>NC_092718.1:146795977-147106353 GCF_047496885.1 Scyliorhinus torazame | reverse complement strand
AATCTCTCCAGAAATATCCAGCTAACTGTCTCCAGAAATATCCAGCGAACTGTCTCCAGAAATATCCTGTCTCCAGAAATATCCAGCTAACTCTCTCCAGAAATATCCAGCTAACTGTCTCCAGAATTATCCAGCTAACTCTCTCCAGCAATATCCAGCTAACTCTCTCCAGAAATATCCAGCGAACTGTCTCCAGAAATATCCAGCTAAACTCTCCCCAGAAAGATCCAGCTAACTCTCTCCAGCACTATCCAGCTAACTCTCTCCAGAAATATCCAGCTAACTGTCTCCAGAAATATCCAGCTATCTCTCTCCAGAATTATCCAGCTAACTCTCTCCAGAAATATCCTGCTAACTATCTCCAGAATATGCAGCTAACTCTCTCCAGAAATATCCATCTAATTCTCTCCAGTGAGATCCAGCTAACTCTCTCCAGAAATATCCAGCTAACTGTCTCCAGAAATATCCAGCTAATTCTCTCCAGAAATATCCAGCGAAATGTCTCCAGAAATATCCATCTAACTGTGGAGTTTGATCCGGACAAATGTGAGGTAATGCATTTTGGAAGGTGTAATGCAGGTAGAGAATATACAGTGAATGGTAGGACCCTCAAGAGTATTGAAAGTCAAAGAGATCTACCAGTACAGGTCCACAGGTCACTGAAAGGGGCAACACAGGTGGAGAAGGTAGTCAAGAAGGCATACGGCATGCTTGCCTTCATTGGCTGGGGCATTGAGTATAAGAATTGGCAAGTCATGTTGCAGCTGTATAGAACCTTAGTTAGGCCACACTTGGAGTATAGTGTTCAATTCTGGTCGCCACACTACCAGAAGGATGTGGAGGCTTTAGAGAGGGTGCAGAAGAGATTTACCAGAATGTTGCCTGGTATGGAGGGCATTAGCTATGAGGAGCGGTTGAATAAACTCGGTTTGTTCTCACTGGAACGAAGGAGGTTGAGGGGCGACCTGATAGAGGTCTACAAAATTATGAGGGGCATAGACAGAGTGGATAGTCAGAGGCTTTTCCCCGGGGTAGCGGATTCAATTACTAGGAGGCATAGCTTTAAGGTGAGAGGGGCAAGATTCAGAGTAGATGTACGAGGCACGTTTTTTACGCAGAGGGTAGTGGGTGCCTGGAACTCGCTACCGGAGGAGATGGTGGAAGCAGGGACGATAGTGACATTTAAGGGGCATCTTGACAAATACATGAATAGGATGGGAATAGAGGGATACGGACCCAGGAAGTGTGGAAGATTGTAGTTTAGTCGGGCAGCATGGTCGGCATGGGCTTGGAGGGCCGAAGGGCGTGTTCCTGTGCTGTACATTTCTTTGTTCTTTGTTGTTCTTTGTCTCCAGAAATATCCCGCCAAATCTCTCCAGAAATATCCAGCTAACTGTCTCCAGAAATATCCATCTAACTGTCTCCAGAAATATCCTGCTAACTCTCTCCCGAAATATCCAGCAAACTCTCTCCAGAAATATCCAGCTAACTATCTCCAGAAATATCCAGCTAACTGTCTCCAGAAATATCCTGCTAACTCTCCCCAGAAATATCCAGCTAACTCTCCCCAGAAATATCCAGCTAACTCTCCCCAGAAATATCCTGCTAACTCTCCCCAGAAATATCCAGCTAACTCACCCCAGAAATATCCAGCTAACTCACCCCAGAAATATCCAGCTAACCCTCCCCGAAATATCCAGCTAACTCTCCCCAGAAATATCCAGCGAACTGTCTCCAGAAATATCCAGCTAACTGTCTCCAGAAATATCAAGCTAACTGTCTCCAGAAATATCCAGCTTACTCTCTCCAGAAATATCCTGCTAACTCTCTCCAGAAAGATCCAGCTAACTATCTCCAGAAATATCCAGCTAACTGTGTCCAGAAATATCCAGCTAACTCTCCCCAGAAATATCCAGCTAACTGTCTCCAGAAATATCCTGCTAACTGTCTCCAGATATATCCAGCTAACTATCTCCAAAAATATCCAGCTAACTCGCTCCAGAAATATCCAGCTAACTGTCTCCAGAAATATCCTGCTAACTGTCTCCAGAAATATCGAGCTAACTCTCTCTAGAAATATCCAGCTAACTGTCTCCAGAAATATCCAGCTAACTGTCTCCAGAAATATCCAGCTAACTGTCTCCAGAAATATCCAGCTAACTCTCTCTAGAAATATCCAGCTAACTGTCTCCAGATATATCCAGCTAACTGTCTCCAGAAAAATCCTGCTAACTGTCTCCAGAAATATCCAGCCAACTCTCTCCAGAAATATCCAGCTAACTGTCTCCAGAAATATCCAGCTAACCCTCTCCAGAAATATCCAGCTAACTCTCTCCAGAAATATCCAGCTAACTCTCTCCAGAAATATCCAGCTAACTGTCTCCAGATATATCCAGCTAACTATCTCCAAAAATATCCAGCTAACTCGCTCCAGAAATATCCAGCTAACTGTCTCCAGAAATATCCAGCTAACTGTCTCCAGAAATATCCAGCTAACTGTCTCCAGAAATATCCAGCTAACTCTCTCTAGAAATATCCAGCTAACTGTCTCCAGAAATATCCTGCTAACTGTCTCCAGAAATATCCAGCTAACTCTCCTCAGAAATATCCAGCGAACTGTCTCCAGAAATATCCAGCTAACTGTCTCCAGAAATATCCTGCTAACTGTCTCCAGATATATCCAGCTAACTATCTCCAAAAATATCCAGCTAACTCGCTCCAGAAATATCCAGCTAACTGTCTCCAGAAATATCCTGCTAACTGTCTCCAGATATATCCAGCTAACTATCTCCAAAAATATCCAGCTAACTCGCTCCAGAAATATCCAGCTAACTGTCTCCAGAAATATCCTGCTAACTGTCTCCAGAAATATCGAGCTAACTCTCTCTAGAAATATCCAGCTAACTGTCTCCAGAAATATCCAGCTAACTGTCTCCAGAAATATCCAGCTAACTGTCTCCAGAAATATCCTGCTAACTGTCTCCAGATATATCCAGCTAACTATCTCCAGAAATATCCAGCTAACTGTCTCCAGAAATATCCTGCTAACTCTCCCCAGAAATATCCAGCTAACTCTCCCCAGAAATATCCAGCTAACTCTCCCCAGAAATATCCTGCTAACTCTCCCCAGAAATATCCAGCTAACTCACCCCAGAAATATCCAGCTAACTCACCCCAGAAATATCCAGCTAACTCTCTCCAGAAATATCCAGCTAACCCTCCCCGAAATATCCAGCTAACTCTCCCCAGAAATATCCAGCGAACTGTCTCCAGAAATATCCAGCTAACTGTCTCCAGAAATATCCAGCTAACTGTCTCCAGAAATATCCAGCTTACTCTCTCCAGAAATATCCTGCTAACTCTCTCCAGAAAGATCCAGCTAACTATCTCCAGAAATATCCAGCTAACTGTGTCCAGAAATATCCAGCTAACTCTCCCCAGAAATATCCAGCTAACTGTCTCCAGAAATATCCTGCTAACTGTCTCCAGATATATCCAGCTAACTATCTCCAAAAATATCCAGCTAACTCGCTCCAGAAATATCCAGCTAACTGTCTCCAGAAATATCCTGCTAACTGTCTCCAGAAATATCGAGCTAACTCTCTCTAGAAATATCCAGCTAACTGTCTCCAGAAATATCCAGCTAACTGTCTCCAGAAATATCCAGCTAACTGTCTCCAGAAATATCCAGCTAACTCTCTCTAGAAATATCCAGCTAACTGTCTCCAGATATATCCAGCTAACTGTCTCCAGAAAAATCCTGCTAACTGTCTCCAGAAATATCCAGCCAACTCTCTCCAGAAATATCCAGCTAACTGTCTCCAGAAATATCCAGCTAACCCTCTCCAGAAATATCCAGCTAACTCTCTCCAGAAATATCCAGCTAACTCTCTCCAGAAATATCCAGCTAACTGTCTCCAGATATATCCAGCTAACTATCTCCAAAAATATCCAGCTAACTCGCTCCAGAAATATCCAGCTAACTGTCTCCAGAAATATCCAGCTAACTGTCTCCAGAAATATCCAGCTAACTGTCTCCAGAAATATCCAGCTAACTCTCTCTAGAAATATCCAGCTAACTGTCTCCAGAAATATCCTGCTAACTGTCTCCAGAAATATCCAGCTAACTCTCCTCAGAAATATCCAGCGAACTGTCTCCAGAAATATCCAGCTAACTGTCTCCAGAAATATCCTGCTAACTGTCTCCAGATATATCCAGCTAACTATCTCCAAAAATATCCAGCTAACCCGCTCCAGAAATATCCAGCTAACTGTCTCCAGAAATATCCTGCTAACTGTCTCCAGATATATCCAGCTAACTATCTCCAAAAATATCCAGCTAACTCGCTCCAGAAATATCCAGCTAACTGTCTCCAGAAATATCCTGCTAACTGTCTCCAGAAATATCGAGCTAACTCTCTCTAGAAATATCCAGCTAACTGTCTCCAGAAATATCCAGCTAACTGTCTCCAGAAATATCCAGCTAACTGTCTCCAGAAATATCCAGCTAACTCTCTCTAGAAATATCCAGCTAACTGTCTCCAGGAATATCCTGCTAACTGTCTCCAGAAATATCGAGCTAACTCTCTCTAGAAATATCCAGCTAACTGTCTCCAGAAATATCCAGCTAACTGTCTCCAGAAATATCCAGCTAACTGTCTCCAGAAATATCCAGCTAACTCTCTCTAGAAATATCCAGCTAACTGTCTCCAGATATATCCAGCTAACTGTCTCCAGAAATATCCAGCTAACTGTCTCCAGAAATATCCTGCTAACTGTCTCCAGAAATATCCAGCTAACTCTCTCCAGAAATATCCAGCTAACTGTCTCCAGAAATATCCAGCTAACCCTCTCCAGAAATATCCAGCTAACTCTCTCCAGAAATATCCAGCTAACTCTCTCCAGAAATATCCAGCTAACTCGCTCCAGAAATATCCAGCTAACTCTCTCCAGAAATATCCAGCTAACTCTCTCCAGAAATATCTTGCTAACTCTCTCCAGAAAGATCCAGCTAACTCTCTCTAGAAATATCCAGCTAACTCTCTCCAGAAATATCCAGCTAACTGTCTCCAGAAATACCCAGCTAACTGTCTCCAGAAATATCCAGCTAACTGTCTCCAGAAATATCCAGCTAACTGTCTCCAGAAATATCCAGCTTACTCTCTCCAGAAATATCCTGCCAATTCTCTCCAGAAAGATCCAGCTAACTATCTCCAGAAATATCCAGCTAACTGTGTCCAGAAATATCCAGCTAACTCTCCCCAGAAATATCCAGCTAACTGTCTCCAGAAATATCCTGCTAACTGTCTCCAGATATATCCAGCTAACTATCTCCAAAAATATCCAGCTAACTGTCTCCAGAAATATCCAGCTAACTGTCTCCAGAAATGTCCTGCTAACTGTCTCCAGAAATATCGAGCTAACTCTCTCTAGAAATATCCAGCTAACTGTCTCCAGAAATATCCAGCTAACTGTCTCCAGAAATATCCAGCTAACTGTCTCCAGAAATATCCAGCTAACTGTCTCCAGAAATATCCAGCTGACCCTCTCCAGAAATATCCAGCTAACTCTCTCCAGAAATATCCAGCTAACTCTCTCCAGAAATATCCAGCTAACTCTCTCCAGAAATATCCAGCTAACTCTCTCCAGAAATATCCAGCTAACTGTCTCCAGAAATATCCTGCTAACTGTCTCCAGAAATATCCAGCTAACTGTCTCCAGAAATACCCAGCTAACTGTCTCCAGAAATATCCAGCTAACTGTCTCCAGAAATATCCAGCTAACTGTCTCCAGAAATATCCAGCTAACTCTCTCTAGAAATATCCAGCTAACTCTCTCCAGAAATATCCAGCTAACTGTCTCCAGAAATATCCAGCTAACTCTCTCCAGAAATATCCAGCTAACTGTCTCCAGAAATATCCAGCTAACTGTCTCCAGAAATATCCAGCTAACTGTCTCCAGAAATATCCAGCTAACTCTCTCCAGAAATATCCAACTAACTCTCTCCAGAAATATCCAGCTAACTCTCTCCTGAAATATCCAGCTAACTCTCCCCAGAAATATCCAGCTAACTCTCTCCAGAAATATCCTGCTAACTGTCTCCAGAAACATCGAGCTAACTATCTCCAAAAATATCCAGCTAACTCGCTCCAGAAATATCCAGCTAACTCTCTCCAGAAATATCCTGCTAACTGTCTCCAGAAATATCCTGCTAACTGTCTCCAGAAATATCCAGCTATCTCTCCCTAGAAATATCCAGCTAACTCTCTCCAGAAATATCCTGCTAACTGTCTCCAGAAATATCCAGCTAACTGACTCCAGAAATATCCAGCTAACTGTCTCCAGAAATATCCAGCTAACTCTCTCTAGAAATATCCAGCTAACTGTCTCCAGAAATATCCTGCTAACTGTCTCCAGAAATATCCAACTAACTCTCTCTAGAAATATCCAGCTAACTCTCTCCAGAAATATCCTGCTAACTGTCTCCAGAAATATCCAGCTAACTCTCTCCAGAAAGATCCAGCTAACTCTCTCCAGAAATATCCAGCTAACTGTCTCCAGAAATATCCAGCTAACTCTCTCCAGAAATATCCTGCTAACTGTCTCCAGAAATATCCAGCTAACTCTCTCCAGAAAGATCCAGCTAACTCTCTCCAGAATGCCACTCTGAAGACTGACTCTCTCTCCAGAAAGCCTCTGGGTGCTGTTTCCCTGGAACTACTGAGGCCTCAGGTCAAACCATGAACTGAAAGCAAAGTTTGATGAGGAATAAGCTGCCTCTACAGGGAAAGCTGTGAGAAATGCATTTCCAACCTCCAGAGTACTCTAATAAATGAATCTACAGACTTCCGGGTGCGGCGATGACCAGCTAAGTCGCACGTTTCGGCAGCTCCCGGTGGAAAGGACTTTTGGGCTCTTAATTGGAGCCCCAACAGCAATTTTAATGGCTAAAAACACTGTGCGGTAAACCAGAAGGGAATCCCCCCTGGACACGGATGGAAAAAGGAGAGGAAAGTGGCCGGATTGCGGTGGATCCTCTAGAGCAGCGGCCAGGAAGGCAGGCACAAAGCAACATGGCGTCGGAAGGAGGCAGTTTAATATGGGGCCCTGACCAACAAGAGTCCCTGCGGCGTTGCGTGGAAGAACTTAAAAAGGAGATGAAGAAGGAGCTGTTGGCTCCGATATTACAGGCGATTGAAGGGCTAAAGGAGGAGCAAAATACCCAGGAGCAGGAGCTTCGGGTCGTGAAGGCAAAGGCTGCTGAGAATGAGGCCGACATACAGGGCCTGGTGGTGAAGACAGAGATGCACGAGGTACAACACAAAAGGTGTGTGGAAAGGCTGGAGGTGCTGGAGAATAATGCGAGGAGGAAGAATTTAAGGATTCTTGGTCTTCCCGACGGTGCAGAAGGGGCGGACGTCGGGGCATATGTGAGCACGATGCTGCACTCGTTAATGGGATCGGAGGCCCCGACGGGCCCGTTGGAGGTGGAGGGAGCCTATCGAGTTATGGCACGAAGACCGAGGGCTGGGGAAATTCCTCGAGCCATAGTGGTGAGATTTCTCCGATATAAGGACAGAGAGATGGTCCTCAGATGGGCAAAGAAAACTCGGAGCAGTAGGTGGGAGAACGCGGTGATCCGCGTATATCAAGATTGGAGTGCGGAGGTGGCGAGAAGGAAGGCAAGCTTTAATCGGGCCAAGGCGGTGCTGCACAAAAGGAAGGTTAAATTTGGAATGCTGCAGCCGGCAAGACTGTGGGTCACACATCAAGGGAAACACCACTACTTTGAAACGGCAGAAGAGGCGTGGACATTTATTGTCGAGGAGAAACTGGAATAAGCGGGCTAGAAAAAGAACGTTTGGGACAAAGTGGTGGGGCGAATATGTGGGGTGAAGAGGGGGGGAAAAGGGGGAAGAGATGATTTCCCAAGTTGTTAATCCTGCGACCCTGTAACTTTTCTCTCTTCCCCATGTTGTGCGGGAGGGGGGGAGGGAGGATGAGGAGCTGGGGGCGCCGGCCATTGGGGGCGGGGCCAAATGGGAAGCGCGGGCTTTGTTCCCGCGCTATGGTAATCATGGCGGAAACAGGGAAGCAGGAAGGAGGGGGCCTTGCACAGTGGGAGCCGAGGTCACGGGGGAAGCCGAGGTCGGCCAGAGTTTGCTGACTTCTGGGAGCAACATGGGGGGTGCAATTACGCTAGTGAGGGATCTAGCGGGGGGGGGGGTGGGGGGGGTTAACTGGGTGTAACGCACAAAGACTCCATGAGACGAATAGAGTGAAGTCGATGAGGCTTTATTAAGCGTGTCTGTTCCCCCGCAGCTCGATAGTAAACTGGCCTGTGGGGGAAGACTCCGGCTTCTTATACTCCGCCTTCAGGGCGGAGCTTGAGGTCAACGGCCAACCAGGACCCGGGATCTATCAGCCAATGACATTAGGGCTTCCAGTCCCACATGACCCCCAATACATACTACCACATTCACCCCTTGTCAAAAATGAACCCGGCGGGGTGATGCTTCGTATGGTGGTAAGGGTTTACAGGGCTGGTCCTGGGAGGATAAAGCATTCACATGGCAATACAGTATTGGACAATTTCGTCCTGTTGCAACTATTTACAGAGGGTATAGGAAGAAAAGCAAAATGTTCTTGTGAACAGTCCATATTTGTGTTACATCGACGCCATGAGTCGGTCGGGCGGTCTGGTCGTCCGTGTCGATCGCCTCGGCCCCGGCGGTGGTGGTGGTGCTTGTACCAGTGTTGTCGGCTCCAGGAGCCGTACGGTTTCAGCTGTCGGTGCAAAAGGGAGGGGGACCGACCCTCCTGGGAAGGGGGCGGTCGCGGGGTGCGGCGGTGGCAGGAAGGGGGGGGTTGGGTTGATGGTGTCGGAGGGGTGTGCGTGTTGCCGGCGGGCGCCAGATCCCGCAGGGAGACCGTGTCCTGTCGGCCGTCGGGGTACTCCACGTAGGCGTACTGGGGGTTTGCGTGGAGGAGGTGAACCCTTTCGACCAATGGGTCCGCCTTATGTGCCCGCACATGCTTTCGGAGCAGGATGGGTCCTGGGGCCGCCAGCCAGGTCGGCAGCGACGTTCCAGAGGAGGACCTCCTAGGGAAGACAAGGAGACGCCCGTGGGGCGTTTGATTAGTGCTCGTACATAATAACGACCGGATGGAATGGAGAGCGTCCGGGAGGACCTCCTGCCACCGTGAAACTGGGAGATCCCTGGACCGTAGGGCCAGTAGGACGGCCTTCCAGACCGTGCCGTTCTCCCTTTCTACTTGCCCGTTCCCCCGGGTGTTGTAGCTGGTCGTCCTGCTTGAGGCTATGCCCTTGCTGAGCAGGAACTGGCGCAGCTCGTCACTCATGAAAGAGGACCCCCTGTCGCTGTGGACGTATGCGGGGTAACCGAACAGTGTGAAGATGCTGTTCAGGGCTTTAATGACTGTGGCCGCGGTCATGTCAGAGCAGGGAATGGCAAAAGGGAAGCGGGAGTATTCGTCCACTACATTAAGAAAATATGCGTTGCGGTCGATGGAGGGGAGGGGCCCTTTGAAATCGAGACTGAGGCGTTCAAAGGGGTGGGAAGCCTTAATCAGGTGCGCTCCATCTGGCCTGAAAAAATGCGGCTTGCATTCCGCGCAGATGTGGCAGTCCCTTGTGACTGTACGGACCTCCTCTAAAGAGTATGGGAGATTGCGGGACTTGATGAACTGGTAAAACCGAGTGACCCCCGGGTGGCAGAGGTCCTCGTGGAGGGTTTGGAGGCGGTTAATTTGTGCGTTGGCACATGTGCAACGGATAGGGCATCGGACGGCTCGTTCAGCTTTCCGGGACGGTACAAGATCTCATAGTTTAAGGTGGAGAGCTCGATCCTCCACCTTAAGATCTTGTCATTTTTAATTTTGCCCCGCTGTGCATTATCGAACATGAAAGCTACCGACCGTTGGTCAGTGAGGAGAGTGAATCTCCTGCCGGCCAGGTAATGCCTCCAATGTCGCACAGCTTTCACTATGGCTTGGGCTTCCTTTTCCACTGAGGAGTGGCGGATTTCTGAGGCGTGGAGGGTTCGGGAGAAAAAGGCCACGGGTCTGCCCGTTTGGTTAAGGGTGGCCGCTAGAACTACGTCGGAGGCGTCGCTCTCGACCTGGAAGGGGAGGGACTCGTCGATGGCGCGCATCGTGGCCTTTGCGATATCTGCTTTGTTGCGGCTGAAGGCCTGGCGAGCCTCTGTCGACAGAGGGAAGGTCGTGGTCTGTATTAGGGGGCAGGCCATGTCTGCGTACTGGGGGACCCACTGGGCGTAGTACGAAAAGAACCCCAAGCAGCGTTTCAGGGCTTTTGGGCAGTGCGGGAGGGGAAATTCCATGAGTGCGCGCATACGTTCGGGGTCGGGGCCTATTATCCCATTGCGTACTATGTAGCCCAGAATGGCTAGCCGGTCGGTGCTAAAAACGCACTTGTCCTCGTTGTACGTGAGGTTCAAGGCTTTGGCGGTCTGGAGGAATTTCTGGAGGTTGGCGTTGTGGTCCTGCTGATCGTGGCCGCAGATGGTTACATTGTCGAGATACGGGAACGTGGCCCGCAACCCATGTTGATCAACCATTCGGTCCATCTCCCGTTGGAAGACCGAGACCCCGTTTGTGACGCCAAAAGGGACCCGTAGGAAATGGTATAATCGCCCGTCTGCCTCGAAGGCTGTGTACTTGCGGTCACTTGGGCGGATGGGGAGCTGATGGTAGGCGGACTTGAGGTCCACGGTGGAGAAGACTTTATATTGGGCAATCCGATTGACCATGTCGGATATGCGGGGGAGAGGGTACGCGTCTAGTTGTGTGTACCTGTTGATGGTCTGGCTGTAGTCAATGACCATCCTTTGTTTCTCCCCTGTCTTCACTACTACCACCTGCGCTCTCCAGGGACTATTGCTGGCCTGGATTATGCCCTCCTTTAGTAGCCGCTGGACTTCGGACCGAATGAAGGTCCGGTCCTGGGCGCTGTACCGTCTGCTCCTAGTGGCGACGGGTTTGCAATCCGGGGTGAGGTTCGCAAACATGGACGGGGGTTGCACTTTGAGGGTTGCGAGGCCGCAGATAGTGAGTGGGGGTATGGGGCCGCCGAATTTGAACGTAAGGCTCTGTAGATTACATTGGAAATCTAATCCCAGTAAGGTGGGGGCACAGAGTTGGGGAAGGACGTTAAGTTTGTAGTTTTTGAACTCCCTCCCCTGCACCGTAAGGGTATCTATGCAGAATCCCTGGATCTGTACGGAGTGGGATACTGCAGCTAGGCAAATCTTTTGTGCGCTGGGATAGGTGGTCCAGGAACAGCGTCTTAGCGTGTCGGGGTGTAGAAAGCTTTCCGTGCTCCCGGAGTCGACTAGGCATGGCGTCTCGTGGCCGTTTATTAGGACCATTGTCGTCGTCGTCTGGAGTGTCCGGGGCCGAGCCTGATCGAGCGTAATCGAAGCGAGCCGTGGTTGTAGTAGTGGAGTGGGGTCCGTTGTTGCCGTCCAAGATGGCATCGGGGATGAACAAAATGGCCGCCCCCATACATCGCACGTGGCTGGGGGGTCACAAGATGGCGGCGGGGATGGACAAAATGGCCGCCCCCATGCGTCGTACAGGTCTGGGGCGGTCCAAGATGGCGGCGCCCCTCCTCCCCTCGTGGTGGTCGGGACCCAAAATGGCGGCGTCTGCGGGTCGCACATCGGCGCCCCTCCTCCCCTCGTGGTGGTCGGGACCCAAAATGGCGGCGTCTGCGGGTCGCACATGGTGTGCTGGGGGGGCTGGGGAGCGCTAGGACCGCGAGCGCTAGGACCGCGCGGAGCTCCCTCACCGCGAGCGCTAGGACCACGGGCGCTAGGACCACGCGGAGCTCCCTCACCGGGGACAGCGGAGGTCGGGACCCAAGTCGGCGGCGCCGGCGGGTCAGGCGTGGGGCCACGAGCGCAAGGACCGCGCGGAGCTCCCTCACCGGGGACAGCGGTGGTCGGGGTCCAAGTAGGTGGCGCCGGCGGGTCAGGCGTGGGGCGCGGGACGGGGGTTAGGGTGGCGTTAGGGACGCGAAAAACTCCCTCCTCTCCGTGGAGAGTGTTGGCCGGGACCCAAAGCGGTAGCACCGGCGGCGGGTCATACATGGGCTGCAGGGAGAGGGGTTGGGGAGCGTAGGCGGCGTGCAGGGCTCCCAGTTCTCCCGGGACCGCGGTGGTCGGGACCCAGAGCGGCTGCGCCTGCGGGTCGTACATGGCGTGCTGCGGGGGTTGGGGCGCAGAGACTGCTTGCAGGGCTCCCTGTGCTCCCGGGACGGCGGCGACCTCGCGGGACCGGCACACAACCGCATAATGGCCCTTTTTCCCGCAGCTTTTGCAGATGGCTGCGCGGGCCGGACAGCGCTGTCGAGGGTGTTTCGCCTGGCCGCAGAAATAACAGCGGGCGCCCCCGGTGCGACTCGGCGTTTGGACCGCGCAAGCCTGTGGGGTGTCCGGGGGGGGGGGGGTAGGGGGTTTGCCGCGACGGGTACGTACGGGGCCCAATGGCCTGCGCGCGGTCGGGGCCGTAGGCGCGGGTATTACGCGCGGCCACGTCAAAGAGGCTGCTAGGGCCCGTGCCTCTGAGAGTCCTAGCGACTCTTTTTCTAGAAGTCTTTGGCGGATTTGGGAGGATTGCATACCTGCCACAAAAGCATCGCGCATTAACATGTCCGTGTGTTCGTTTGCGTTCACCAACGGGCAGCTGCAGGCTCGTCCCAAAATCAGCAGCGCGGCGTAGAATTCGTCCATCGATTCTCCGGGAGCTTGCCGTCTCGTCGCGAGCTGGTAGCGAGCGTAGATTTGGTTAACTGGGTGAACGTAGAGACTTCTGAGTGCTGCGAGCGCCGTCTGGAAATCGTCGGGGTCTTCAATGAGGGTGAAAATCTCCGTGCTCACCCTCGAGTGCAGGACCTGCAGTTTTTGTTCGTCTGAGACTCGGCCGGTGGTCGTTCTGATGTAGGCCTCGTAGCAAGTCTGCCAGTGTTTGAAGGCTGCTGCCGCGTACACTGCGTGGGGGCTGATCCTCAGGCATTCTGGAATGATCCTGAGCTCCATAGTCCTTTTTAGGCACGCTTAATAAATTGTAGCGCACAAAGACTCCATGAGACGAATAGAGTGAAGTCGATGAGGCTTTATTAAGCGTGTCTGTTCCCCAGCAGCTCGATAGTAAACTGGCCTGCGGGGGAAGACTCCAGCTTCTTATACTCCGCCTTCAGGGCGGAGCTTGAGGTCAACGGCCAACCAGGACCCGGGATCTGTCAGCCAATGACATTAGGGCTTCCAGTCCCACATGACCCCCAATACATACTACCACACTGGGTTGCTGCTGCTGGGGAGAAGGGGGAGCTGGTATGGGGTGGGGTGGTCGGGGCGGGAGGGCGCTGTTGTGGGGAGATACGGCTACGTGGGAACCGGGTGAGGAGCTGGATTGAAAAAGGAGATGGCTAGTCGACAAGGGGGGTGGGGGGGTAAAGAGCCCCCCAAACTGGCTGATCACGTGGAATGTGAGAGGGCTGAACGGGCCGATAAAGAGGGCACGGGTACTCGCACACCTAAAGAAACTTAAGGCAGATGTGGTTATGCTGCAGGAGACGCATCTGAAACTGATAGACCAGGTCAGACTACGCAAAGGATGGGTGGGGCAGGTGTTTCATTCGGGGCTAGACGCAAAAAACAGGGGGGTGGCTATACTAGTGGGGAAGCGGGTAATGTTTGAGGCAAAGACCATAGTGGCGGATAGTGGGGGCAGATACGTGATGGTGAGTGGCAAATTGCAAGGGGAGGCGGTGGTCTTAGTGAACGTATATGCCCCGAACTGGGATGATGCCAACTTTATGAGGCGTATGTTAGGACGTATCCCGGACCTAGAGGTGGGGAAGTTGGTAATGGGTGGAGATTTTAATACGGTGCTGGACCCAGGGCTGGACAGATCGAGGTCCAGGACCGGAAGGAGGCCGGCTGCAGCTAGGGTGCTTAAGGACTTTATGGAGCAGATGGGAGGAGTAGACCCCTGGAGATTTAGTAGACCTAGGAGTAAGGAGTTTTCGTTTTTCTCCTATGTCCACAAAGTTTATTCACGGATAGACTTTTTTGTTTTGGGAAGGGCACTGATCCCGAAGGTGACGGGGACGGAGTACACGGCTATAGCTATTTCGGATCACGCTCCACATTGGGTGGACCTGGAGATAGGGGAGGAAAAAGAACAGCGTCCACCCTGGAGAATGGACATGGGATTATTGGCAGATGAGGGTGTGTGTTTAAGGGTGAGGGGGTGTATTGAAAGGTACTTGGAACTCAATGATAATGGGGAGGTCCAGGTGGGAGTGGTCTGGGAGGTGCTGAAGGCAGTTGTTAGAGGGCAGCTGATATCTATTAGGGCACATAAAGGAAAGCAGGAGGGTAGGGAAAGGGAGCGGTTGTTGAAAGAACTTCTGAGGGTGGACAGACAATATGTGGAGGCACCGGAGGAGGGACTGTACAGGGAAAGGCAAAGGCTACATGTAGAATTTGACTTATTGACTACGGGTAATGCAGAGGCACAATGGAGGAAGGCACATGGTGTACAGTACGAATATGGGGAGAAGGCGAGCAGCGACGGAGATAGGGGGGGTGAGAAATGGAGCGGGGAGCGGAGAGAGTGAATGGAGTGTTCAAGGCATTTTATGAAAGGTTATATGAAGCTCAGCCCCCGGATGGGAAGGAGAGAATGATGTGCTTTCTGGATCAGCTGGAATTTCCTAAGGTGGAGGAGCAGGAGAGGGCGGGACTGGGAGCACAGATTGAGACGGAGGAAGTAGTGAAAGGGATTGGGAGCATGCAGGCGGGGAAGGCCCCGGGACCAGACGGATTCCCAGTTGAATTCTATAGGAAATATATGGACTTGCTGGCCCCGCTACTGATGAGAACCTTTAATGAGGCGAGGGAAAGGGGGCAGCTTCCCCCGACTATGTCAGAGGCAACGATATCGCTCCTCCTAAAGAAGGAAAAAGACCCACTGCAATGCGGGCCCTATAGGCCTATTTCCCTCCTGAATGTGGACGCTAAGATTCTGGCCAAGGTAATGGCAACGAGGATAGAGGATTGTGCCCCGGGGGTGGTTCATGAGGTCCAAACTGGGTTTGTGAAGGGGAGACAGCTGAATACGAATATACGGAGGTTGCTAGGGGTAATGATGATGCCCCCACCAGAGGGGGAAGCGGAGATAGTGGTGGCGATGGATGCCGAGAAAGCATTTGATAGAGTGGAGTGGGATTACTTGTGGGAGGTGCTGAGGAGATTTGGCTTTGGAGATGGGTATATCAGATGGGTACAGTTGCTGTATAGGGCCCCGATGGCGAGCGTGGTCACGAATGGAGGGACGAGGCAGGGATGTCCTCTGTCCCCGTTATTGTTTGCACTGGCGATTGTGCCCCTGGCCATAGCATTGAGGGGTTCCAGGAAGTGGAGGGGAGTACTCAGGGGAGGAGAAGAACACCGGGTATCTCTGTATGCGGATGATTTGTTGCTATATGTGGCGGACCTGGCGGAGGGGATGCCAGAGATAATGCGGATACTTGGGGAGTTTGGGGATTTTTCAGGGTATAAATTGAACATGGGGAAAAGTGAGTTGTTTGTGGTGCATCCAGGGGAGCAAAGCAGAGAAATAGAGGATCTACCGTTGAGGAAGGTAACAAGGGACTTTCGGTACTTGGGGATCCAGATAGCCAAGAATTGGGGTACATTACATAGGCTTAATTTAACGCGGTTGGTGGAACAGATGGAGGAGGACTTTAAGAGATGGGACATGGTGTCCCTGTCACTGGCAGGTAGGGTGCATGCGGTTAAAATGGTGGTCCTCCCGAGATTCCTTTTTGTGTTTCAGTGGTCACGAAGGCTTTTTTCAAAAGAATCGAGAAGAGTATTATGAGTTTTGTGTGGGCCGGGAAGACCCCGAGAGTGAGGAGGGGATTTTTGCAGCGTAGTAGGGACAGGGGGGGGGGCTGGCACTACCGAGCCTAAGTGAGTACTACTGGGCCGCCAATATTTCAATGGTGTGTAAGTGGATGGGAGAAGAGGAGGGAGCGGCGTGGAAGAGATTGGAGAGGGCGTCCTGCAGGGGGACTAGCCTACAAGCTATGGTGACGGCACCGTTGCCGTTCTCACCGAAGAAATACACCACAAGCCCGATGGTGATGGCTACATTGAAAATTTGGGGGCAGTGGAGACGGCATAGGGGAAAGACGGGAGCCTCGGTGAGGTCCCCGATAAGAAATAACCATAGGTTTGTTCCGGGGAGAATGGATGGGGGATTTGGAGCATGGCAAAGAGCAGGGGTAGCACAATTGAGAGATATGTTCGTAGATGGGACGTTTGCGAGTCTGGGAGCGCTGACGGAAAAATATGGGTTGCCCCAAGTGAATGCATTTCGGTATATGCAACTGAGGGCTTTTGCGAGGCAACAGGTGAGGGAATTCCCGCAGCACACGACGCAGGAGGTGCAGGATAGAGTGATCTCAGAGACATGGGTGGCCAACGGGTGGAGAACATCTCACAGACACGTCCCCGCAGTAGTCGGAGGCAGGGTCACCACAGGTCTCCTGCACTGGGAGGGCTGCTGGAATTCATCCACCTGCTCAGTCCCAGTCAGATGATAACACTCTGGAAGCAGCTGCCAGCTTCCTGCTGGAGATGCAATGTCAGACAGCAGAACATGGGGTGGCAGGGTGGCATGGTGGTTAGCATTACTGCCTCGCAGTGCCTGGGACCCGGGTTCGATTCTGGCCTTGGGTGACTGTCTGAGTGGAGCTTGCACTTTCTCCACATTTATACGGGAGTTTCCTCCCGGTGCTCCGATTCCTCCCAAAGCCCAAGGATTTTCCTTCAGCTCAAGCTCGAATCGCGAAACATAATTGGGCAGAGATTTTGACACCAAAATCGTGGCGGGCGCCAGTTTCACGACAAATCACAATTCTCCAGGGCCTCGTCAGCGGCGTCAGTGCATTCCAGAACGCACATACACTAAATGCTGCAGGCAGATCATTCGCGGGCCTGACCCGCTATTCTCCAGGGCCTCCGCGATACACCATCTCCACAGGCACGAGTTCCTAATCCTGAGGTTCATTTCTGCTATTAAAAATTGTGAAACAGGCGCCATGGCTGATGGGGGAGAGGGATACAGAAAGTGTCCAACGTCACCATAGTTTGCTGACAGTTGTGCCGCTGGCTGGGGGCGGCTGCCAGGGCTGAGGTGAGTAGCGGGGGGTGGCTAGGCGGTGGGCTGTGGGGTCGGGTTGGATGGGCACAGAGTACCATTGCCACAGCCTGCAAGGCAGCCATGCAGCTGCGCATGCCGCTAACAGTCCACTGTGAAATTAGGGTCACAGGTCCTCAAGGTGTTCCCCCCAGGGCAACCCCCTCGGCGCCCTCTGGCCCCAACTGACCCATCAGCGGGAGCCCAACCAGTGCCGTCTTGTTGGCTGGGATGAGTGTGTGTGGGGCGTGGAGTGTGTATATGCGGCTGCAGCTTGTCAGCCTCCCGAGTGTCAATCATGGACCGGCAAATTCCACACCATTTCTCACTGGAATCGATTGTCGCCGGTGCTAGCCCCACCACGGTCACTGAATCGGTCCAGGTGCGGCGCCAGTTTTGCTGTTGTGGACGTCCACAATACCTGCCCTGCCATCAACACTTTAGTCTCAGGAACGGAGAATCCCACCCTAAAGATGTGCTCGTTCGGTGGATCGGCTGTGCTAAATTGCCCTTTAGTGGTTAGCACTGCTGCCTCACGACGCCGGGGTCCCAGGTTCGATCCCGGCTCTGGGTCACTGTGGAGTTTGCACATTCTCCCCTTGTCTGCGTGGGTTTCACCTCCACAACCCAAAGATGTGCAGGGTAGGTGGATTGGCCACGTGAAATTGCCCCTTAATTGGAAAAAATGTATTGGGTATTCTAAATTTATAATAAATAAATAAATAAATTGCCCCTTAGTGTCCCATGTTGTGAGGTTATGGGGATAGGACGGGGATTGGGCCTGTGCCGGGTACTCTTTCAGAGGGTTGGTGCAGACTCGATAGGCCGAATGGCCTCCTTCTGCACTATAGGGATTCTATGGATTTGGATTCTGTGAACATTAGACAGACATTCGTGAGTCACTCAGCAGACTGCGATGGAGGAGTCTCTCTGAATTCTTTCTGATGTCGTGTCTCTGGCATGGCCACGGGCATCTCAAGGGCACCATGGAAAGGTTGGCAACCACCATGGAGACCTTGGCCCAGCAGGTCCTGCTGGATTTGCACTCAGTCCTGCACTCCATGGCCACATACCCTGGTGGACGCCATCAGGATGAAGGCCAAATGGGGACAAGGCACCTTGACCTCCCTCCAGCTGCACCGTCTCCTGCAGAAGTCAGGTCAGGGCCTTCTGGCACCCACAGGGAGGATGTGTGTGAGCTGGACACAGGGCCTCCACTCAGAACATTCCAAGTGTGCGCAGCCGCTCAGAGTCCCCTCTGCCTGTAACCGCATCTGCTCCAGCAGTGCCAGCCACCGAGGATGCTTCTGTCCCTATGCAGGAGTTGCTGCTGAGGCCAGGGACCTCCAGACACCAGGATGTCACAGTCAGCAGGCTGTCTCCGCCCCTGCTGCTGATGTCGGGGCTGAATCAAGATGTAATGGCAGGGTTAGGAAAGTTGAAAAGATGTTGATGTCACTTCTGGTTCCCCGGATGTGCTGTCACTGTGTATAAATTGCATTTATAGATGAGTTTGTGAATGTTCTGGTCAACTAAAAGTCTTGGATTTTGCTCTTTGAAATCCTCTTATCTCGAAGCTCATCCCTGCAAAGAAATTGAGTGCTGTTTTCACCTTCGAGGCCACTGACGGGGGGAGGCTTCAAACCCCATCCAGTCTCAGGCTTTTTCGAAGAATGCGGCATGTTGATTTATGGGATCTCTGGACAAGGGCAGCCAGGGGCATCGATTGTAAGACAGCTCTGCAAACCAAGCTGGGCATTTTCCCTGTGGAGCGCACAGCCCTCGTCCCCTCCCTGCAGCTGGGGTACACCATGCTCCCAATGATTGCTCCTACTTCAAGCCTGCTGCTCCATTGTCTCCTTCCTCTGACTTCAGAGTTAGGTCCTTGTAGACCCTGGGCTGCCTATCATCTATGCCTGTTTTCTATTTTGCAGCAGGCTGCACTCTCTGACTCCTGTCTGCCAGTCCCAGAACTTAAACATAGAACATAGAACATTACAGACAGTACAGGCCCTTTGGCCCTCGATGTTGCACCACTCTAAAGCCCATCTACACTATTCCTTTATTGTCCATATGTCTATCCAATGACCATTTGAATGCCCTTAGTGTTGGCGAGTCCACTACTGTTGCAGGCAGGGCATTCCACGCCCTTACTACTCTCTGAGTAAAGAACCTACCTCTGACATCTGTCTTATATCTATCTTCCCTCAATTTAAAGCTATGTCCCCTCGTGCTAGACATCACCATCCAAGGAAAAGGGACCTTGACATAGTTCCCATTTCCAAAGAGGACTAAGGACAACAGTGACCCTCCCAAATCACTGCAGAATTCTGAGAGCTGGTGTGAACCTTCCCCAATGTGCCACACGAACAGGTCCCCACCCCGTATTCCAGAGTATACATAATTCCCCTTCCAGCAAACAATGTGGTATCCCTTTGACCCCCTTGTTTGTCAGTGGTTCATTCAACCTTGTCGGGGTCCAGTTTCCCAGGCCTCTTGTCTTCCCTCTGCAGTCCCTCACCCTCATTCACCCTCTATCTAACCCCATGCCCTTGCACAACCCATTTTCACATTGCCCCCTCTTTTATCTTTGTCAGCTCCCCCCTCCCCCTCACACCCCACCCCCAGTCGACTTTGGCCTGTTGAATTGGAGGGTCCATGAGTCCCGCTGCACGGTGCTGTCCAGACAGATAACCGTGTGTGGTGACTGGAGTAGGAGACCCTTACACTCACAGTATAGATCCAAGCCAGTGAAATGGGAGGCTCCATGAGTCCACCAGCTATCCAGGGCTTTCCGTAAAGACCAGCTTGGCATGGAACTGGAGGGTATGAACCGTTTTACTCCAGCAGAGTGCCGTTCAGCGCTACGGCACATAGCTTATGTGTGTTGCACTAACCGCAAAATCTTGAGCAAACTGAGGTCCGCTACATATACATCACTCTTTTCAAAAGTGTTGGAAGCTGATGTAAGTTCCTGCTGGCGTGATGCAAGATTGGGATTGCGCACGAGATGCCAGCAGTGAAGTGGATACAGTGCTGAAAGATCTCACAGATGTCCTATTTTCCAACTGCGTCCACTGCACAATTCACCATCATGTCTGACATTCATCGCTTCGCCTCACCCTCCTCAAACCTCACATCTCACAATTTGTACACATTGGCAGCTATTCAACCATAATGGCCACATCTGCCAAGCAGACTGCATCACAGTCACTGATGTACTTCCCTCCCTCTTGCAGGACAAGGTGGCACATGGCTGGAGGCAGACAGGGGAGGGAGACAGGTGATTCTAATGCCTGTCATGGAGGAGTGGTTCTGACCAATAGTGGGATGTCCATTTCTGAGATTGTGGCTGGGGGCAGAGATGAAACCATTGAATATGATGGTATCTTCAAACATGATCACCCTTCTCACATCCACACATGCTTCGGACTTATAGGCTGCAGCACCGTAAGCTGTCACTTATCTTTTCTTCCTCACTGCTCCACAACTCTACCCCTGCACATTTTTCCTTTCCGATACCCAAGAGATACAACCTGGTCAGGCAGTGTGTCATGATCATGTGACTTTGGCGTGAGTGATATTAATCTGTAACTTTCACCGACTGACCAAACATATACTGAACTGTTTAAAAACAGCTTTAAAGGCAAGAAAAGACATTGAATAAAGATGGCTGCAACAAGTCACCTGACATCTGGCCCAAGTGACCAGTTTCTGGAAAGTTCCAACCTAGGACACAATTTAGACATCGAGGAACATTTCAAAGATATCTGCTGCTCCAGCAGAGACAGAAAGCCTGCTAGAACAATGGAAAATGTATTCACTCCTGGGATGTGGGCCCAACATTTGTTGCCCATCCTTAATTTCCCTTTAGAAGGTGGTGGTGAGCAACCTCCTTGAGCTGCTGCAGACCATGTGGTGTAGGTACACCCATAGTGCTGTCAGGGAGGGAATTCCAGGAATGTGACCCATCAACAGTGAAGGAATGGTGATATATTTCCAACTCAGGATGGTGAATGACTTGGTGATGGGGTTCTCAGGTATCTGCTGCTGTTGTCCTTCTTTATGGTAGTGGTTGTGGGTTTAGAAGGTGCTGGCTAGAGAACCTTAGTGAGTTCCTGCAGTGCATCTTGTAGATAGTGCACACTGAGTGGCGGCGGTGAAGGGAGTGAATTCTTGTGGATGGGGTGCCAATCAAGCAGACTGCTTTGTCCTGAATGGTGTTGAGCTTCTTGAGTGTTGTCGGAGCTGCACTCATCCAGTCAAGTGGGGAGTACTCCATCACACTCCTGACTTATGCCTTGTCGATGGTGGACAGACTTTGGGGTTTCAGGAAGTGAGTTACTGGCCGCAGGATTCCTAGCCACTGACCTGCTCTTGTAGCCACAGTATTTATCTCCCTGGTCCAGTTCAGTTTCTGGCCAATGGTAAACCCCTCCCCACGATGTTAATAGTGGGGGATTCAGTGACGTAATGCCAATGAATGTCATGAAAAATGAAAAATGAAATGAAAATCGCTTATTGTGACAAGTAGACTTCAAATAAAGTTACTGTGAAAAACCCCTAATCGCCACATTCCGGCGCCTGTTCGGGGAGGCGGGTACGGGAATTGAACCGTGCTGCTGGCCTGCCCTGGTCTGCTTTAAATGTCTTGGGGAAATAGTTAGATTTTCTCTTATTGGAGATGGTCATTGCCTGACACTTGTGTTGCACGAATGTTACTTACCACTTATCAGCCCAAGCCTGGATATTGTCCAGGTCTTACTGCATTTGGACATGGACTGCTTGAGTGTCTGAAGTTAATCAGGTGACCCGAAAGTAATGGTGAGATGTGAGTAATAGGGAATTATTTCAGGTTAGAGTGAGGGGGGGTGATTCTCTGAGCCCTGCGCCGGGCCGGAGAATTGCCGTAACCGCGCCACGAAGCCCCGATGCCGTCGCGCGATTCTTCGAGGTGTGGGGAATTGGCACCATTTGCACCAGCGCGTTTGGCGCCGCGCCGGCCACGGGCCGCTAGATTCGGTGGGACGGCCGATTCTCCGGCCCATATGGGCCGAGCGGCTGCACCGATACGACAGAGTCCCGCCGGCGCCGTTCACCCCTGGTCGCTGCCGACGGGAACTCTGCGCGGACGGTCAGGGGGTGGCCTGTAGGGAGGGGAGGAGGGCTCCTTCACTGGGGGGGGGGCCTCCGATCGGGGCCCACCGATCAGCGGGCCGACCTCTCCCCCCTGGGCCTACTTTCTGGCGCGCCCGGCACCTGAACACCGACGCCATCTTGAGTTCGGGCTGGCGCGCTAAAGAAGTCCCCCGCGCATGCGCGGGTTGGCGCCGCGCCCATTTGGCGCCGCGAAAGGAGGTGGAGCGGCGTGAACCGCTCCAGCGCCATGCTGGCCCCTCTGTGGGGGCCAGAATCTGTCGTACCCGGGCCCGGTTCGCGCCGTCATGAAACGCGACGGCGTTCACGACGGCGCAAACACTTGGGCTCCATATTGGAGAATCGCCCCCATTGTCTTTTCTTGTCGGAGATGGTGTGATCTTGCGCATACCTGGCATGTCGCCTGCCATCATTTAGCCCATGACTGCATGTTACGCAATTCCTACTGTAGGCTGGCACAGACCGATTCAGTATTTGAGGAGAATCTTATTGATTAATCCAGTTACTATCGTATCAGGCTTTACATTTCACGGAAAGCTCCATCACGCACTGTCCAGTAAGGGTCGCTGGATTCAAAGACACCTCGACTGGAGCTTCAGAAATTGTTTTCTCACATCAAGTCTAACAATTAACAGGCTTGGCCATCGTTAGTCTAGCTTCAGCAATAAGCAGCCTCAATATATCAACATCAGATAATGCCGCCTGCCATGAACCCTCGCAAATATTTGACAGTCCAGTCAAACTGAAGAGCAGATAAGTCCAACCACACAGCAACACTTCAGTCAGACATTCCTGTCGCTCGATGAAATTATAAGGTTCCATTTGCTCCATGGAAGCCAACTGAGAAAAAGATGAAAGAGTTAGGAATTAATGATACATCCAAAAACGCAGAAGCTCTAAAACCTTGGGCTCACCACCATTAATTGTCCCCAAACTCATTACTGCTGAATCAGATGTTGAATGAAGTAAGAATCCAATTAAACTTTTGTGTCACTGGAGATATTTTAGTCAGCTATATTCCCACAAGGACGATTCAAATTGGTATTATTCTTATTTTGAGACTGTCAGTGGAATCAAAAGGTTTTGAAGTCCTCTTTGTGCTATTTTTAAGCAATGATACAGGCCAGTCATGAACTCCTGCGTTGTTAATGTTGCTTAAACCTAATTCGTCAGAACAGTGTTATAGGATATTCACCTTCAATTGAAACAACTGTCTCATTCCTTGGTCAATTCACCATTGAATATGGGCATGGGCTCCAGGATCAAATAATTCTTTGTATTTCCCTGAACGGTTTGGAAAAATATCAGCTTTGTGATATTTCGTTACCAGTAGTTACTCAAGGATGAGCTGTAAATATAAGTCTTTTAAAAGGGCTAGTATCTGGGAGTGAGCATTCTAATTAAACAATGGGACCATTTCCAGAGATTTTGACTTTATTAGCCATTATTCTCGGGATGTGGGTTTCCTGTTAAGGCCAGAAGTTATTGCCTATCCCTCGATGTCCTTTGAAATGATGACAATGGGCCTTCTATGTGAAAGGTTGCAGTCTAAGCTCCCACAGTGTTTTTAAATGAGGAATTTCACAATATGCATCAAATGAAGATGCACGACTTTGCCCCAAAATGTGCCCTGGAGAAAAATGGGTAAAGATTTCTTGACCCTGTTCCATTGCTGTAATTAACTAAATGTAAAAGTTCTTCCTGTTTTATCATGTTTATTCCCTTATTTCCCCTTACTTTTATTTTGATGATTAATGTGTCTTTAAGGCAAGCAGCAAAGAACAAAGAACAAAGACAAAGAAAAGTACAGCACAGGAACAGGCCCTTCGGCCCTCCAAGCCTGCGCCGACCATGCTGCCCGTCTAAACTAAAATCTGCTACATTTCCTGGGTCTGTATCCCTCTGTTCCCATCCTATTCATGTATTTGTCAAGATGCCCCTTAAATGTCACTATCGTCCCTGCTTCCACCACCTCCTCCGGCAGCGAGTTCCAGGCACTCACTACCCTCTGTGTAAAAAACTTGCCTCGTACATCTCCTCTAAACCTTGCCCCTTGCACCTTAAACCTATGCCCGCATGTAATTGACCCCTCTACCCTGGGAAAAAGCCTCTGACTATCCACACTGTCTATGTTCCTCGTAATTTTGTAGACCTCTATCAGGTCACCCTTCAACCTCCGTCGCTCCAGTGAGAACAAATCGAGTTTATTCAACTGCTCTTCATAGCTAATGCCCTCCATACCAGGCAACATCCTGGTAAATCTCTTCTGCACCCTCTCTAAAGCCTCCACATCCTTCTGGTAGTGTGGCAACCAGAATTGAACACTATACTCCAGGTGTGACCTAACTAAGGTTCTATACAGCTGCAACATGGCTTGCCAATTCTTATACTCAATGCCCCGGCCAATGAAGGCAAGCATGTCGTATGCCTTCTTGACAACCTTCTCCACCTGTGTTGCCCCTTTCAGTGACCTGTGGACCTGTACCCCTAGGTCTCTCTGACTGTCAATACTCTTGAGGGTTCTACCATTCACTGTATATTCCCTACCTGCATTAGACCTTCCAAAATGCATCACCTCACATTTGTCCGGATTAAACTCCATCTGCCATCTCGCCGCCCAAGTCTCCAAACGATCTAAATCCTGCTGTATCCTCTGACAGTCCTCATCGCTATCCGCATTTCTGTCAGAATTCATAAATTACAGGAGAGAACATTCTGAGAACGTTCTGCTAATCTCAGTTGGTTTAAACTGGAGCTGCAGCCTTGCCGGCACTAGAGAGAGAGATGGGGTAGAGATTTGGTTTCATTGATTGGCTGGTGGCCAATGAATTGGCCCACAAGGCCGTACTCTGCCTGATAACAGGTGGTGATTGGATCCTCACGCAGCAGAATGCTTTTCAGAGCCCCAAGTAATTTTCAGTTGATTCTGGCAGCCCAGAAGCAAGTGTGCTACATTTTTCTCCATTAAGCCGCTATGAATACTTCTGATATTACAGGAATATCATTACAGATTGTGCAAAAAAAAAAGACCAGTACCTGCTTTCTCTGTGAGTACTGCATTTCTAAACTACACAGAACCTGACTGAAAGAATCTACAGAAAACACCATTACAGGCTGCAAATAGAGATTTTGAACTGTAAGCTTGCTGTTAAGGAAGATGTTCTCACAACTACTAATTGAAACAAAACTCTTTCCTCTTACTTATGATTTTTAACCCATTCCACCCCTCTGTGTTTGTCTGTCTTGTATGTGCGTGTGTGTGTGGAGAGGGTGGAGCAGGTTAAAGTGGGGAATTAGGAGTTAGGCAATAGTTGTATTTGCTGCATATTCCATTATATTTCTTGTTATGAATAAACAGTAATTGTGTTTGCATTTACAGACCTGGTGACTGTAATTATTGAATCCAAGGGCCAAAGACTTTGGGTAATTTTATAAGAATCATTGGTTAATTCACTTGTCTTGTGACTCCGGGGCACGTGGGGCTGGAATTGACTGTGCACTTGCCCAAGGTATTGTCCTGATGTTGGATTGTTTCCTTGCTGGGGCAGGATCAAGGAATTTCCCCTTCACATGAGCTTGCCTGTCGACTGGAGATGCAGACATTGCCCTGTTCTGTCTTTGCAGCTTTAAGAAAATGCTCCTAAAATGGACATTTAGCAAATGTATACAGCAGTTTTCCACTGTAGGAGTTTGATTTAACTCTCCCCTGCTGATGGGTTTGAAGGCAGAGGGAGCAACGTTAGCCTCGTTGCCCGCTTTTGATCCACCACAATTATACCATTATTGGGGGTTGTCTATGGCAACCAGCTCACCAGTGGGTCAACTAATGCCTGTAAGTCATTATTTACGCGGTGATGGAAGAGGATCATGCCAAGTGACCAGGCCATCAGGTTTCCATGCGTGGACTGGTGTTGGGTGATGGGGGATGGCCTCAGGACCTGCCCCGGTGCTCCGCCCCTGATGGGCCGACGTCCCGATGGGGTGGGACACGTGTGCTCTGGGTTTTCGTTAATGTCGGACCGGGGCAAGCGCCGTCACAGTCGGGGGGGGGGGGGGCATTCCGCTGGCCGGTGGTGGCTTTGGCGGGGGCTGGGGGGGGGGGGGGAGGTTACAGGGGGACACTATCTGGCAGGCTGGGTCCCCATGCGGCCGGCGCCATGTTGTACGGCCCGACCGCTGCAGGCCGTCGCCGTGCGCATGACCGGCCACGGAGCCGGCAATTCTCTGGTCCTTTCTGTCGGGAACGCCGGGGATTTTACATGATGCGGCTGCTAGCCCCCCACTGGGCTGAGCATCGGTGCGTGACGGCGCAGACTTTTTCATCGTAAAACTAGACACTTCCTCCGGCCATAGCTCATTAGGAATAGATAGGATAGATGCGGGCAGGTTGTTTCCACTGGCGGGAGAAAGCAGAACTAGGGGGCATAGTCTCAAAATAAGGGGAAGTGGATTTAGGACTGAGTTTAGGAGGAACTTCTTCACCCAAAGGGTTGTGAATCTCTGGAATTCCTTGCCCAATGAAGCAGTAGAGGCTCCTTCATTAAATGTTTTTAAGATAAAGATAGATAGTTTTTTGAAGAATAAAGGGATTAAGGGTTATGGTGTTCGGGCCGGAAAGTGGAGCTGAGTCCACAAAAGATCAGCCATGATCTCATTGAATGGTGGAGCAGGCTCGAGGGGCCAGATGGCCTACTCCTGCTCCTAGTTCTTATGTTCTTATAGCCTCAAAATCGGAGAATCCAGTCTCTGGAACGGAGAATGCAGCTTAGGGCCTGTGGCAGTGCAGCACTAACTCAGGGCTGCATTGGAGCCTTGCTCATTGTGCTCAGACTGCAAAATGGGGCTTAAACTCACAACCGTATGAATCAAGGACACTAAAACTGTAATATTACGCATGGGACCTTCCGGGTGGGAATGTCGGTCTTCCCATGCTCCTTGCGGAGTCCGAGCTTCCCTGCTAGGGATGGGGTATCTCAATTACCCAGTGTATGTAAGGTCGGCCAGTAAGGCACCGACCAGAGAGGAACCCGGTAGGATTGACCCGGCACTGTATATATCGTTTGCGAAAACAGAACTTTATTTTTTTATTCTTATTTTACTCAGTGTGGACTCCCCGTGTCCTTATTAAAAAAAACAAATCTGACTCCCATTCAAGTTTGATATAAACAGTGGTGATATAAGATTGGGGGCTGCGGGACAAGACCACCTTGCACATTCTCTCGTGATATTTAGTGCTATTCACCTCCTATCCCGGGGCCAGCATTCCCCGTTTACTGAAGCTGTTCTTCATTTGTCCCACCGGTGAATCCTGGAGAATTCCCGTGGCCAATTTCACCTCGGCTGCCGTGAAGTCAGCAAATGACTTTCGCAGACAAAACGTTCCACTTGCCCTCCTCGAATGAACTGTAACAGAAGGTCAGGGGACGGGATCTTTAGAACGTCCCACTCCAGACTGGAACCTTGCTGCAGGGATCATCATTAAACAGCCCTCTCTCGCCACCTTGTGACCGTCTGACCCATTACACCCTCAGAGGGAGCACAGCAAGGTGGGGGACTAGAATCTCAATCAAACTGGGAAGTGATTTTACGAATATAATGAAGGGTCCTTGTGACTGACAGTTATTCCATCACTTAATTCTGAAAATCATTCTCCTGGCTTCTGCTGCAAGAATGGCTGGCACGGTAGCACAGTGGTCAGCAACTGTTGCTTCACAGCGCCAGGGTCCCAGGTTGTTGTTGCCATTACAGAGACCTGGTTGAGGGAAGGACAGGATTGGTAGCTAAACATTCCAGGATTTAAATGATTCAGGCGGGATAGAGGGGGATGTAAAAGGAGTGGAGGAGTTGCACTACTGGTTAGGGACAATATCACAGCTGCACTACGGGAGGACACCTCAGAGGGCAGTGAGGCTATATGGGTGAGCACAGTACGAAGTCTTACAACACCAGGTTAAAGTCCAACAGGTTTGTTTCGATGTCACTAGCTTTCGGAGCGCTGCTCCTTCCTCAGGTGAATGAAGAGGTCTGTTCCAGAAACACATATATAGACAAATTCAAAGATGCCAAACAATGCTAGGAATGCGAGCATTAGCAGGTGATTAAATCTTTACAGATCCAGAGATGGGGTAACCCCAGGTTAAAGAGGTGTGAATTGTCTCAAGTCAGGACAGTTGGTAGGATTTTGCAGGCCAGATGGTGGGGGATGAATGTAATGCAACATGAATCCCAGGTCCCGGTTGAGGCCGCACTCATGTGTGCGGAACTTGGCTATAAGTTTCTGCTCGGCGATTCTGCGTTGTCGCGGGTCCTGAAGGCCGCCTTGGAGAACGCTTATCCGGAGATCAGAGGCTGAATGCCCTTGACTGCTGAAGTGTTCCCCGACTGGAAGGGAACATTCCTGCCTGGTGATTGTTGCGCGATGTCCGTTCATTCGTCGTCGCAGCGTCTGCATGGTCTCGCCAATGTACCACGCTTCGGGACATCCTTTCCTGCAGCGTATGTGGTAGACAACGTTGGCCGAGTCGCACGAGTATGTACCGCGTACCTGGTGGGTGGTGTTCTCACGTGTAATAGTGGTATCCATGTCGATGATCTGGCACGTCTTGCAGAGATTACCATGACAGGGTTGTGTGGTGTCGTGGTCACTGTTCTGAAGACTGGGTAGTTTGCTGCAAACAATGGTTCGTTTGAGGTTGCGCGGTTGTTTGAAGGCAAGTAGTGGGGGTGTGGGGATAACCTTGGCAAGATGTTCATCGTCATCAATGACGTGTTGAAGGCTGTGAAGAAGATAACGTAGTTTCTCCGCTCCGGGGAAGTACTGGACGACGAAGGGTATTCTGTCGGTTGTGTCCCATGTTTGTCTTCTGAGGAGGTCGGTCCGGTTTTTCGCTGTGGCGCGTTGAAACTGTCGATCGATGAGTCGAGTGCCATATCCCGTTCATACGAGGGCATCTTTCAACGTCTGTAGATGTCTGTTACGCTCCTCCTCGTCTGAGCAGATCCTGTGTATACGGAGCGCTTGTCCATAGGGGATGGCTTCTTTAATGTGTTTAGGGTGGAAGCTGGAGAAGTGGAGCATCATGAGGTGGGTTTGCGGTAAAGCGAAGTGCTGAGGTGACCGTCCTTGATGGAGACGAGTGTGTCCAAGAATGCAACTGATTTTGGAGAGTAGTCCATGGTGAGTCTGATGGTTGGATGGAACTTATTAATGTCATTGTGTAGTCGTTTCAGTGATTCTTCGCCGTGGGTCCAAAGGAAAAAAATGTCATCGATGTATCTGGTGCATAACATCGGTTGAAGGTCCTGTGCGGTGAGTAGGTCCTGTTCAAACTGCTGCATGAAGATGTTGGCGTATTGGGGTGCGAATTTGGTCCCCATGGCTGTTCCGTGCATCTGAATAAAGAACTTGTTGTCGAAGGTGAAGACGTTGTGATCCAGAATGAAGCGGATGAGTTGCAGAATTGCGTCTGGAGATTGGCAGTTGTCGGTGTTGAGTACTGAGGCTGTTGCAGCAATGCCGTCGTCATGGGGGATGCTGGTGTAGAGTGCCGAGACGTCCATTCTGACGAGGAATGTTCCTGGTTCAACTGGTCCATGGGTGCTGAGTTTCTGTAGGAAGTCCGTCGTGTCGCGACAGAAGCTGGGTGTACCTTGTACGATGGGTTGCAAGATGCCCTCGATGTAGCCAGAAAGGTTCTCACACAGGGTCCCATTGCCTGAAGCGTTAGGGTGGCCTGGTGTGTTGGCCTTATGTATTTTTGGGAGGCAGTAGAGATCTCCAATGCGGGGAGTACGTGGGATGAGAGCACGTAGGGTGCTCTGAAGATCTGGATCCAAGGTCTTGATCAGTCTGTTAAGTTGGCGGATGTGTTCCTTGGTCGGATCTGCGGGTAACTGTCTGTAGTGTTCTTGGTTGTTCAGTTGTCGGTATACTTCTTTGCAGTAGTCCGTTCTGTTCAGTACGACAGTGGCCCCCCCTTTGTCTGCTGGTTTGATGACGATGCTGTGGTTGGTCTTGAGAGCGTGGATGGCATTGCGTTGTGCTTGGGTGACGTTCGGGGTTGTCTTGTGAATGCGACTGATGAATCTGACATTGACGTGACTCCTGACGGCTTGAGCATACATGTCGAGTCTAAGGCAGCGGCCTTCCGGAGGGGTCCAATTCGACTCTTTCCTCTTCGGTTGCCGCACCGCAGATCTCTCGGTCTGCTGTTCCGGTTCATTGGTAGTCTGCTTGGGATCGCTGTTGGCCTCTTGGGGTCTGTGGAAGAATTCCAGGAGCCTCATTCGCCTGATGAATTCCTCCGTGTCTGCCGCGAGACTGATGGGGTCCATTTTGGTGGTGGTGCAGAAATTGAGCCCTCTGCTGAGGACTTCGATTTTGTCTGGTTGAAGGGTGTAGTCTGACAAGTTGACAATAGATTTCCCTGTATTGTTTTCTACTGTGACACCGGGGGTGGCTTGGTTGCTGCCGGTGGTGATGCCAAGTTTCTCAAGCTTTCTGTTCTTGGTATGCATATAGGTGGCATAGTATTGTTGTCTCATCTGTTTGGCGGTGTTCCGCAGCTGGTCTGCTGCGTCCTGAGCGCAAGTTGAGAATATGGCCTCTATCTTGGTTTCCAGGTTGCGTCGTCTGCTGTAGAGCTGGCGGACGAGGTGGTTGAGGAGTGTGAGAGAGGTGCGACGGCAGAGTCGCGACACGACGGACTTCCTACAGAAACTCAGCACCCATGCACCAGTTGAACCAGGAACATTCCTCGTCACAATGGACGTCTCGGCACTCTACACCAGCATCCCCCATGACGACGGCATTGCTGCAACAGCCTCAGTACTCAACACCGACAACTGCCAATCTCCAGACGCAATTCTGCAATTCATCCGCTTCATTCTGGATCACAACGTCTTCACCTTCGACAACAAGTTCTTCATCCAGACGCACGGAACAGCCATGGGGACCAAATTCGCACCCCAATATGCCAACATCTTCATGCACAAGTTTGAACAGGACCGACTCACCGCACAGGACCTTCAACCGATGTTATACACCAGATACATCGATGACATTTTTTTCCTTTGGACCCACGGCGAAGAATCACTGAAACGACTACACGATGACATTAATAAGTTCCATCCAACCATCAGACTCACCATGGACTACTTTCCAAAATCAGTTGCATTCTTGGACACACTCGTCTCCATCAAGGACGGTCACCTCAGCACTTCGCTTTACCGCAAACCCACGGATAACCTCATGATGCTCCACTTCTCCAGCTTCCACCCTAAACACATTAAAGAAGCCATCCCCTATGGACAAGCGCTCCGTATACACAGGATCTGCTCAGACAAGGAGGAGCGTAACAGACATCTACAGACGTTGAAAGATGCCCTCGTACGAACGGGATATGGCACTCGACTCATCGATCGACAGTTTCAACGCGCCACAGCGAAAAACCGGACCGACCTCCTCAGAAGACAAACATGGGACACAACCGACAGAATACCCTTCGTCGTCCAGTACTTCCCCGGAGCGGAGAAACTACGTCATCTTCTTCACAGCCTTCAACACGTCATTGATGACGATGAACATCTTGCCAAGGTCATCCCCACACCCCCACTACTTGCCTTCAAACAACCGCGCAACCTCAAACGAACCATTGTTTGCAGCAAACTACCCAGTCTTCAGAACAGTGACCACGACACCACACAACCCTGTCATGGTAATCTCTGCAAGACGTGCCAGATCATCGACATGGATACCACTATTACACGTGAGAACACCACCCACCAGGTATGCGGTACATACTCGTGTGACTCGGCCAACGTTGTCTACCTCATACGCTGCAGGAAAGGATGTCCCGAAGCGTGGTACATTGGCGAGACCATGCAGACGCTGCGACGACGAATGAACGGACATCGCGCAACAATCACCAGGCAGGAATGTTCCCTTCCAGTCGGGGAACACTTCAGCAGTCAAGGGCATTCAGCCTCTGATCTCCGGGTAAGCGTTCTCCAAGGCGGCCTTCAGGACCAGCGACAACGCAGAATCGCCGAGCAGAAACTTATAGCCAAGTTCCGCACACATGAGTGCGGCCTCAACCGGGACCTGGGATTCATGTCACATTACATTCATCCCCCACCATCTGGCCTGCAAAATCCTACCAACTGTCCTGGCTTGAGACAATTCACACCTCTTTAACCTGGGGTTACCCCATCTCTGGATCTGTAAAGATTTAATCACCTGCTAATGCTCGCATTCCTAGCATTGTTTGGCATCTTTGAATTTGTCTATATATGTGTTTCTGGAACAGACCTCTTCATTCACCTGAGGAAGGAGCAGTGCTCCGAAAGCTAGTGACATCGAAACAAACCTGTTGGACTTTAACCTGGTGTTGTAAGACTTCGTACTGTGCTCACCCCAGTCCAACGCCGGCATCTCCACATCATGGCTATATCGGTAGAGATCAGGAATAAGAAGGGTGCAGTCACAATGTTGGGGGTTTACTACAGGCCACCCAACAGCCAGCGGGAGATAGAGGAGCAGATAGATAGACAGATTTTGGAAAGGAGTAAAAGCAACATGGTTGTTGTGATGGGAGACTTTAACTTCCCCAATATTGACTGGGACTCACTTAGTATTAGGGGCTTGGACGGGGCAGAAACTAGGGAAGGGGCTGTACTGGACCTGGTATTGGGGAATGAGCCCAGCCAGGTGGTAGAAGTTTCAGTCGGGGAGCATTTCTGGAACAGTGACCACAATTCAATAAGTTTTAAAGTGCTGGTGGACAAGGATAAGAGTGGTCCGAGGGTGAATGTGCTAAATTGGGGGAAGTCTAATTATAACAATATTAGGCGGGAACTGAAGAACCTAGATTGGGGGCGGATGTTTGAGAGTAAATCAACATCTGACATGTGGGAGGCTTTCAAATGTCAGTTCTAAGAAATTCAGGACCGACATGTTCCTGTGAGGAAGAAGGATAAATACAGCATATTTCGGGGTCCTTGGATAACGAGAGATATTGTAGGCCTCATCAGAAAGAAAAAGGAGGCATTTGTCAGGGCTAGAAGGCTGGGAACAGACGAAACCTGTGTGGAATATAAGGAAAGTAGGAAGGAACTTAAGCAAGGAGTCAGAAGGGCGAAAAGGGGTCACGAAAAGTCATTGGCAAATCGGGTTAAGGAAAATCCCAAGGCTTTTTATACGTACATAAAAAAACAAGAGGGTAGCCAGGGAAAGGTTTGGCCCACTGAAGGACAGGTGAGGGAATCTATGTGTGGAGCCAGAGGAAATGGGCGAGGTACGAAATGAATACTTTGCATCAGTATTCACCAAAGAGAAGGAATTGGTGGATGTTGAGTCTGGAGAAGGGTGTATAGATAGCCTGGGTCACATTGAGATCCAAAAAGACGAGCTGTTGGGCGTCTTGAAAAATATTAAGGTGGATAAGTCCCCAGGGCCTGATGGGATCTACCCCAGAATACTGAAGGAGGCAAGAGAGGAAATTGCTGAGGCCTTGACAGAAATCTTTGGATCCTCAGGTGATGCCCTGGAGGATTGGAGAATAGCCAATGTTGTTCCTTTGTTCAAGAAGGGTAGCAAGGATAATCCAGGGAACTACAGGCCGGTGAGCCTTACATCAGTAATAGGGAAATTACTGGAGAGAATTCTTCGAGACAGGATCTACTCCCATTTGAAAGCAAGTGGTCGTATTAGTGAGAGGCAGCATGGTTTTGTGAAGGGGAGGTCGTGTCTCACTAACTTGATAGGTTTTTCGAGGTGGTCACAAAGATGATTGATGCAGGTAGGGCAGTGGATGTTGTCTATATGGACTTCAGTAAGGCCTTTGACAAGGCAGACTGGTACAAAAGGTGAAGTCACACGGGATCAGAGGTGAGCTGGCAAGATGGATACAGAACTGGCTAGGTCATAGAAGGCAGAGAGTAGCAATGGAAGGGTGCTTTTTTGGTTGGAGGGCTGTGACTAGTGGTGTTCCGCAGGTATCAGTGCTGGGAACTTTGCTATTCGTAGTACATATAAATGATTTGGAGGAAAATGTAACTGGTCTGATTAGTAAGTTTGCGGAAGACACAATGGTTGGTGAAATTGCGGATAGCGATGACTGTCAGAGGATACAACAGGATATAGATTGTTTGGAGACTTGGGCGGCGAGATGGCAGATGGAGTTTAATCCGGACAAATGTGAGGTGATAAATTTTGGAAGGACTAGTACTGGTAGGGGATATACAGTGTGGTAGAACCCTTAAGAGTATTGACAGCCAGAGAGATCGAGGTGTACAGGTCCACAGGTCACTGAAAGGGGTAACACAGGTGGAGAAGGTAGTCAAGAAGGCATACGGCTTGCTTGCCTTCACTGGCCGGGGCATTGAGTATAAAAATTGGCAAGTCATGTTGCAGCTGTGTAGAACCTTAGTTAGGACACACTTGGAGTATAGTGTTCAATTCTGGTTGCCACACTACCAGAAGGATGTGGAGGCTTTAGAGAGGGTGCAGAAGAGATTTACCAGGATGTTGCCTGATATGGAGGGCATTAGCTATGAGGAGAGGTTGAATAAACTTGGTTTGTTCTCACTGGAACGGCGGAGGTTAAGGGGTGACTTGTTAGAGGTCTACAAAATTATGAGGCCATGGACAGAGTGGATAGTCAGAGACTTTTTCCCAGGGTAGAGGGGTCAATTACTAGGGGGTATAGGTTTAAGGTGCGAGGGGCAAGGTTTAGAGGAGATGTACCAGGTAAGTTTTTTACACAGAGGGTAGTGGGTGCCTGGAACTCGCTGCCGGAGGAGGTGGTGGAAGCAGGGACGATAGTGACATTTAAGGCGCATCTTGACAAATACATGAATAGGATGGGAATAAAGGGATACAGACCCCGGAAGTGTAGAAGATATTAGTTTAGACGGACCGCATGGACGGCGCAGGCTTGGAGGGCGGTAGGGGCTGTTCCTGTGATGTACTTTTCTTTGTTCTTTGTTCAGTTCCCGGCTTGGGTCGCTGTCTGTGCGGAGTCTGCACGTTCTCCCCGTGTGTGCGTGGGTTTCCTCCGGGTACTCCGGTTTCCTCCCACAAGTCCCGAACGACGTGCTGTTAAGTAATTTGGACATTCTGAATTCTCCCTCTGTGTACCCAAACAGACGCCAGAATGTGGTGACTAGGGGATTTTCACATAACTTCATTGCAGTGTTAATGTAAGCCTATTTGTAACACCTAATAAAGAATGTTCGTCGTTATCATTAAGTCTAATTTTGCCCTTTTGTCATTATTAATGAGGAGGCACGATGAAATTGAAAGAACAATCCAACCCTGTGGCCATTGAAGGTTAATCAAAGTTGTTGAAGAGCTCATTCTGAGTTTGTTAGGTGGGAGGCGCCTGGGTTACATCGTCTGTCTGTGTCTGACCAGCTCTGGAGGGAGCAGTGTGGGGAGAATGTCATGGCCGACACAGAGTATCATCCCACCTCGATAAAAGGATGAAAAGGGGGCTCGGCCTTTGAGAGAGAGCTGCCCTCGGAGCTGTGTAGGTGGCAGGAACAGTGGGCAGTTAGCACTCAGGCTCTGAGCTGTCACTCGCTGGCTTTGTGGGGGCTGGAGGGCAGGCAGAAAAGTTCCAAACACAAGAGACGGCCCCTCCCGTCTAAAATAGGGACCTCATGCTAGAGGGGTTTGAGGCTCTTCAGACAGGTGGCCACAGCAACGTGTGAAGTTGACACTATAAACCCTGTACCGCACTGATTATGATGGTCTGCCATCTGTGAGCATTTGCCTTCAACCTCTTCCCTATTCGCTCCTTCTAAGGATTAACTATGGATCTGAGTGGGAACATCCAATGGCTGAACAGCGCTGTATCCTGAACTCGCTGTATCCTCAACTCATTGTATCTTCAACCCACAGTATCCGCAACTCACTGCATCCTCAACTCCCTGTATCCTCAACTCATTGTATCCTCAACCCACTGTATCCTCAACTCACTGTCTCCTCAACTCACTGTATCCTGAACTCGCTGTATCCTCAACTCATTGTATCTTCAACCCACAGTATCTGCAACTCACTGTATCCTCAACCCACTGTATCCTCAACCCACTGTATCCACAACTCACTGTATCCTCAACTCCCTGTATCCTCAACTCACTGTATCCTCAACCCACTGTATCCTCAACTCACTGTCTCCTCATCCCACTGTATCCACAACTCACTGTATCCACAACTCACTGTATCCACTGGATCCAGCAGAGGGCAGTAGAGCAGAGCTGCTGATTGGCTGTTGCAAGGGAAATTTGCATACCTCCATTGTGGTCACCCTAACTTGAAGGTGTACCTGAGCTAGAGATCCTAGCTGTTCGAGTGAAGACAAGCATCCAGCAGAGGGCAGTAGAGCAGAGCTGCTGACTGGCTGTTGCAAGGGAATTTTGCACACATCCGTTGTGGTCACCCTAACGTGAAGGTGTACCTGAGCTAGAGACCCTAGCTGTTCGAGTGAAGACAAGCATCCAGCAGAGGGCAGTTGAGCAGAGCTGCTGACTGGCTGTTGCAAGGGAAATTTGCATACCTCTGTTGTGGTCACCCTAACCTGAAGGTGTACATGAGCTAGAGACCCTAGCTGTTCGAGTGAAGACAAGCATCCAGCAGAGGGCAAGTAGAGCAGAGCTGCTGACTGGCTGTCGCAAGGGAAATTTGCATACCTCCGTTGTGGTCACCCTAACTTGAAGGTGTACCTGAGCTAGAGAACCTAGCTGTTTGAGTGAAGACAAGCATCCAGCAGAGGGCAGTAGAGCAGAGCTGCTGTCTGGCTGTTGCAAGGGAAATTTGCATACCTCCGTTGTGATCACCCTAACTTGAAGGTGGTTTGTGGAGGAGCTGTTGTCAAGTGACACTTAAACCCAAAACACTTCTTCAGTGTTCCCCTCCTCTAACCAAAAAAAAACCAACCGCTGTAAAGATCAAGAGGCAGGCTCGAGGTCAGGTAGAAGTAGAAAGAAGTTGAACCGTGACGCCACAGCCTAGGGATTGGCTGGTGACTGGTAAGTCATTTTTCTTTTATTTTCCCTCAGGTGTTAACGTGCAGGGCGCAGAGGTTGCTGAGTGAGTGCTTGCTGAGAAGGGGAGTGAATAACAGGTAAGCTCTTTCTTTCTTTTTCTTTTTTTATCTAGAAGGGATGGCAGGGAAGGTAGTGCAATGTTCCTATTGCAGAATGTTTGAGGTGAGGGACGCCGTCAGTGTCCCTGCTGATTTCATCTGTGGGAAGTGCACCCATCTCCAGCTCCTCAGAAACCGCGTTAGGGAACTGGAACTGGAGCTGGATGAACTTCGGATTATTCGGGAGGCAGAGGTGGTCATAGATAGAAGGTTCAGGGATGTAGTTACTCTGAAGAATAAAGATAGATGGGTGACGGTGAGAGGGGCTGGGAGGAAGCAGTCAGTACAGGGATACCCTGTGGTCGTTCCCCTTAGTAACAAGTATACCGCTTTGGATACTGTTGGGGGGGGGGGAGGGGACTTACCAGGGGTAAGCCATGGGGTGCAGGTCTCTGGCACAGAGTCTGTCCCTGTTGCTCAGAAGGGAAGGGGGGCGAGGAGTAGAGCATTAGTCATTGGAGACTCCATAGTTAGGGGGATAGATAGGAGATTCTGTGGGAACGAGAGAGACTCGCGGTTGGTGTGTTGCCTCCCAGGTGCCAGGGTGCGTGATGTCTCGGATCGTGTTTTCGGGATCCTTAAGGGGGAGGGGGAGCAGCCCCAAGTCATGGTCCACATAGGTACCAACGACATAGGTAGGAAAAGGGATAGGGATGTAAGGCAGGAATTCAGGGAGCTAGGGTGGAAACTTAGATCCAGGACAAACAGAGTTATTATCTCTGGGTTGTTACCCGTGCCACGTGATAGCGAGACGAGGAATAGGGAAAGAGAGGAGTTGAACGTGTGGCTACAGGGATGGTGCAGGAGGGAGGGTTTCAGATTTCTGGATAATTGGGGCAATTCTGGGGTCGGTGGGACCTCTACAAACGGGATGGTCTACACCTGGACCAGAGGGGTACCAATATCCCGGGGGGGAAATTTGCTAATGCTCTTCGGGAGGGTTTAAACTAGTTCAGCAGGGGCTTGGGAACCTGAATTGTAACTCCAGTATACAGGAGGTTGAGAATAGTGAGGTCATGAGTAAGGTTTTAAAGTTGCAGGAGTGTACCGGCAGGCAGGAAGGTGTTTTAAAGTGTGTCTTCTTCAACGCCAGGAGCATCCGGAATAAGGTGGATGAACTTGCGGCATGGGTTGGTACCTGGGACTTCGATGTTGTGACCATTTCGGAGACATGGATTGAGCAGGGGCAGGAATGGTTGTTGCAGGTGCCGGAGTTTAGATATTTCAGTAACCACAGGGAAGGTGGTAAAAGATGGGGAGGGGTGGCATTGTTAGTCAAGGACAGTATTACGGTGGCAGAAAGGACGTTTGATGAGGATTCGCCGATTGAGGTAGTATGGGCTGAAGTTAGAAACAGGAAAGGAGAGGTCACCCTGTTAGGGGTTTTCGAGAGGCCTCCGAAAAGTTCCAGAGATGTAGAGGAAAGGATTGCAAAGATGATTCTGGATAGGAGCGAAAGCAACAGGGTAGTTGTTATGTGGGACTTTAACTTTCCAAATATTGACTGGAAATTCTATAGTTCGAGTACTTTAGATGGGTCCATTTTTGTCCAATGTGTGCAGGAGGGTTTCCTGACACAGTGTGTAGATAGGCCAACGAGAGGCGAGGCCGTATTGGATTTGGTACTGGGTAATGAACCAGGACAGGTGTTAGATTTGGAGGAAGGTGAGCACTTTGGTGATAGTGACCACAATTCGATTACGTTTACTTTAGTGATGGAAAGGGATAGGTATATACCGCAGGGCAAGAGTTATATCTGGGGGAAAGGCAATTATGATGCGATGAGGCAAGACTTAGGATGCATCAGATGGAGAGGAAAAATGCAGGGAATGGGCACAATGGAAATGTGGAGCTTGTTCAGGGAACAGCTACTCCGTGTCCTTGATAAGTATGTACCTGTCAGGCAGGGAGGAAGTGATCGAACAAGGGAACTGTGGTTTACTAAGGCAGTCAAAACACTTGTCAAGAGGAAGAAGACGGCTTATGTAAAGATGAGACATGAAGGTTCAGTAAGGGCGCTCGAGAGTTACAAGTTAACTAGGAAGGACCTAATGAGAGAGCTTAGAAGAGCCAGAAAGGGACATGAGAAGTCTTTGGCAGGTAGGATCAAGGATAATCCTAAAGCTTTCTATAGATATGTCATGAATATAAGAATGACTCGGGTAAGAGTAGGGCCAGTCAAGGACAGTAGTGGGAAGTTGTGCTTGGAGTCCGAGGAGATAGGAGAGGTGCTAAATGAATATTTTTCGTCAGTATTCACACAGGAAAAAGACAATGTTGTCGAGGAGAATACGGAGATTCAGGCTACTAGACTAGAAGGGCTTGAGGTTCATAAGGAGGAGGTGTTAGCAATTCTGGAAAGTGTGAAAATAGATAAGTCCCCTGGGCCGGATGGGATTTATCCTAGAATTCACTGGGAAGCTAGGGAGGAGATTGCTGAGCCTTAGGCTTTGATCTTTAAGTCATCTTTGTCAACAGGAATAGTGCCAGAAGACTGGAGGATAGCAAATATTGTCCCCTTGTTCAAGAAGGGGAGTAGAGACAACCCCGGTAACTATAGACCAGTGAGCCTTACTTCTGTTGTGGGCAAAATCTTGGAAAGGTTTATAAGAGATAGGGTGTATAATCATCTGGAAAGGAATAATTTGATTAGACATAGTCAACACGGTTTCGTGAAGGGTAGGTCGTGCCTCACAAACCTTATTGAGTTCTTTGAGAAGGTGACCAAACAGGTGGATAAGGGTAAAGCAGTTGATGTGGTGTATATGGATTTCAGTAAAGCGTTTGATAAGGTTCCCCACGGTAGGCTACTGCAGAAAATACGGAAGCATGGGATTCAGGGTGATATAGCAGTTTGGATCAGAAATTGGCTAGCTGGAAGAAGACAAAGGGTGGTGGTTGATGGGAAGTGTTCAGACTGGAGTCCAGTTACTAGTGGTGTACCACAAGAATCTGTTTTGGGGCCACTGCTGTTTGTCATTTTTATAAATGACCTGGAGGAGGGCGTAGAAGGATGGCTGAGTAAATTTGCAGATGACACTAAAGTCGGTGGAGTTGTGGACAGTGCGGAAGGACGTTACAAGTTACAGAGGGACAGAGAGAAGCTGCAGCACTGGGCTGAGAGGTGGCAAATGGAGTTTAATGCAGAAAAGCGTGAGGTGATTCATTTTGGAAGGAATAACAGGAAGACAGAGTACTGGGCTAATGATAAGATTCTTGGCAGTGTGGATGAGCAGAGAGATCTCGGTGTCCATGTACATAGATCCCTGAAAGTTGCCACTCAGGTTGAGAGGGTTGTTAAGAAGGCGTACGGTGTGTTAGCTTTTATTGGTAGAGGGATTGAGTTTCGGAGCCATGAAGTCATGTTGCAGCTGTACAAAACTCTGGTGCGGCCGCATTTGGAGTATTGCGTGCAATTCTGGTCGCCGCATTATAGGAGGGATGTGGAAGCATTGGAAAGGGTGCAGAGGAGATTTACCAGAATGTTGCCTGGTATGGAGGGAAGATCTTATGAGGAAAGGCTGAGGGACTTAAGGCTGTTTTCGTTAGAGAGAAGAAGGTTAAGAGGTGACTTAATTGAGGCATACAAGATGATCAGAGGATTGGATAGGGTGGACAGTGAGAGCCTTTTTCCTTGGATGGTGATGTCTAGCACGAGGGGACACAGCTTTAAATTGAGGGGAGATAGATATAGGACAGAAGTCAGAGGTAGGTTCTTTACTCAGAGAGTAGTAAGGGCATGGAATGCCCTGCCTGCAACAGTAGTGGACTCGCCAACACTAAGGGTATTCAAATGGTCATTGGATAGACATATGGACGATAACGGAATAGTGTGGATGGGCTGCAGAGTGGTTTCACAGGTCGGCGCAACATCGAGGGCCGAAGGGCCTGTACTGCGCTGTAATGTTCTATGTTCCACAACTCACTGTATCTGCAACTCACTGATTCCTCAACTCCCTGTATCCTCAACTCATTGTATCCTCAAATCACTGTATCCTCAACATCCTGTCTACTCAACTCATTGTATCCTCAACTCACTGTATCCTCAACTCACTGTATCCTCAACCCACTGTATCCTCAACTCACTGTATCCTCAATCCACTGTATCCCCAACTGACGGTATCCTCAACTCACTGTATCCTCAACCCAATGTATCCGCAACTCACTGTATCCTCAACTCGCTGTATCCTCAACTCGCTGTATCCTCAACTCGCTGTATCCTCAACTCGCTGTATCCTCAACTCACTGTGTCCTCAACTCACTGTATCCTCAACACCTGTATCCTTAACTCACTGTATCCACAACCTACTGTATCCGCAACTCGCTGTATCCTCAACTCGATGTATATCCAACTCACTGTATCCTCAACTCCCTGTATCCTCAACCCGCCATATCGTCAACTCACTGTATCCTCAACTCACTGTATCCTCAACCCACTGTATCATCAACTCAGTGTATCCTCAACTCACTGTATCCTCAACTCACTGTATCCTCAACTCACTGTATCCTCAACTCACTGTATCCACAACTCACTGTATCAGCAAATCACTGTATCCGCAACTCACTGTATCCTCAACGCACTGTATCCACATGCCACAGTGTCCACAACTCTCTGTATCCACAAGTCACAGTGTCCACAACTAACTGATCAGCTACTCTCTTTCTCCACACACATTTCATCTGCAAGTCACTGTATCCGCAATGCAGTGCATCTGAAACACACTGCAACCACAACTCACTGTATCCACACCTCACTGTAACCTCAACACACTCGATCCACAAGTCACTGTAACCTCAACTCACTGCATCTGTAACTCACTGTATTCTTAACTCACTGTATACCCAACTCTCTGTATCCCAAACTCACTGTATCCACAACACATTGTATCCACTGCTCACTGTAATCCCAACTGACTGTATCCTCAACCCACTGTATCCACAAGTCACTGTATCCTCACCTCACTGTATCTGTAACTCACTGTATTCTTAACTCACTGTATGCCCAACTCTCTGTATCCCCAACTCACTGAATCCACAACTTACTGTATCCATAACTCACTGTTTCCACAACTCACTGTATCCTCAACTCACTTTATCCTCAACTCACTGAATCCCCAACTCACTGTATCCACAACTCACTGAATCCCCAAATCATTGTATCCACAACTCACTGTATCCTCAACTCACTGTCTCCTCAACCCACTGTATCCTCAACTCACTGTATCCTCAACTCACAGAATCCCCAACTCACTGTATCCACAACACACTATCCTCAAATCACTGTATCTGTAACTCACTGTTTCCACAACTCACTGTATCCTCAACTCACTGTCTCCTCAACCCACTGTATCCTCAACTCACTATTTCCACAAGTCACTGTATCCTCAACTCACTGTATCTGGAACTCACTTTATCCACAACTCACTGTATCCACAACTCACTGTTTCCACAACTCATTGTATCCACAACTCACTGTATTACCAACCCACTGTATCCCCAACTCCGTGTATCCTCAACCCTCTGTATCCTCAACTCACTGTATCCTCAACTCCCTGTACCCTCAACTCACTGTATCCCAAACTCACTGTCTCCTCAACTCACTGTATCCTCAACCCACTGTATCCTCAAATCACTGTATCCTCAACACACTGTATACTCAACTCACTATATCCTCAATTCATTGTATCCTCAACTCAATATATCCTTAACTCAGTGTATCCTCAACTCAGTGTATCCTCAACTCAGTGTATCCTCAAGTCAGTGTATCCTCAAGTCAGTGTATCCTCAACTCAGTGTATCCTCAACTCAGTGTATCCTCAACTCACTGTATCCTCAACTCCCTGTCTCCTCAACTCCCTGTATCCTCAACTCCCTGTATCCTCAACTCACGATGTCAGCAACTCACTGTATCCTCAACCCACTGTATGCTCAACTCACTATATTCTCAATTCATTGTATCCTCAACTCACTATATCCTCACCTCAGTGTATCCTCAACTCAGTGTATCCTCAACTCAGTGTATCCTCAACTCAGTGTATCCTCAACTCAGTGTATCCTCAACTCAGTGTATCCTCAACTCAGTGTATCCTCAACTCACTGTATCCTCAACTCACTGTATCCTCAACTCCCTGTATCCTCAACTCAATATGTCAGCAACTCACTGTATCCTCAACTCAATGTATCCTCAACCCACTGTATCCTCTATTCCCTGCATCCTCAAGTCACTGTATCCTCAACTCACTGTATCCTCAACCCACTGTATCCTCTACTCCCTGCATCCTCAAGTCACTGTATCCTCAACTCACTGTATCCTCAACCCACTGTATCCTCAACTCACTGTGTCCTCAAGTCACTGACTCCTGAACTCACTGTATCCTCAACTCCCTGTGTCCTCAACTCCCTGTATCTTCAATTCACAGTATCCTTAATTCCCTGTATCTTTACCTCACTGTATCCTCAACACCCTGTGTCCCCAGCTCACTGTTTCCTCAACCCACTGTATGCTCAACTCCCTGTATCTTCAACACACTGTATCCTCAATTCCCTGTATCCTCAATTCCCTGTATCCTCCACTCCCTGTATTTTCAACACCCTGTATCCTCAACTCACTGTGGCCTCAACTCAATGTGGCCTCAACTCAATGTGGCCTCAACTCAATGTGGCCTCAACTCAATGTGTCCTCAACTCACTGTGTCCTCAACCCACTGTATCCTCAACACACTGTATCCTCAACCCACTGTATCAGCAATTAACTGTATCCAAAACTGACTGTATCCTCAACTCATTGTATCCACAACTCACAGTATCAGCAAATCACTGTAGTCTCAACTCACTGTATCCTCAACTCACTGTATCCACAAGTCACAGTGTCCACAACTCACTGTACCAACCGGTCACAGTGTCCACAACTCAATGTATCCTCAACTCACTGTATCCACAACTCACTGTATCAGCAAATCACTGTATCCTCAACTCACTGTATCCTTAACGCACTGTATCCACATGCCACAGTGTCCACAACTCTCTGTATCCACAAGTCACAGTGTCCACAACTAACTGATCAGCTACTCTCTTTCTCCACACACATTTCATCTGCAAGTCACTGTATCCGCAATGCAGTGCATCTGAAACACACTGCAACCACAACTCACTGTATCCACACCTCACTGTAACCTCAACCCACTCGATCCACAAGTCACTGTAACCTCAACTCACTGCATCTGTAACTCACTGTATTCTTAACTCACTGTATACCCAACTCTCTGTATCCCAAACTCACTGTATCCACAACACATTGTATCCACTGCTCACTGTAATCCCAACTCACTGTATCCTCAACCCACTGTATCCACAAGTCACTGTATTCTCACCTCACTGTATCTGTAACTCACTGTATCCTTAACTCACTGTATGCCCAACTCTCTGTATCCCCAACTCACTGAATCCACAACTTACTGTATCCACAACTCACTGTTTCCACAACTCACTGTATCCTCAACTCAATTAATCCTCAACTCACTGAATCCCCAACTCACTGTATCCACAACTCACTGAATCCCCAAATCATTGTATCCACAACTCACTGTATCCTCAACTCACTGTCTCCTCAACCCACTGTATCCTCAACTCACTGTATCCTCAACTCACAGAATCCCCAACTCACTGTATCCACAACACACTGTATCCTCAAATCACTGTATCTGTAACTCACTGTTTCCACAACTCACTGTATCCTCAACTCACTGTCTCCTGAACCCACTGTATCCTCAACTCACTATTTCCACAAGTCACTGTATCCTCAACTCACTGTATCTGGAACTCACTTTATCCACAACTCACTGTATCCACAACTCACTGTTTCCACAACTCATTGTATCGACAACTCACTGTATTACCAACCCACTGTATCCCCAACTCCGTGTATCCTCAACCCTCTGTATCCTCAACTCACTGTATCCTCAACTCCCTGTACCCTCAACTCACTGTATCCCAAACTCACTGTCTCCTCAACTCACTGTATCCTCAACCCACTGTATCCTCAAATCACTGTATCCTCAACCCACTGTATACTCAACACACTATATCCTCAATTCACTGTATCCTCAACTCAATATATCCTTAACTCAGTGTATCCTCAACTCAGTGTATCCTCAACTCAGTGTATCCTCAACTCAGTGTATCCTCAACTCAGTGTATCCTCAACTCAGTGTATCCTCAACTCAGTGTATCCTCAACTCAGTGTATCCTCAACTCAGTGTATCCTCAACTCACTGTATCCTCAACTCACTGTATCCTCAACTCCCTGTCTCCTCAACTCCCTGTATCCTCAACTCCCTGTATCCTCAACTCACGATGTCAGCAACTCACTGTATCCTCAACCCACTGTATGCTCAACTCACTATATTCTCAAATCAGTGTATCCTCAACTCAGTGTATCCTCAACTCAGTGTATCCTCAACTCAGTGTATCCTCAACTCAGTGTATCCTCAACTCAGTGTATCCTCAACTCAGTGTATCCTCAACTCAATGTATCCTCAACTCCCTGTCTCCTCAACTCCCTGTCTCCTCAACTCCCTGTATCCTCAACTCCCTGTATCCTCAATTCACGATGTCAGCAACTCACTGTATCCTCAACCCACTGTATGCTCAACTCACTATATTCTCAATTCATTGTATCCTCAACTCACTATATCCTCACCTCAGTGTATCCTCAACTCAGTGTATCCTCAACTCAGTGTATCCTCAACTCAGTGTATCCTCAACTCAGTGTATCCTCAACTCAGTGTATCCTCAACTCACTGTATCCTCAACTCACTGTATCCTCAACTCCCTGTATCCTCAACTCAATATGTCAGCAACTCACTGTATCCTCAACTCAATGTATCCTCAACCCACTGTATCCTCTATTCCCTGCATCCTCAAGTCACTGTATCCTCAACTCACTGTATCCTCAACCCACTGTATCCTCTACTCCCTGCATCCTCAAGTCACTGTATCCTCAACTCACTGTATCCTCAACCCACTGTACCCTCAACTCACTGTGTCCTCAAGTCACTGACTCCTGAACTCACTGTATCCTCAACTCCCTGTGTCCTCAACTCCCTGTATCTTCAATTCACAGTATCCTTAATTCCCTGTATCTTTACCTCACTGTATCCTCAACACCCTGTGTCCCCAGCTCACTGTTTCCTCAACCCACTGTATGCTCAACTCCCTGTATCTTCAACACACTGTATCCTCAATTCCCTGTATCCTCAATTCCCTGTATCCTCCACTCCCTGTATTTTCAACACCCTGTATCCTCAACTCACTGTGGCCTCAACTCAATGTGGCCTCAACTCAATGTGGCCTCAACTCAATGTGGCCTCAACTCAATGTGGCCTCAACTCAATGTGTCCTCAACTCACTGTGTCCTCAACCCACTGTATCCTCAACACACTGTATCCTCAACCCACTGTATCAGCAATTAACTGTATCCAAAACTGACTGTATCCTCAACTCATTGTATCCACAACTCACAGTATCAGCAAATCACTGTAGTCTCAACTCACTGTATCCTCAACTCACTGTATCCACAAGTCACAGTGTCCACAACTCACTGTACCAACCGGTCACAGTGTCCACAACTCACTGTATCCTCAACTCACTGTATCCACAACTCACTGTATCAGCAAATCACTGTATCCTCAACTCACTGTATCCTCAACGCACTGTATCCACATGCCACAGTGTCCACAACTCTCTGTATCCACAAGTCACAGTGTCCACAACTAACTGATCAGCTACTCTCTTTCTCCACACACATTTCATCTGCAAGTCACTGTATCCGCAATGCAGTGCATCTGAAACACACTGCAACCACAACTCACTGTATCCACACCTCACTGTAACCTCAACCCACTCGATCCACAAGTCACTGTAACCTCAACTCACTGCATCTGTAACTCACTGTATTCTTAACTCACTGTATACCCAACTCTCTGTATCCCAAACTCACTGTATCCACAACACATTGTATCCACTGCTCACTGTAATCCCAACTCACTGTATCCTCAACCCACTGTATCCACAAGTCACTGTATCCTCACCTCACTGTATCTGTAACTCACTGTATCCTTAACTCACTGTATGCCCAACTCTCTGTATCCCCAACTCACTGAATCCACAACTTACTGTATCCACAACTCACTGTTTCCACAACTCACTGTATCCTCAACTCAATTTATCCTCAACTCACTGAATCCCCAACTCACTGTATCCACAACTCACTGAATCCCCAAATCATTGTATCCACAACTCACTGTATCCTCAACTCACTGTCTCCTCAACCCACTGTATCCTCAACTCACTGTATCCTCAACTCACAGAATCCCCAACTCACTGTATCCACAACACACTGTATCCTCAAATCACTGTATCTGTAACTCACTGTTTCCACAACTCACTGTATCCTCAACTCACTGTCTCCTCAACCCACTGTATCCTCAACTCACTATTTCCACAAGTCACTGTATCCTCAACTCACTGTATCTGGAACTCACTTTATCCACAACTCACTGTATCCACAACTCACTGTTTCTACAACTCATTGTAACGACAACTCACTGTATTACCAACCCACTGTATCCCCAACTCCGTGTATCCTCAACCCTCTGTATCCTCAACTCACTGTATCCTCAACTCCCTGTACCCTCAACTCACTGTATCCCAAACTCACTGTCTCCTCAACTCACTGTATCCTCAACCCACTGTATCCTCAAATCACTGTATCCTCAACCCACTGTATACTCAACTCACTATATCCTCAATTCACTGTATCCTCAACTCAATATATCCTCAACTCAGTGTATCCTCAACTCAGTGTATCCTCAACTCAGTGTATCCTCAACTCAGTGTATCCTCAACTCAGTGTATCCTCAACTCAGTGTATCCTCAACTCACTGTATCCTCAACTCACTGTATCCTCAACTCCCTGTCTCCTCAACTCCCTGTCTCCTCAACTCCCTGTATCCTCAACTCCCTGTATCCTCAACTCACGATGTCAGCAACTCACTGTATCCTCAACCCACTGTATGCTCAACTCACTATATTCTCAATTCATTGTATCCTCAACTCACTATATCCTCACCTCAGTGTATCCTCAACTCAGTGTATCCTCAACTCAGTGTATCCTCAACTCAGTGTATCCTCAACTCAGTGTATCCTCAACTCAGTGTATCCTCAACTCAGTGTATCCTCAACTCTGTGTATCCTCAACTCTGTGTATCCTCAACTCAGTGTATCCTCAACTCACTTTATCCTCAACTCACTGTATCCTCAACTCCCTGTATCCTCAACTCCCTGTATCCTCAACTCAATATGTCAGCAACTCACTGTATCCTCAACTCAATGTATCCTCAACCCACTGTATCCTCTATTCCCTGCATCCTCAAGTCACTGTATCCTCAACTCACTGTATCCTCAACCCACTGTATCCTCTACTCCCTGCATCCTCAAGTCACTGTATCCTCAACTCACTGTATCCTCAACCCAGTGTATCCTCAACTCACTGTGTCCTCAAGTCACTGACTCCTGAACTCACTGTATCCTCAACTCCCTGTGTCCTCAACTCCCTGTATCTTCAATTCACAGTATCCACAATTCCCTGTATCCTTTCCTCACTGTATCCTCAACACCCTGTGTCCCCAGCTCACTGTTTCCTCAACCCACTGTATGCTCAACTGCCTGTATCTTCAACACACTGTATCCTCAATTCCCTGTATCCTCAATTCCCTGTATCCTCAACTCACTGTATTCTCAACTCACTGTATCCTCAACCCACTGTATCCTCCACTCCCTGTATTTTCAACACCCTGTATCCTCAACTCACTGTGGCCTCAACTCAATGTGGCCTCAACTCAATGTGGCCTCAACTCAATGTGGCCTCAACTCAATGTGTCCTCAACTCACTGTGTCCTCAACCCACTGTATCCTCAACACACTGTATCCTCAACCCACTGTATCAGCAATTAACTGTATCCAAAACTGACTGTATCCTCAACTCATTGTATCCACAACTCACAGTATCAGCAAATCACTGTATCCTCAACTCACTGTATCCTCAACTCACTGTATCCACAAGTCACAGTGTCCACAACTCACTGTACCAACCGGTCACAGTGTCCACAACTCACTGTATCCACAACTCACTGTATCAGCAAATCACTGTATTCTCAACTCACTGTATCCTCAACTCATTGTATCCATAACTCACTGTATCCACAACTCACTGTATCCACATGCCACAGTGTCCACAACTCTCTGTGTCCACAAGTCACAGTGTCCACAACTAACTGATCAGCTACTCACTTTTTCCACACACATTTCATCTGCAAATCACTGTATCCGCAATGCAGTGCATCTGAAACACACTGCAACCACAACTCACTGTATCCTCATCTCACTGTATCCTCAAACCACTGTATCCACAAGTCACTGTATCCTCAACTCACTGCATCTGTAACTCACTGCATTCGTAACTCACTGTATAACCAACTCTCTGTATCCCAAACTCACTGTATCCACAACTCATTGTATCCACTGCTCACTGTATTCCCAACTCACTGTATCCTCAACCCACTGTATCCACAATTCACTGTATCCTCACCTCACTGTATCTGTAACTCACTGTATCCTTAACTCACTGTATGCCCAACTCTCTGTATCCTCAACTCACTATTTCCACAAGTCACTGTATCCTCAACTCACTGTATCTGGAACTCACTTTATCCACAACTCACTGTATCCCCAACTCACTGTATCCCCAACTCATTGTATCCACAACTCACTGTATTCCCAACTCACTGTATCCCCAACTCCCTGTATCCACAGCTCACTGTATCCTCAACTCACTGTCTCCTCAACCCACTGTATCCTCAACTCACTATTTCCATAAGTCACTGTATCCTCAACTCACTGTATCTGGAACTCACTTTATCCACAACTCACTGTATCCACAACTCACTGTATCCACAACTCACTGTTTCCACAACTCATTGTATCCACAACTCACTGTATTACCAACCCACTGTATCCCCAACTCCGTGTATCCTCAACTCACTGTATCCCCAACTCACTGTATCCACAACTCACTGTATCCTCAACCCTCTGTATCCTCAACTCACTGTATCCTCAACTCCCTGTACCCTCAACTCACTGTATCCCAAATTCACTGTCTCCTCAACTCACTGTCTCCTCAACTCACTGTATCCTCAACCCACTGTATCCTCAAATCACTGTATCCTCAACCCACTGTATACTCAACTCACTGTATCCTCAATTCACTGTATCCTCAACTCAATATATCCTCAACTCAGTGTATCCTCAACTCAGTGTATCCTCAACTCAGTGTATCCTCAACTCAGTGTATCCTCAACTCACTGTATCCTCAACTCACTGTATCCTCAACTCCCTGTATCCTCAACTCCCTGTATCCTCAACTCCCTGTATCCTCAACTCACGATGTCAGCAACTCACTGCATCCTCAACCCACTGTGTCCTCAACCCACTGTATCCTCTACCCACTATATCCTCAACTCACTGTATCCTCAACCCACTGTATGCTCAACTCACTATATTCTCAATTTAGTGTATCCTCAACTCACTATATCCTCATCTCAGTGTATCCTCAACTCAGTGTATCCTCAACTCAGTGTATCCTCAACTCAGTGTATCCTCAACTCAGTGTATCCTCAACTCAGTGTATCCTCAACTCACTGTATCCTCAACTCCCTGTATCCTCAACTCCCTGTATCCTCAACTCCCTGTATCCTCAACTCACTATGTCAGCAACTCACTGTATCCTCAACTCAATGTATCCTCAACCCACTGTATCCTCTATTCCCTGCATCCTCAAGTCACTGTATCCTCAACTCACTGTATCCTCAACCCACTGTATCCTCTACTCCCTGCATCCTCAAGTCACTGTATCCTCAACTCACTGTATCCTCAACCCACTGTATCCTCAACTCACTGTGTCCTCAAGTCACTGACTCCTGAACTCACTGTATCCTCAACTCCCTGTGTCCTCAACTCCCTGTGTCCTCAACTCCCTGTATCTTCAATTCACAGTATGCTCAATTCCCTGTATCCTCACCTCACTGTATCCTCAACACCCTGTGTCCCCAGCTCACTGTTTCCTCAACCCACTGTATGCTCAACTCCCTGTATCTTCAACACACTGTATCCTCAATTCCCTGTATCCTCAACTCACTGTATTCTCAACTCACTGTATCCTCAACCCACTGTATCCTCCACTCCCTGAATTTTCAACACCCTGTATCCTCAACTCACTGTGGCCTCAACTCAATGTGGCCTCAACTCAATGTGGCCTCAACTCAATGTGTCCTCAACTCACTGTGTCCTCAACCCATTGTATCCACAACTCACTGTATTCCCAACTCACTGTATCCTGAACTCACTGTCTCCTCAACCCACTGTATCCTCAACTCACTATTTCCACAAGTCACTGTATCCTCAACTCACTGTATCTGGAACTCACTTTATCCACAACTCACTGTATCCACAACTCACTGTTTCCACAACTCATTGCATCCACAACTCACTGTATTACCAACCCACTGTATCCCCAACTCCGTGTATCCTTAACTCACTGTATCCCCAACTCACTGTATCCACAACTCACTGTATCCTCAACCCTCTGTATCCTCAACTCACTGTATCCTCAACTCCCTGTACCCTCAACTCAATGTATCCCAAACTCACTGTCTCTTCAACTCACTGTCTCCTCAACTCACTGTATCCTCAACCCACTGTATCCTCAAATCACTGTATCCTCAACCCACTGTATACTCAACTCACTATATCCTCAATTCACTGTATCCTCAACTCAATATATCCTCAACTCAGTGTATCCTCAACTCAGTGTATCCTCAACTCAGTGTATCCTCAACTCACTGTATCCTCAACTCAGTGTATCCTCAACTCATTGTATCCATAACTCACTGTATCCACAACTCACTGTATCCACATGCCACAGTGTCCACAACTCTCTGTGTCCACAAGTCACAGTGTCCACAACTAACTGATCAGCTACTCACTTTCTCCACACACATTTCATCTGCAAATCACTGTATCCGCAATGCAGTGCATCTGAAACACACTGCAACCACAACTCACTGTATTCTCACCTTCTGTATCCTCAAACCACTGTATCCACAAGTCACTGTATCCTCAACTCACTGCATCTGTAACTCACTGCATTCGTAACTCACTGTATAACCAACTCTCTGTATGCCAAACTCACTGTATCCACAACTCATTGTATCCACTGCTCACTGTATTCCCAACTCTCTGTATCCTCAACTCACTATTTCCACAAGTCACTGTATCCTCAACTCACTGTATCTGGAACTCACTTTATCCACAACTCACTGTATCCCCAACTCACTGTATCCCCAACTCATTGTATCCACAACTCACTGTATTCCCAACTCCCTGTATCCCCAACTCCCTGTATCCACAACTCACTGTATCCTCAACTCACTGTCTCCTCAACCCACTGTATCCTCAACTCACTATTTCCACAAGTCACTGTATTCTCAACTCACTGTATCTGGAACTCACTTTATCCACAACTCACTGTATCCACAACTCACTGTTTCCACAACTCATTGCATCCACAACTCACTGTATTACCAACCCACTGTATCCCCAACTCCGTGTATCCTCAACTCACTGTATCCCCAACTCACTGTATCCACAACTCACTGTATCCTCAACCCTCTGTATCCTCAACTCACTGTATCCTCAACTCCCTGTACCCTCAACTCACTGTATCCCAAACTCACTGTCTCCTCAACTCACTGTCTCCTCAACTCACTGTATCCTCAACCCACTGTATCCTCAAATCACTGTATCCTCAACCCACTGTATACTCAACTCACTATATCCTCAATTCACTGTATCCTCAACTCAATATATCCTCAACTCAGTGTATCCTCAACTCAGTGTATCCTCAACTCCCTGTATCCTCAACTCCCTGTATCCTCAACTCCCTGTATCCTCAACTCCCTGTATCCTCAACTCACGATGTCAGCAACTCACTGTATCCTCAACCCACTGTGTCCTCATCCCACTGTATCCTCTACCCACTATATCCTCAACTCACTGTATCCTCAACCCACTGTATGCTCAACTCACTATATTCTCAATTTATTGTATCCTCAACTCACTATATCCTCATCTCAGTGTATCCTCAACTCAGTGTATCCTCAACTCAGTGTATCCTCAACTCAGTGTATCCTCAACTCAGTGTATCCTCAACTCACTGTATCCTCAACTCCCTGTATCCTCAACTCCCTGTATCCTCAACTCACTATGTCAGCAACTCACTGTATCCTCAACTCAATGTATCCTCAACCCACTGTATCCTCTATTCCCTGCATCCTCAAGTCACTGTATCCTCAACTCACTGTATCCTCATCCCACTGTATCCTCTACTCCCTGCATCCTCAAGTCACTGTATCCTCAACTCACTGTATCCTCAACCCACTGTATCCTCAACTCACTGTGTCCTCAAGTCACTGACTCCTGAACTCACTGTATCCTCAACTCCCTGTGTCCTCAACTCCCTGTGTCCTCAACTCCCTGTATCTTCAATTCACAGTATCCTCAATTCCCTGTATCCTTACCTCACTGTATCCTCAACACCCTGTGTCCCCAGCTCACTGTTTCCTCAACCCACTGTATGCTCAACTCCCTGTATCTTCAACACACTGTATCCTCAATTCCCTGTATCCTCCACTCACTGTATTTTCAACACCCTGTATCCTCAACTCACTGTGGCCTCAACTCAATGTGGCCTCAACTCAATGTGGCCTCAACTCAATGTGTCCTCAACTCACTGTGTCCTCAACCCATTGTATCCTCAACACACTGTATCCTCAACCCACTGTATCAGCAATTAACTGTATCCAAAACTGACTGTATCCTCAACTAATTGTATCCACAACTCACAGTATCAGCAAATCACTATATCCTCAACTCACTGTATCCTCAACTCACTGTATCCACAAGTCACAGTGTCCACAACTCACTGTACCAACCGGTCACAGTGTCCACAACTCACTGTATCCCAAACTCACTGTGTCCTCAACTCACTGTATCTCAACCCACTGTATCCTCAACTCACTGTATCCTCAACTCCCTGTATCCTCAACTCCCTGTATCCTCAACTCACGATGTCAGCAACTCACTGTATCCTCAACCCACTGTATCCTCTACCCACTGTCTGCTCAACTCACTATATCTTCAATTCATTGCATCCTCAACTCATTTTATCCTCAACTCACTATATCCTCAACTCAGTGTATCCTCAACTCAGTGTATCCTCAACTCAGTGTATCCTCAACTCAGTGTATCCTCAACTCAGTGTATCCTCAACTCAGTGTATCCTCAACTCACTGTATCCTCAACTCACTGTATCCTCAACTCACTGTATCCTCAACTCACTGTATCCTCAACTCCCTGTATCCTCAACTCCCTGTATCCTCAACTCACTATGTCAGCAACCCACTGTATCCTCAACCCACTGCATCCTCAACCCACTGTGTCCTCAACTCACTATACCCTCAATTCACCGTATCCTCATCTCACTATATCCTCTACTCAGTGTATCCTCAACTCACTGTATCCTCAACTCACTGTATCCTCAACTCACTGTATCTGTAACTCACTGTATCAGCATATCACTGTATCCTCAACTCACTGTATCCTCAACTCACTGTATCCACAACTCACTGTATCCACAACTCACTGTATCAGCAAATCACTGTATCCTCAACTCACTGTATCCTCAACGCACTATATCCACATGCCACACTGTCCACAACTCTCTGTAACCACAAGTCACAGTGTCCACAACTAACTGATGAGCGACTCACTTTCTCCACACACATTTCATCTGCAAGTCACTGTATCCGCAATGCAGTGCATCTGAAACACACTGCAACCACAACTCACTGTATCCACACCTCACAGTTTCCACAACTCATTGTATCCACAACTCACTGTATTCCCAACCAAATGTATCCCCAACTCCGTGTATCCTCAACTCACTGTATCCCCAACTCACTGTATCCACAACTCACTGTATCCACAACCCACTGTATCCTCAACTCACTGTATCCTCAACTGCCTGTACCCTCAACTCACTGTATCCCAACTCTCTGTATCCACAAGTCGCAGTGTCCACAACTAACTGATAAGCTACTCACTTCCTCCACACACATTTCATCTGCAAGTCACAGTATCCGCAATGCAGTGCATCTGAAACACACTGCAACCACAACTCACTGTATCCACACCTCACTGTATCCTCAACCCACTGTATCCACAAGTCACTGTAACCTCAACTCACTGCATCTGTATCTCACTGTATTCTTAACTCACTATATACCCAACTCTCTGTATCCCAAACTCACTGTATCCATAACTCATTGTATCCACTGCTCACTGTAATCCCAACTCACTGTATCCTCAACCCACTGTATCCACAAGTCACTGTATCCTCACCTCACTGTATCTGTAACTCACTGTATGCTTAACTCACTGTATGCCCAACTCTCTGTATCCCCAACTCACTGAATCCACAACTCACTGAATCCCCAAATCATTGTATCCACAACTCACTGTATCCTCAACTCACTGTCTCCTCAACCCACTGTATCCTCAACTCACTGTATCCTCAACTCACTGTATCCTCAACTCACAGAATCCCCAACTCACTGTATCCATAACACACTGTATCCTCAAATCACTGTATCTGTAACTCACTGTTTCCACAAGTCACTGTATCTTCAACTCACTGTCTCCTCAACCCACTGTATCCTCAACTCACTATTTCCACAAGTCACTGTATCCTCAACTCACTGTATCTGTAACTCACTTTATCCACAACTCACTGTATCAACAACTCAATGTTTCCACAACTCATTGTATCCACAACTCACTGTATTCCCAACCCACTGTATCCCCAACTCCGTGTATCCTCAACTCACTGTATCCCCAACTCACTGTATCCACAACTCACTGTATCCACAACTCACTGTATCCACAACTCCCTGTACCCTCAACTCACTGTATCCCAAACTCACTGTCTCCTCAACTCACTGCATCCTCAACCCACTGTATCCTCAAATCACTGTATCCTCAACTGCCTGTATCCTCAACTCCCTGTATCCTCAACTCACTATGTCAGCAACTCACTGTATCCTCAAGCCACTGCATTCTCAACCCACTATATCCACAACACACTATATCCTCAACTCACTGTATCCTCAACCCACTGTATACTCAACTCACTGTATCCTCAACTCCCTGGATCGTCAACTCCCTGGATCCTCAACTCCCTGTATCCTCAAATCACAATGTCAACAACTCACTGTATCCTCAACCCACTGTATCCTCAACCCACTGTATCCTCAACTCCCTGGATCGTCAACTCCCTGGATCCTCAACTCCCTGTATCCTCAACTCCCTGTATCCTCAACTCACAATGTCAACAACTCACTGTATCCTCAACCCACTGTATCCTCAACCCACTGTATCCTCGACCACTATATCCTCAACATACTATATCCTCAATTCATTGTATCCTCAACTCACTATATCCTCAACTCATTATATCCTCAACTCAGTGTATCCTCAACTCAGTGTATCCTCAACTCAGTGTATCCTCAAATCAGTGTATCCTCAACTCACTGTACCCTCAACTCACTGTAACCTCAACTCCCTGTATCCTCAACTCCCTGTATCCTCAACTAACTGTCAGCAACTCACTGTATCCTCAACCCACTGCATCCTCAACCCACTGTGTCCTCAACTCACTATATCCTCAATTCACCGTATCCTCATCTCACTATATCCTCAACTCAGTGTATCCTCAACCCACTGTATCCTCAACCCACTGTATCCTCGACCCACTATATCCTCAACTCACTATATACTCAACTCAGTGTATCCTCAATTCACTGTATCCTCAATTCACTGTATCCTCAACTCACTGTATCCTCAACTCCCTGGATCGTCAACTCCCTGGACCCTCAACTCCCTGTATCCTCAACTCCCTGTATCCTCAACTCACTATGTCAGCAACTCACTGTATCCTCAACCCACTGCATCCTCAACCCACTGTGTCCTCAACTCACTGAAACCTCAACTCCCTGTATACTCAACTCACTGTAACCTAAACTCACTGTGTCCTCAACTCACTGTGTCCTCAACCCACTATATCCTCAACTCCCTGTATCCTCAACTCACTATGTCAGCAACTCACTGTATCCTCAACCCACTGCATCCTCAACCTACTGTGTCCTCAACTCACTATATCTTCAATTCACTGCATCCTCAACTCACTGTATCCTCAACTCACTGTATCCTCAACTCACTGTATCCACAACTCACTGTATCCTCAACTTACTGACTTAGCAACTAACTGTACCTCAACTCCCTGTATCCTCCATTCACTGTATCAGCAACTCACTGTATCCTCAACTCCCTGTATCCTCAATTCACTGTATCTGCAACTCACTGTACCTCAACTCCCTGTATCCTCAACTCACTGTATCCTCAACTGCCTGTACCCTCAACTCACTGTATCCCAAACTCACTGTCTCCTCAGCTCACTGTATCCTCAACACACTGTATCCTCAACTCACTGTATCCTCAACTCCCTGTATCCTCAACTCCCTGTATCCTCAACTCACGATGTCAGCAACTCACTGTATCCTCAACCCACTGTATCCTCTACCCACTGTATCCTCTACACACTGTATCCTCTACCCACTATATCCTCAACTCACTGTATCTTCAACTCACTGTCTGCTCAACTCACTATATCCTGAATTCATTGTATCCTCAACTCACTATATCCTCAACTCACTATATCCTCAACTCAGTGTATCCTCAACTCAGTGTATCCTCAACTCACTGTATCCTCAACTCACTGTATCCTCAACTCACTGTATCCTCAACTCACTGTATCCTCAACTCACTGTATCCTCAACTCACTGTATCCTCAACTCACTGTATCCTCAACTCCGTGTATCCACAACTCACTGTATCCTCAACTCAATGTATGCTCAACTCACTGTATCCTCAACTCACTGTACCCTCAACTCCCTGTACCCTCAACTCACTGTATCCCAACTCTCTGTATCCACAAGTCGCAGTGTCCACAACTAACTGATAAGCTACTCACTTTCTCCACACACATTTCATCTGCAAGTCACTGTATCCGCAATGCAGTGCATCTGAAACACACTGCAACCACAACTCACTGTATCCACACCTCACTGTATCCTCAACCCACTGTATCCACAAGTCACTGTAACCTCAACTCACTGCATCTGTATCTCACTGTATTCTTAACTCACTGTATACCCAACTCTCTGTATCCCAAACTCACTGTATCCACAACTCATTGTATCCACTGCTCACTGTAATCCCAACTCACTGTATCCTCAACCCACTGTATCCACAAGTCACTGTATCCTCACCTCACTGTATCTGTAACTCACTGTATGCTTAACTCACTGTATGCCCAACTCTCTGTATCCCCAACTCACTGAATCCACAACTCACTGAATCCCCAAATCATTGTATCCACAACTCACTGTATCCTCAACTCACTGTCTCCTCAACCCACTGTATCCTCAACTCACTGTATCCTCAACTCACAGAATCCCCAACTCACTGTATCCATAACACACTGTATCCTCAAATCACTGTATCTGTAACTCACTGTTTCCACAAGTCACTGTATCTTCAACTCACTGTCTCCTCAACCCACTGTATCCTCAACTCACTATTTCCACAAGTCACTGTATCCTCAACTCACTGTATCTGTAACTCATTGTAGCCACAACTCACTGTATTCCCAACCCACTGTATCCCCAACTCCGTGTATCCTCAACTCACTGTATCCCCAACTCACTGTATCCACAACTCACTGTATCCACAACTCCCTGTACCCTCAACTCACTGTATCCCAAACTCACTGTCTCCTCAACTCACTGCATCCTCAACCCACTGTATCCTCAAATCACTGTATCCTCAACTGCCTGTATCCTCAACTCCCTGTATCCTCAACTCACTATGTCAGCAACTCACTGTATCCTCAAGCCACTGCATTCTCAACCCACTATATCCACAACCCACTATATCCTCAACTCACTGTATCCTCAACCCACTGTATACTCAACTCACTGTATCCTCAACTCACTGTATCCTCAACTCCCTGGATCGTCAACTCCCTGGATCCTCAACTCCCTGTATCCTCAACTCCCTGTATCCTCAACTCACAATGTCAACAACTCACTGTATCCTCGACCACTATATCCTCAACATACTATATCCTCAATTCATTGTATCCTCAACTCACTATATCCTCAACTCATTATATCCTCAACTCAGTGTATCCTCAACTCAGTGTATCCTCAACTCAGTGTATCCTCAAATCAGTGTATCCTCAACTCACTGTACCCTCAACTCACTGTAACCTCAACTCCCTGTATCCTCAACTCCCTGTATCCTCAACTCACTGTCAGCAACTCACTGTATCCTCAACCCACTGCATCCTCAACCCACTGTGTCCTCAACTCACTATATCCTCAATTCACCGTATCCTCATCTCACTATATCCTCAACTCAGTGTATCCTCAACCCACTGTACCCTCAACCCACTGTATCCTCGACCCACTATATCCTCAACTCACTATATACTCAACTCAGTGTATCCTCAATTCACTGTATCCTCAACTCACTGTATCCTCAACTCCCTGGATCGTCAACTCCCTGGACCCTCAACTCCCTGTATCCTCAACTCCCTGTATCCTCAACTCACTATGTCAGCAACTCACTGTATCCTCAACCCACTGCATCCTCAACCCACTGTGTCCTCAACTCACTATATTCTCAATTCACCGTATCCTCATCTCACTATATCCTCAACTCACTGAAACCTCAACTCCCTGTATACTCAACTCACTGTAACCTAAACTCACTGTGTCCTCAACTCACTGTGTCCTCAACCCACTATATCCTCAACTCCCTGTATCCTCAACTCACTATGTCAGCAACTCACTGTATCCTCAACCCACTGCATCCTCAACCTACTGTGTCCTCAACTCACAATATCCTCAATTCACTGCATCCTCAACTCACTGTATCCTCAACTCACTGTATCCACAACTCACTGTATCCTCAACTTACTGACTTAGCAACTAACTGTACCTCAACTCCCTGTATCCTCCATTCACTGTATCAGCAACTCACTGTATCCTCAACTCCCTGTATCCTCAATTCACTGTATCTGCAACTCACTGTACCTCAACTCCCTGTATCCTCAACTCACTGTATCCTCAACTGCCTGTACCCTCAACTCACTGTATCCCAAACTCACTGTCTCCTCAGCTCACTGTATCCTCAACACACTGTATCCTCAACTCACTGTATCCTCAACTCCCTGTATCCTCAACTCCCTGTATCCTCAACTCACGATGTCAGCAACTCACTGTATCCTCAACCCACTGTATCCTCTACCCACTGTATCCTCTACACACTGTATCCTCTACCCACTATATCCTCAACTCACTGTATCTTCAACTCACTGTCTGCTCAACTCACTATATCCTGAATTCATTGTATCCTCAACTCACTATATCCTCAACTCACTATATCCTCAACTCAGTGTATCCTCAACTCAGTGTATCCTCAACTCACTGTATCCTCAACTCACAGTATCCTCAACTCACTGTATCCTCAACTCACTGTATCCTCAACTCCGTGTATCCACAACTCACTGTATCCTCAACTCACTGTATCCTCAACTCACTGTATCCTCAACTCACTGTATCCTCAACTCCGTGTATCCTCAACTCACTGTACCCTCAACTCCCTGTACCCTCAACTCACTGTATCCCAAACTCACTGTCTCCTCAACTCACTGTATCCTCAACCCACTTTAACCTCAACTCACTGGATCCGCAACCCACTGCATCCTCAACTCTCTGTATCCTCAACACACTGTATCCTCAACGCACTGCATCCTCAACTCACTGTACATTCATTTCACTGCATACTCAATGCACTGTACCCTCAACTTAGTGTATTCTTAACTCACTGTATACTCAACCCACTACATCTGCAGCTCACTATATGCTCAACTCACTTTATCCTCAACTCACTGTATCCTCAACCCACTGGATCCTCAACTCACTGTATCCTCAACTCACTGTATCCTCAACTCACTGTATCCTCAACTCCCTGTATCCTCAACTCCCTGTATCCTCAACTCACTATGTCAGCAACCCACTGTATCCTCAACCCACTGCATCCTCAACCCACTGTGTCCTCAACTCACTATATCCTCAATTCACCGTATCCTCATCTCACTATATCCTCAACTCAGTGTATCCTCAACTCACTGTATCCTCAACTCACTGTATCTGTAACTCACTGTATCAGAATATCACTGTATCCTCAACTCACTGTATCCTCAACTCACTGTATCCTCAACTCACTGTATCCTCAACGCACTATATCCACATGCCACACTGTCCACAACTCTCTGTAACCACAAGTCACAGTGTCCACAACTAACTGATGAGCGACTCACTTTCTCCACACACATTTCATCTGCAAGTCACTGTATCCGCAATGCAGTGCATCTGAAACACACTGCAACCACAACTCACTGTATCCACACCTCACAGTTTCCACAACTCATTGTATCCACAACTCACTGTATTCCCAACCCAATGTATCCCCAACTCCGTGTATCCTCAACTCACTGTATCCCGAACTCACTGTATCCACAACTCACTGTATCCACAACCCACTGTATCCTCAACTCACTGTATCCTCAACTGCCTGTACCCTCAACTCACTGTATCCCAACTCTCTGTATCCACAAGTCGCAGTGTCCACAACTAACTGATAAGCTACTCACTTTCTCCACACACATTTCATCTGCAAGTCACTGTATCCGCAATGCAGTGCATCTGAAACATACTGCAACCACAACTCACTGTATCCACACCTCACTGTATCCTCAACCCACTGTATCCACAAGTCACTGTAACCTCAACTCACTGCATCTGTATCTCACTGTATTCTTAACTCACTGTATACCCAACTCTCTGTATCCCAAACTCACTGTATCCACAACTCATTGTATCCACTGCTCACTGTAATCCCAACTCACTGTATCCTCAACCCACTGTATCCACAAGTCACTGTATCCTCAACTCACTGTATCTGTAACTCACTGTATGCTTAACTCACTGTATGCCCAACTCTCTGTATCCCCAACTCACTGAATCCACAACTCACTGAATCCCCAAATCATTGTATCCACAACTCACTGTATCCTCAACTCACTGTCTCCTCAACCCACTGTATCCTCAACTCACTGTATCCTCAACTCACAGAATCCCCAACTCACTGTATCCACAACACACTGTATCCTCAAATCACTGTATCTGTAACTCACTGTTTCCACAAGTCACTGTATCTTCAACTCACTGTCTCCTCAACCCACTGTATCCTCAACTCACTATTTCCACAAGTCACTGTATCCTCAACTCACTGTATCTGTAACTCACTTTATCCACAACTCACTGTATCAACAACTCAATGTTTCCACAACTCATTGTATCCACAACTCACTGTATTCCCAACCCACTGTATCCCCAACTCCGTGTATCCTCAACTCACTGTATCCCCAACTCACTGTATCCACAACTCACTGTATCCACAACCCCCTGTACCCTCAACTCACTGTTTCCCATACTTACTGTCTCCTCAACTCACTGCATCCTCAACCCACTGTATCCTCAAATCACTGTATCCTCAACTGCCTGTATCCTCAACTCCCTGTATCCTCAACTCACTATGTCAGCAACTCATTGAATCCTCAAGCCACTGCATTCTCAACCCACTATATCCACAACCCACTATATCCTCAACTCACTGTATCCTCAACCCACTGTATACTCAACTCACTGTATCCTCAACTCACTGTATCCTCAACTCCCTGGATCGTCAACTCCCTGGATCCTCAACTCCTTGTATCCTCAACTCCCTGAATCCTCAACTCACAATGTCAACAACTCACTGTATCCTCAACCCACTGTATCCTCAACCCACTGTATCCTCGACCCACTATATCCTCAACTCACTATATCCTCAATTCATTGTATCCTCAACTCACTATATCCTCAACTCACTATATCCTCAACTCAGTGTATCCTCAACTCAGTGTATCCTCAACTCAGTGTATCCTCAACTCAGTGTATCCTCAACTCAGTGTATCCTCAAATCAGTGTATCCTCAACTCACGGTACCCTCAACTCACTGTAACCTCAACTCCCTGTATCCTCAACTCCCTGTATCCTCAACTCACTGTCAGCAACTCACTGTATCCTCAACCCACTGCATCCTCAACCCACTGTGTCCTCAACTCACTATATCCTCAATTCACCGTATCCTCATCTCACTATATCCTCAACTCAGTGTATCCTCAACCCACTGTATCCTCAACCCACTGTATCCTCGACCCATTATAAACTCAACTCACTATATCCTCAACTCCCTGGATCGTCAACTCCCTGGACCCTCAACTCCCTGTATCCTCAACTCACTATGTCAGCAACTCACTGTATCCTCAACCCACTGCATCCTCAACCCACTGTGTCCTCAACTCACTATATTCTCAATTCACCGTATCCTCATCTCACTATATCCTCAACTCACTGAAACCTCAACTCCCTGTATACTCAACTCACTGTAACCTAAACTCACTGTGTCCTCAACTCACTGTATCCTCAACTTACTGACTTAGCAACTAACTGTACCTCAACTCCCTGTATCCTCCATTCACTGTATCAGCAACTCACTGTATCCTCAACTCCCTGTATCCTCAATTCACTGTATCTGCAACTCACTGTACCTCAACTCCCTGTATCCTCAACTCACTGTATCCTCAACTGCCTGTACCCTCAACTCACTGTATCCCAAACTCACTGTCTCCTCAGCTCACTGTATCCTCAACACACTGTATCCTCAACTCACTGTATCCTCAACTCCCTGTATCCTCAACTCCCTGTATCCTCAACTCACGATGTCAGCAACTCACTGTATCCTCAACCCACTGTATCCTCTACCCACTGTATCCTCTACACACTGTATCCTCTCCCCACTATATCCTCAACTCACTGTATCTTCAACTCACTGTCTGCTTAACTCACTATATCCTGAATTCATTGTATCCTCAACTCACTATATCCTCAACTCAGTGTATCCTCAACTCAGTGTATCCTCAACTCAGTGTATCCTCAACTCACTGTATCCTCAACTCACTGTATCCTCAACTCACTGTATCCTCAACTCACTGTATCCTCAACTCACTGTATCCTCAACTCACTGTATCCTCAACTCCGTGTATCCTCAACTCCGTGTATCCACAACTCACTGTATCCTCAACTCAATGTATGCTCAACTCACTGTATCCTCAACTCACTGTACCCTCAACTCCCTGTACCCTCAACTCACTGTATCCCAAACTCACTGTCTCCTCAACTCACTGTATCCTCAACCCATTTAACCTCAACTCACTGGATCCGCAACCCACTGCATCCTCAACTCTCTGTATCCTCAACACACTGTATCCTCAACTCACTGCATCCTCAACTCACTGTACATTCATTTCACTGCATACTCAATGCACTGTACCCTCAACTTAGTGTATTCTTAACTCACTGTATACTCAACCCACTGCATCTGCAGCTCACTATATGCTCAACTCACTTTATCCTCAACTCACTGTATCCTCAACCCACTGGATCCTCAACTCACTGTATCCTCAACTCCCTGTCTCCTCAACTCCCTGTATCCTCAGCGCACTATGTCAGCAACTCACTGTATCCTCAACCCACTGTATCCTCAACCCACAGTATCCTCAACCCACTGTATCCTCAACTCACGAAATCCTCAATTCACTGTACCCTCAACTCACTATATCCTCAACTCAGTATATCCGCAACTCACTGTATCTTCAACCCACTGTATCCTCAAGTCACTAACTGATCAGCGACTCACTATATCCACACACATTTCATCTGCAAGTCACTGTATCAGCAATGCAGTGCGTCTGAAACTCACTGCATCCACAACTCACTGTATCCACACCTCATTGTATCCTCAACCCACTGTATCCACAAGCCACTGTATCCTCAACTCACTGTATCTGTAACTCACTGTATCCTTAACTCACTGTATCTTCAACTCACTGTATCCTCATCCCACGGTATTCTCAACTCACTGTATCCTCAACTCCCTGTGTCCTCAACTCACTGTATCCTCAACCCACTGTATACTCAACTCACTATATCCTCAATTCACTGTATCCTCAACTCACTATATCCTCAACTCACTGTATCCTCAACTCCCTGTATCCTCAACTCCCTGTATCCTCAACTCACTATGTCAGCAACTCACTGTATCCTCAACCCACTGTATCCTCAACCCACCGTATCCTCAACTCACTATGTCCTCAATTCACCGTATCCCCATCTCACTATATCCTCAACTCAGTGTATCCTCAACTCACTGTATCCGGAACTCACTCGGTCCACAATTCACTGTGTCCACAATTCATTGTATCCACAACTCACTGTATTCCCAACTCACTGTATCCAGAACTCACTCGGTCCAGAATTCACTGTGTCCACAATTCATTGTATCCACAACTCACTGTATTCCCAACTCACTGTATACCCAACTCCCTGTATCCTCAAATCACTGTATCCCCAACTCACTGTATCCACAACTCACTGTATCCCCAACTCACAGTATCTGTAAGTCACTGTATCCACAGCTCACTGTAACCCCAACTCACTGTATCCACAACTCACTGTATCTGGAATTCACAATACGCACAACTCACTGTATCTGGAAGACACTGTATCCTCAACTCCCAGTATCCGCAACTCCCTGTATCCCCAACTCCCTGTATCCTCAACGCACCGTATCCCCAACTCACTGTATCCACAACTCACTATATCCCCAACTCTCTGTATCCTCAAATCACTGTATCCTCAACCCACTGTATCAGCAACTCACTGTATCCTCAACTACCTGTATCCGCAACTCACTGTATCCTCAACCCATTGATCCTTAACCCACTGTATCCTCAAGTCACTGAATCCTCAACCCACTGTATCAGCAACTCACTGCATCCTCAATTCCCTGTATCCGCAACACACTGTATCCTCAACTCACCGAATCCTTAACCCACTGTATCAGCAACTCCCTGTATCAGAAATCACTGTATTCTCAAGTCACTGTATCCTCAACTCACTGTATCCTCATCTCCCTTTATCATCAACTCACCGTATCCTCAACCCACTGTTTGCGCAAACCACTTCATCCTCAACCCACTATATCCTCAACTCACTGTATCCTCATCCCACTGTATCCTCAACTCACTATATCCTCAATTCACTGTATCCTCAACTCACTATATCCTCAACTCACTATATCCTCAACTCACTATATCCGCAACTCACTGTATCTTCAACCCACTGTGTCCTCACCTCACTGTATCTGTAACTCACTGTATCCACAACTCACTGTATCCTCAACTCACAGTATCTGTAAATCACTGTATCCACAACTCACTGTATCCTCAACACACAGTATCTGTAACTCACTGTATCCACAACTCACTGTATCCACAACTCACTGTATCAGCAAATCACTGTATCCTCAACTCACTGTATCGTCAACTCACTTTATCCACAACTCACTGTATCCACAACTCACTGTATCCACAAGTCACAGTGTCCACAAATAACTGATCAGCTACTCACTATATCCACACACATTTCATCTGCAAGTCACTGTATCAGCAATGCAGTGCATCTGAAACTCACTGCAACCACAACTCACTGTATCCATACCTCATTGTATCCTCAACCCACTGTATCCACAAGTCACTGTATCCTCAACTCACTGCATCTGTAACTCACTGTATCCTTAACTCACTGTATATCCAACTCACTGTGTCCTCAACTCACTGTATCTGTAACTCACTGTATCCTTAACTCACTGTATCCTCAACCCACTGTATCCTCAACCCACGGTATTCTCAACTCATTGTATCCTCAACTCCCTGTATCCTCAACTCCCTGTTTCCTCAGCTCACTATGTCAGCAACTAATTGTATCCTCAATCCACTGTATCCTCAATCCACTGTATCCTCAATCCACTGTATCCTCAATCCACTGTATCCTCAATCCACTGTATCCTCAATCCACTGTATCCTCAATCCACTGTATCCTCAACCCACTGTATCCTCAACTCACTATATCCTCAACCCACTGTATACCCAACTCACTATATCCTCAATTGACTGTATCCTCAACTCACTAATCCTCAACTCAGTGTATCCTCAACTCAGTGCATCCTCAAATTATTGTATCCTCAACTCACTGTATCCTCAACTCTCTGTATCCTCAACTCTCTGTATCCTCAACTCCCTGTATCCTCAACTCACTATGTCAGCAACTCACTGTATCCTCAACTCACTGTATCCTCAACTCACTGTATCCACAAGTCACAGTGTCCACAACTAATTGATCAGCTACTCACTATCGCCACACACATTTCATCTGCAAGTCACTTTATGTGCAATGCAGTGCATCTAAAACTCACTGTATCCACAACTCACTGTTTCCACAACTCACTGTATCCTCAACTCACTGTATCCTCAACTCACTGAATCCCCAACTCACTGTATCTACAACTCACTGAATCCCCAAATCATTGTATCCACAACTCACTGTAACCTCAACCCACTGTATCCTCAACCCACTGTATCCTCAACCCAGTGGCCCCAACTCACTGTATCCTCAACTCACTGTATCCTCAACTCACTGTATCCTCAACCCACTGTATCCTCAACTCCCTGCATCCTCAAGTCACTGGATCCTCAACTCACTGTATCCTAAACCCACTGTATCCACAACTCACTGTGTCCTCAAGTCACTGTATCCTGAACTCACTGTATCCTCAAGTCACTGAATCCTCAACCCACTGTATCAGCAACTCACTGCATCCTCAATTCCCTGTATCCGCAACACACTGTATCCTCAACTCACCGAATCCTTAACCCACTGCATCAGCAACTCCCTGTATCAGAAATCACTGTATTCTCAAGTCACTGTATCCTCAACTCACTGTATCCTCAACTCCCTTTATCATCAACTCACCGTATCCTCAACCCACTGTTTGCGCAACCCACTTCATCCTCAACTCACTGTATCCGCAACCCACTGTATCCTCAACCCACTATATCCTCAACTCACTGTATCCTCATCCCACTGTATCCTCAACTCACTATATCCTCAATACACTGTATCCTCAACTCACTATATCCTCAACTCACTATATCCTCAACTCAGTATATCCGCAACTCACTGTATCCTCAACCCACTGTATCCTCAACCCACGGTATTCTCAACTCACTGTATCCTCAACTCCCTGTGTCCTCAACTCCCTGTTTCCTCAGCTCACTATGTCAGCAACTAATTGTATCCTCAATCCACTGTATCCTCAACTCACTATATCCTCAACCCACTATATCCTCAACTCACTGTATCCTCAACCCACTGTATACCCAACTCACTATATCCTCAATTCACTGTATCCTCAACTCACTAATCCTCAACTCACTAATCCTCAACTCAGTGTATCCTCAACTCAGTGCATCCTCAACTCACTGTATCCTCAACTCACTGTATCCTCAACTCCCTGTATCCTCAACTCCCTGTATCCTCAACTCACTATGTCAGCAACTCACTGTATCCTCAACTCACTGTATCCTTAACTCACTGTATCCACAAGTCACAGTGTCCACAACTAATTGATCAGCTACTCACTTTCGCCACACACATTTCATCTGCAAGTCACTTTATGTGCAATGCAGTGCATCTAAAACTCACTGTATCCACAACTCACTGTTTCCACAACTCACTGTATCCTCAACTCAGTGTATCCTCAACTCACTGAATCCCCAACTCACTGTATCTACAACTCACTGAATCCCCAAATCATTCTATCCACAACTCACTGTAACCTCAACCCACTGTATCCTCAACCCACTGTATCCTCAACCCAGTGCCCCCAACTCACTGTATCCTCAACTCACTGTATCCTCAACTCACTGTATCCTCAACCCACTGTATCCTCAACTCCCTGCATCCTCAAGTCACTGTATCCTCAACTCACTGTATCCTAAACCCACTGTATCCACAACTCACTGTGTCCTCAAGTCACTGTATCCTTAACTCACTGTATCCTCAAGTCACTGAATCCTCAACCCACTGTATCAGCAACTCACTGCCTCCTCAATTCCCTGTATCCGCAACACACTGTATCTTCAACTCACCGAATCCTTAACCCACTGTATCAGCAACTCCCTGTATCAGAAATCACTGTATTCTCAAGTCACTTTATCCTCAACTCACTGTATCCTCAACTCCCTTTATTATCAACTCACCGTATCCTCAATCCACTGTTTGCGCAACCCAATTCATCCTCAACTCACTGTATCCGCAACCCACTGTATCCTCAACCCACTATATCCTCAACTCACTGTATCCTCATCCCACTGTCTCCTCAACTCACTATATCCTCAATTCACTGTATCCTCAACTCACTATATCCTTAACTCACTATATCCTCAACTCAGTATATCCGCAACTCACTGTATCTTCAACCCACTGTATCCTCACCTCACTGTATCTGTAACTCACTGTATCCACAACTCACTGTATCCGCAACTCACAGTATCTGTAACTCACTGTATCCACAACTCACTGTATCCTCAACACACAGTATCTGTAACTCACTGTATCCACAACTCACTGTATCCACAACTCACTGTATCAGCAAATCACTGTATCCTCAACTCACTGTATCCTCAACTCACTTTATCCTCAACTCACTTTATCCACAACTCACTGTATCCACAACTCACTGTATCCACAAGTCACAGTGTCCACAAATAACTGATCAGCCACTCACTATATCCACACACATTTCATCTGCAAGTCACTGTATCAGCAATGCAGTGCATCTGAAACTCACTGCAACCACAACTCACTGTATCCACACCTCATTGAATCCTCAACCCACTGTATCCACAAGTCACTGTATCCTCAACTCACTATATCCTCAACTCAGTATATCCGCAACTCACTGTATCCTCAACCCACTGTATCCTCAACTCCCTGCATCCTCACGTCAGTGTATCCCAAACTCACTGTCTCCTCATCTCACTGTATCCTCAACCCACTTTAACCTCAACTCACTGGATCCGCAACCCACTGTATCCTCAACTCACTATATCCTCAATTCACTGTATCCTCAACTCACTAATCCTCAACTCAGTGTATCCTCAACTCAGTGTATCCTCAAATTATTGTATCCTCAACTCACTGTATCCTCAACTCCCTGTATCCTCAACTCACTGTATCCTCAACTCACTATGTCAGCAACACACTGTATCCTCAACTCCCTGCATCCTCAAGTCAGTGTATCCCAAACTCACTGTCTCCTCATCTCACTGTATCCTCAACCCACTTTAACCTCAACTCACTGGATCCGCAACCCACTGTATCCTCAACTCACTGTATCCCTAATTCACTGTATCCACACCTCATTGTATCCTCAACCCACTGTATCCACAAGTCACTGTATCCTCAACTCACTGCATCTGTAACTCACTGTATCCTTAACTCACTGTATGTCCAACTCACTGTGTCCTCAACTCACTGTATCTGTAACTCACTGTATCCTTAACTTACTGTATCCTCAACACACTGTATCCTCAACCCACGGTATTCTCAACTCACTGTATCCTCAACTCCCTGTGTCCTCAACTCCCTGTTTCCTCAGCTCACTATGTCAGCAACTAATTGTATCCTCAATCCACTGTATCCTCAACTCACTATATCCTCAACCCACTATATCCTCAACTCACTGTATCCTCAACCCACTGTATACCCAACTCACTATATCCTCAATTCACTGTATCCTCAACTCACTAATCCTCAACTCAGTGTATCCTCAACTCAGTGTATCCTCAAATTATTGTATCCTCAACTCACTGTACCCTCAACTCCCTGTATCCTCAACTCCCTGTATCCTCAACTCACTATGTCAGCAACACACTGTATCCTCAACTCACTGTATCCTCAACCCACTGTATCCTCAACCCACTGTATCCTCAACCCAGTGCTCCCAACTCACTGTATCCTCAACTCACTGTATCCTCAACTCACTGTATCCTCAACCCACTGTATCCTCAACTCCCTGCATCCTCAAGTCACTGTATCCTCAACTCACTGTATCCTAAACCCACTGTATCCACAACTCACTGTGTCCTCAAGTCACTCTATCCTGAACTCACTGTATCCTCAACTCCCTGTGTCCTTAACTCACTGTATCCTCAACTCCCTGTGTCCCCAGCTCACTGTTTCCTCAACCCACTGTATCCTCAACTCCGTGTATCCTCAACTCCGTGTATCCTCAACTCCGTGTATCCACAACTCACTGTATCCTCAACTCAATGTATGCTCAACTCACTGTATCCTCAACTCACTGTACCCTCAACTCCCTGTATCCACAACTCACTGTATCCACAAGTCACAGTGTCCACAAATAACTGATCAGCTACTCACTATATCCACACACATTTCATCTGCAAGTCACTGTATCAGCAATGCAGTGCATCTGAAACTCACTGCAACCACAACTCACTGTATCCACACCTCATTGTATCCTCAACCCACTGTATCCACAAGTCACTGTATCCTCAACTCACTGCATCTGTAACTCACTGTATCCTTAACTCACTGTATATCCAACTCACTGTGTCCTCAACTCACTGTATCTGTAACTCACTGTATCCTTAACTCACTGTATCCTCAACCCACTGTATCCTCAACCCACGGTATTCTCAACTCATTGTATCCTCAACTCCCTGTATCCTCAACTCCCTGTTTCCTCAGCTCACTATGTCAGCAACTAATTGTATCCTCAATCCACTGTATCCTCAATCCACTGTATCCTCAATCCACTGTATCCTCAATCCACTGTATCCTCAATCCACTGTATCCTCAATCCACTGTATCCTCAACCCACTGTATCCTCAACTCACTATATCCTCAACCCACTGTATACCCAACTCACTATATCCTCAATTCACTGTATCCTCAACTCACTAATCCTCAACTCAGTGTATCCTCAACTCAGTGCATCCTCAAATTATTGTATCCTCAACTCACTGTATCCTCAACTCTCTGTATCCTCAACTCTCTGTATCCTCAACTCCCTGTATCCTCAACTCACTATGTCAGCAACTCACTGTATCCTCAACTCACTGTATCCTCAACTCACTGTATCCACAAGTCACAGTGTCCACAACTAATTGATCAGCTACTCACTATCGCCACACACATTTCATCTGCAAGTCACTTTATGTGCAATGCAGTGCATCTAAAACTCACTGTATCCACAACTCACTGTTTCCACAACTCACTGTATCCTCAACTCACTGTATCCTCAACTCACTGAATCCCCAACTCACTGTATCTACAACTCACTGAATCCCCAAATCATTGTATCCACAACTCACTGTAACCTCAACCCACTGTATCCTCAACCCACTGTATCCTCAACCCAGTGGCCCCAACTCACTGTATCCTCAACTCACTGTATCCTCAACTCACTGTATCCTCAACCCACTGTATCCTCAACTCCCTGCATCCTCAAGTCACTGTATCCTCAACTCACTGTATCCTAAACCCACTGTATCCACAACTCACTGTGTCCTCAAGTCACTGTATCCTTAACTCACTGTATCCTCAAGTCACTGAATCCTCAACCCACTGTATCAGCAACTCACTGCCTCCTCAATTCCCTGTATCCGCAACACACTGTATCCTCAACTCACCGAATCCTTAACCCACTGCATCAGCAACTCCCTGTATCAGAAATCACTGTATTCTCAAGTCACTGTATCCTCAACTCACTGTATCCTCAACTCCCTTTATCATCAACTCACCGTATCCTCAACCCACTGTTTGCGCAACCCACTTCATCCTCAACTCACTGTATCCGCAACCCACTGTATCCTCAACCCACTATATCCTCAACTCACTGTATCCTCATCCCACTGTATCCTCAACTCACTATATCCTCAATACACTGTATCCTCAACTCACTATATCCTCAACTCACTATATCCTCAACTCAGTATATCCGCAACTCACTGTATCCTCAACCCACTGTATCCTCAACCCACGGTATTCTCAACTCACTGTATCCTCAACTCCCTGTGTCCTCAACTCCCTGTTTCCTCAGCTCACTATGTCAGCAACTAATTGTATCCTCAATCCACTGTATCCTCAACTCACTATATCCTCAACCCACTATATCCTCAACTCACTGTATCCTCAACCCACTGTATACCCAACTCACTATATCCTCAATTCACTGTATCCTCAACTCACTAATCCTCAACTCAGTGTATCCTCAACTCAGTGCATCCTCAACTCACTGTATCCTCAACTCACTGTATCCTCAACTCCCTGTATCCTCAACTCCCTGTATCCTCAACTCACTATGTCAGCAACTCACTGTATCCTCAACTCACTGTATCCTTAACTCACTGTATCCACAAGTCACAGTGTCCACAACTAATTGATCAGCTACTCACTTTCGCCACACACATTTCATCTGCAAGTCACTTTATGTGCAATGCAGTGCATCTAAAACTCACTGTATCCACAACTCACTGTTTCCACAACTCACTGTATCCTCAACTCAGTGTATCCTCAACTCACTGAATCCCCAACTCACTGTATCTACAACTCACTGAATCCCCAAATCATTCTATCCACAACTCACTGTAACCTCAACCCACTGTATCCTCAACCCACTGTATCCTCAACCCAGTGCCCCCAACTCACTGTATCCTCAACTCACTGTATCCTCAACTCACTGTATCCTCAACCCACTGTATCCTCAACTCCCTGCATCCTCAAGTCACTGTATCCTCAACTCACTGTATCCTAAACCCACTGTATCCACAACTCACTGTGTCCTCAAGTCACTGTATCCTTAACTCACTGTATCCTCAAGTCACTGAATCCTCAACCCACTGTATCAGCAACTCACTGCCTCCTCAATTCCCTGTATCCGCAACACACTGTATCTTCAACTCACCGAATCCTTAACCCACTGTATCAGCAACTCCCTGTATCAGAAATCACTGTATTCTCAAGTCACTTTATCCTCAACTCACTGTATCCTCAACTCCCTTTATTATCAACTCACCGTATCCTCAATCCACTGTTTGCGCAACCCAATTCATCCTCAACTCACTGTATCCGCAACCCACTGTATCCTCAACCCACTATATCCTCAACTCACTGTATCCTCATCCCACTGTCTCCTCAACTCACTATATCCTCAATTCACTGTATCCTCAACTCACTATATCCTTAACTCACTATATCCTCAACTCAGTATATCCGCAACTCACTGTATCTTCAACCCACTGTATCCTCACCTCACTGTATCTGTAACTCACTGTATCCACAACTCACTGTATCCGCAACTCACAGTATCTGTAACTCACTGTATCCACAACTCACTGTATCCTCAACACACAGTATCTGTAACTCACTGTATCCACAACTCACTGTATCCACAACTCACTGTATCAGCAAATCACTGTATCCTCAACTCACTGTATCCTCAACTCACTTTATCCACAACTCACTGTATCCACAACTCACTGTATCCACAAGTCACAGTGTCCACAAATAACTGATCAGCCACTCACTATATCCACACACATTTCATCTGCAAGTCACTGTATCAGCAATGCAGTGCATCTGAAACTCACTGCAACCACAACTCACTGTATCCACACCTCATTGAATCCTCAACCCACTGTATCCACAAGTCACTGTATCCTCAACTCACTATATCCTCAACTCAGTATATCCGCAACTCACTGTATCCTCAACCCACTGTATCCTCAACTCCCTGCATCCTCACGTCAGTGTATCCCAAACTCACTGTCTCCTCATCTCACTGTATCCTCAACCCACTTTAACCTCAACTCACTGGATCCGCAACCCACTGTATCCTCAACTCACTATATCCTCAATTCACTGTATCCTCAACTCACTAATCCTCAACTCAGTGTATCCTCAACTCAGTGTATCCTCAAATTATTGTATCCTCAACTCACTGTATCCTCAACTCCCTGTATCCTCAACTCACTGTATCCTCAACTCACTATGTCAGCAACACACTGTATCCTCAACTCCCTGCATCCTCAAGTCAGTGTATCCCAAACTCACTGTCTCCTCATCTCACTGTTTCCTCAACCCACTTTAACCTCAACTCACTGGATCCGCAACCCACTGTATCCTCAACTCACTGTATCCCTAATTCACTGTATCCACACCTCATTGTATCCTCAACCCACTGTATCCACAAGTCACTGTATCCTCAACTCACTGCATCTGTAACTCACTGTATCCTTAACTCACTGTATGTCCAACTCACTGTGTCCTCAACTCACTGTATCTGTAACTCACTGTATCCTTAACTTACTGTATCCTCAACACACTGTATCCTCAACCCACGGTATTCTCAACTCACTGTATCCTCAACTCCCTGTGTCCTCAACTCCCTGTTTCCTCAGCTCACTATGTCAGCAACTAATTGTATCCTCAATCCACTGTATCCTCAACTCACTATATCCTCAACCCACTATATCCTCAACTCACTGTATCCTCAACCCACTGTATACCCAACTCACTATATCCTCAATTCACTGTATCCTCAACTCACTAATCCTCAACTCAGTGTATCCTCAACTCAGTGTATCCTCAAATTATTGTATCCTCAACTCACTGTACCCTCAACTCCCTGTATCCTCAACTCCCTGTATCCTCAACTCACTATGTCAGCAACACACTGTATCCTCAACTCACTGTATCCTCAACCCACTGTATCCTCAACCCACTGTATCCTCAACCCAGTGCTCCCAACTCACTGTATCCTCAACTCACTGTATCCTCAACTCACTGTATCCTCAACCCACTGTATCCTCAACTCCCTGCATCCTCAAGTCACTGTATCCTCAACTCACTGTATCCTAAACCCACTGTATCCACAACTCACTGTGTCCTCAAGTCACTGTATCCTGAACTCACTGTATCCTCAACTCCCTGTGTCCTTAACTCACTGTATCCTCAACTCCCTGTGTCCCCAGCTCACTGTTTCCTCAACCCACTGTATGCTCAACTCCCTGTATCTTCAACACATTGTATCCTCAATTCCCTGTATCCTAAACTCACTGTATTCTCAACTCACTGTATCCTCAACCCACTGCATACTCCACTCCCTGTATCTTCAACACCGTGTATCCTCAACTCACTTTATCCTCAACTCACTGTGGCCTCAACTCACTGTATCCTCAACTCACTGTATCCTCAACCCACTGTATCCTCAACTCCATGCATCCTCAAGTCACTGTATCCTCAACTCACTGTATCCTCAACCCACTGTATCCTCAACTCACTGTGTCCTCAAGTCACTGTATCCTGAACTCACTGTATCCTCAACTGCTGTGTCCTCAACTCCCTCTATCTTCAATTCGCTGTATCCTCAATTCCCTGTGTCCTTAACTCACTGTGGCCACAACTCACTGTATCCTCAACTCACTGTATCCTCAACCCACTGTATCCTCAACACAATGTATCCTCAACCCATTTTATCCTCAGTTCACTGTATCCACAACTCACTGTATCCTCAACTCACTGTATCCACAACTCACTGTATCCTCAACTCACTGTATGCTCAACTCACTGTATCCTCAACTCACTGTACCCTCAACTCCCTGTACCCTCAACTCATTGTATCCCAAACTCACTGTCTCCTCATCTCACTGTATCCTCAACCCACTTTAACCTCAACTCACTGGATCCGCAACCCACTGTATCCTCAACTCACTGTATCCCTAATTCACTGTATCCTCAACTCACTGTATCCTCAACCCACTGTATCCTCAACTCACTGTATCCACTACACACTGTATCCTCAACTCACTGCATCCTCAACTCACTGTACATTCATTTCACTGCATACTCAATGCACTGTACCCTCAAATTAGTGTATTCTTAACTCACTGTATCCTCAACCCACTGTATCTGCAGCTCACTATATCCTCAACTCACGTTATCCTCAACTCACTGTATCCTCAACCCACTGGATCCTCAACTCACTGTATCCTCAACTCCCTGTCTCCTCAACTCCCTGTATCCTCAGCGCACTTTGTCAGCAACTCACTGGATCCTCAACCCACTGTGTCCTCAACCCACAGTATCCTCAACCCACTATATCCTCAAATCACTGTATCCTCATCCCACTGTATCCTCAACTCACGAAATCCTCAATTCACTGTATCCTCAACTCACTATATACTCAACTCAGTATATCCGCAACTCACTGTATCTTCAACCCACTGTATCCTCAAGTCACAGTGTCCACAACTAACTGATCAGCGACTCACTATATCCACACACATTTCATCTGCAAGTCACTGTATCAGCAATGCAGTGCGTCTGAACGTCACTGCATCCACAACTCACTGTATCCACAAGTCACTGTATCCTCAACTCACTGTATCTGTAACTCACTGTATCCTTAACTCACTGTATCTTCAACTCACTGTATCCTCAACCCACGGTATTCTAAACTCACTGTATCCTCAACCCACGGTATTCTAAACTCACTGTATCCTCAACTCCCTGTGTCCTCAACTCTGTTTCCTCAACTCTCTATACCAGCAACTCATTGTATCCTCAATCCACTGTATCCTCAATCCACTGTATCCTCAACCCACTGTATCCCCAACCCACTATATCCTCAACTCACTGTATCCTCAACCCACTGTATACTCAACTCACTATATCCTCAACTCACTGTATCGTAAACTCACTATATCCTCAACTCACTGTATCCTCAACTCCCTGTATCCTCAACTCACTATGTCAGCAACTCACTGTATCCTCAACCCACTGTATCCTCAACCCTCTGCATCCTCAACTCACTATGTCCTCAATTCACCGTATCCTCATCTCACTATATCCTCAACTCAGTGTATCCTCAACTCACTGCATTCTCAACTCACTGTATCTGTAACTCACCTTATCTGTAACTCACTGTATCCCCAACTCACTGTATCCAGAACTCACTGGGTCCAGAATTCACTGTGTCCACAATTCATTGTATCCACAACTCACTGTATTCCCAACTCACTTTATCCCCAACTCCCTGTATCCTCAACTCACTGTATCCCCAACTCACTGTATCTGTAACTCACTGTATCCACAACTCACTGTATCCTCAACTCACAGTATCTGTAACTCACTGTATCCACAACTCACTGTATCCTCAACACACAGTATCTGTAACTCACTTTATCCACAACTCACTGTATCCACAACTCACTGTATCAGCAAATCACTGTATCCTCAACTCACTGTATCCTCAACTCACTTTATCCACAACTCACTGTGTCCACAACTCACTGTATCCACAAGTCACGGTGTCCACAAATAACTGATCAGCTACTCACTATATCCACACACATTTCATCTGCAAGTCACTGTATCAGCAATGCAGTGCATCTGAAACTCACTGCAACCACAACTCACTGTATCCACACCTCATTGTATCCTCAATCCACTGTATCCACAAGTCACTGTATCCTCAACTCACTGTATCTGTAACTAACTGTATCCTTAACTCACTGTATGTCCAACTCACTGTGTCCTGAACTCACTGTATCTGTAACTCACTGTATCCTTAACTCACTGTATCCTCAACCCACTGTATCCTCAACCCACGGTATTCTCAACTCACTGTATCCTCAACTCCCTGTGTCCTCAACTCCCTGTTTCCTCAGCTCACTATGTCAGCAACTAATTATATCCTCAATCCACTGTATCCTCAACTCACTATATGCTCAACCCACTATATCCTCAACTCACTGTATCCTCAACTCACTATATCCTCAACTCAGTGTATCCTCAACTCAGTGTATCCTCAAATTATTGTATCCTCAATTCACTGTATCCTCAACTCCCTGTATCCTCAACTCCCTGTATCCTCAACTCACTATGTCAGCAACTCACTGTATCCTCAACCCACTGTATCCTCACTCACTATATCCTCAATTCACCGTATCCTCATCTCACTATATCCTCAACTCACTGTATCTGTAACTCACCGTATCTGTAACTGACTGCATCCCCAACTCACTCTATCCAAAACTCACTCGTTCCAGAACTCACTGTGTCCACAATTCATTGTATCCACAACTCACTGTATTCCCAACTCACTGTATCCCCAACTCTCTGTATCCTCAACTCACTGTATCCCAAACTCACTGCATCCACACCTCACTGTATCCTCAAACCACTGTATCCACAAGGCACGGTATCCTCAACTCACTGTATCTGTAACTCTCTGTATCCTTAACTCACTGTATGCCCAACTCTCTGTATCCCAGACTCACTGTACCCACAACTCATTGTATCCACAACTCACTGTATTTCCAACTCGCTGTATCCCCAACTCCCAGTATCCTCAACTCACTGTATCCCAAACTCACTGTGTCCTCAACTGACTGTATCCTCAACCCACGGTATTCTCAACTCACTGTATCCTCAACTCCCTGTGTCCTCAACTCCCTGTGTCCTCAACTCCCTGTATCCTCAATTCACTGTATCCTCAACTCACTATATCCTCAACTCAGTGTATCCTCAACTCACTGTATCTTCATCCCGCTATATCCTCAACTCACTGTATTCCTAATTCACCGTATCCTCAACTCACTGTATCCTCAACCCACTGTACCCTCAACTCACTGTATCCTCAATCACTGTATCCTCAACTAACTTATCCTCAACCCACTGTATCAGCAACTTACTGTGTTCTCAACTCACTGTATCCTCAACTCACTTTGTCCTCAACCCACTGTATCCTCAACACACTGTATCCTCATCTCCCTGTCTCCTCAACTCCCTGTATCCTTAGGGCACTGTGTCAGCAACTCACTGTATCCTAAACCCACTGTATTCACAACCCACTGTATCCTCAACCCACTATATCCTCAATTCACTGTATCCTCATCCCACTGTATCCTCAACTCACTAAATCCTCAATTCACTGTATCCTCAACTCACTGAATCCTCAACCCACTGAATCCTCAACTCACTGTATTCTGAATCACTGTATACTCAACTAACTTATCCTCAACCCAATTTCTCAGCAACTTACTGTGTTCTCAACTCACTGTATCCTCAACTGACTTCATCCTCAACCCACTGTATCCTCAACACACTGTATCCTTAGCTCACTGCATCCTCAACTCACTATACATTCATTTCAATGCATACTCAACGCACTGTATCCTCAACTCAGTGTATTCTTAACTCACTGTATCTACAGCTCACTGTATCCTCAACTCCCTGTATCCTCAGAGCACTGTGTCAGCAACTCGCTGCATCCTCAACCCACTGTATCCTCAACCCACTGTATCCTCAACTCACTGTATCCTCATCCCACTGTATCCTCAACTCACTATATCCTCAATTCACTGTATCCTCAACTCACTATATCCTCAACTCAGTATCTCCACAACGCACTGTATCTTCAACCCACTGTATCCTCAACTCACTGTATCCTCAACTCACTGTATCTGCAACTCACTGTATCTGCAACTCACTGTATCCACAACTCACTGTATCCACAACTAACTGTATCTGGAATTCCAAATATCCACAACTCACTGTATCTGGAAGTCACTGTATCCTCAACTCCCAGTATCCACAACTCCCTGTACGCCCAACTCCCTGTGTCCTCAACTCCCTGTATCCTCAACTCACTATGTCAGCAACTCACTGTATCCTCAACCCACTGTATCCTCAACCCACTATATCCTCAACCCACTATATCCTCAACTCACTGTATCCTCAACCCACTGTATACTCAACTTACTATATCCTCAATTCACTGTATCCTCAACTCACTATATCCTCAACTCAGTGTATCCTCAACCCACTGTATCCGCAACCCACTTTATCCTCAACTCACTGTATCCGCAACCCACTGTATCCTCAACTCACTGTATCCCTAATTCACTGTATCCTCAACTCACTGTATTCCCAACTCACTGTATCCAAAACTCACTGTATCCGCAACTCACTGTATCCTCAACTCACAGTATCTGTAACTCACTGTATCCACAACTCACTGTAACCCCAACTCACTGTATCCACAACTCACTGTATCTGGAATTCACAATACGCACAACTCACTGTATCTGGAAGACACTGTATCCTCAACTCCCAGTATCCGCAACTCCCTGTATCCCCAACTCCCTGTATCCTCAACTCACCGTATCCCCAACTCACTGTATCCACAACTCACTGTATCCCCAACTCTCTGTATCCTCAACTCACGGTATCCTCAACTCACTGTGTCCTGAATTCTCTGTATCCTCAAATCACTGTATCCTCAACCCACTGTGTCAGCAAATCACTGTATCCCAAAACCCACTGTATCAGCAACTGCCTGTATCTGCAACTCACTGTATCCTCAACTCACTGTATACTCAACTCACTTTATGCACAACTCACTGTGTCCACAACTCACTGTATCCACAAGTCACAGTGTCCACAAATAACTGATCAGCTACTCACTATATCCACACACATTTCATCTGCAAGTCACTGTATCAGCAATGCAGTGCATCTGAAACTCACTGCAACCACAACTCATTGTATGCACACCTCATTGTATCCTCAATCCACTGTATCCACAAGTCACTGTATCCTCAACTCACTGCATCTGTAACTCACTGTATCCTTAACTCACTGTATGTCCAACTCACTGTGTCCTGAACTCACTGTATCTGTAACTCACTGTATCCTTAACTCACTGTATCCTCAACCCACTGTATCCTCAACCCACGGTATTCTCAACTCACTGTATCCTCAACTCCCTGTGTCCTCAACTCCCTGTTTCCTCAGCTCACTATGTCAGCAACTAATTGTATCCTCAATCCACTGTATCCTCAACTCACTATATCCTCAACCCACTATATCCTCAACTCACTGTATCCTCAACCCACTGTATACCCAACTCACTATATCCTCAATTCACTGTATCCTCAACTCACTATATCCTCAACCCCCTGTATCCTCAACTCCCTGTATCCTCTACTCACTATGTCAGAAACTCACTGTATCCTCAACCCATTGTATCCTCACTCACTATATCATCAATTCACCGTATCCTCATCTCACTATATCCTCAACTCACTGTATCTGTAACTCACCGTATCTGTAACTGACTGTATCCCCAACTCACTCTATCCAGAACTCACTCGTTCCAGAACTCACTGTGTCCACAATTCATTGTATCCACAACTCACTGTATTCGCAACTTACTGTATCCCCAACTCTCTGTATCCTCAACTCACTGTAACCCAAACTCACTGTATCCACACCTCACTGTATCCTCAAACCACTGTATCCACAAGGCACGGTATCCTCAACTCACTGTATCTGTAACTCTCTGTATCCTTAACTCACTGTATGCCCAACTCTCTGTATCCCAGACTCACTGTACCCACAACTCATTGTATCCACATCTCACTGTATTCCCAACTCACTGTATCCCCAACTCCCAGTATCCTCAACTCACTGTATCCCAAACTCACTGTGTCCTCAACTGACTGTATCCTCAACCCACGGTATTCTCAACTCACTGTATCCTCAACTCCCTGTGTGCTCAACTCCCTGTGTCCTCAACTCCCTGTATCCTCAATTCACTGTATCCTCAACTCACTATATCCTCAACTCAGTGTATCCTCTACTCACTGTATCTTCCACTCACTGTATCCTCAAATTACTGTATCAGCAACTCACTGTACCTCAACTCCCTTTATCCTCAATTCACTGTATCAACAACTCACTGTATCTTCAACTCCCTGTATCCTCAATTCACTGTAACAGCAACTCACTGTATCCTCAACTCCCTGTATCCTCAACTCACAGGATCCTCAACCCACTGTATCTGCAACTCACTGTACCTCAACTCCCTGTATCCGCAACTCACTCTATTCTCAACTCACTGTATCTCTGCCCACTGTATCCTCAACTCACTGTATCCTCAACTCACTGTATCCTCAACTCCCTGTAACCTCAACACACTGTATCAGCAAGTCACTGTATCCTCAACTCACTGTATCCTCTACTCACAGTATGTGTAACGCACTGTACCCAGAACTCACTGTATCCCCAACTCACTGTATCCACAAATAACTGTATCTGGAATTCACAATATCCACAACTCACTGTATCTGGAAGTCACTGTATCCTCAACTCCCAGTATCCGTAACTCCCTGTATCCCCAACACCCTGTGTCCTCAACTCCCTGTATCCTCAACTCACTACGTCAGCAACTCACTGTATCCTCAACCCACTGTATCCTCAACCCACTATATCCTCAACCGACTATATCCTCAACTCACTGTATCCTCAACCCACTGTATACTCAACTTACTATATCCTCAATTCACTGTATCCTCAACTCACTATATCCTCAACTCAGTGTATCCTCAACCCACTGAATCCGCAACCCACTTTATCCTCAACTCACTGTATCCGCAACCCACTGTATCCTCAATTCACTGTATCCCTAATTCACTGTATCCTCAACTCACTGTATCCTCAACCCACTGTATCCTCATCCCACTATATCCTCAACTCACTGTGTCCCTAATTCACTGTATCCTCAACTCACTGTATCCTAAACCCACTGTATCCTCAACTCACTGTATCCCTAATTCACTGTATCCTCAACTCACTGTATCCTCAACCCACTGTATCCTCAACTCACTGTATCCTCAACCCACTATATCCTCAACTCACTGTATCCTCAACTCACAATATCTGTAACTCACTGTATCCACAACTCACTGTAACCCCAACTCACTGTATCCACAACTCACTGTATCTGGAATTCACAATACGCACAACTCACTGTATCTGGAAGACACTGTATCCTCAACTTCCAGTCTCCGCAACTCCCTGTATCCCCAACTCCCTGTATCCTCAACTCACCGTATTCCCAACTCACTGTATCCACAACTCTCTGTATCCTCAACTCACGGTATCCTCAACTCACTGTGTCCTGAATTCTCTGTATCCTCAAATCACTGTATCCTCAACCCACTGTATCAGCAAATCACTGTATCCCAAAACCCACTGTATCAGCAACTGCCTGTATCTGCAACTCACTGTATCCTCAACCCATTGGTCCTGAAACCACTGTATCCTGAAGTCACTGAATCCTCAACTCACTGTATCAGCAACTCACTGCATCCTCAATTCCCTGTATCCGCAACACACTGTATCCTCAACTCACCGAATCTTTAACCCACTCTATCAGAAATCACTGTATTCTCAAGTCACTGTATCCTCAATTCACTGTATCCTCAACTCCCTTTATCATCAACTCACCGTATCCTCAACCCACTGTATGCGCAACCCACTTCATCCTCAACTCACTGTATCCGCAACCCACTGTATCCTCAACCCACTATATCCTCAACTCACTATATCCTCATCCCACTGTATCCTCAACTCACTATATCCTCAATTCACTGTATCCTCAACTCACTCTATCCTCAACTCAGTATATCCGCAACTCACTGTATCTTCAACCCACTGTATCCTCACCTCACTGTATCTGTAACTCACTGTATCCACAACTCACTGTATCCTCAACACACAGTATCTGTAACTCACTTTATCCACAACTCACTGTATCCACAACTCACTGTATCAGCAAATCACTGTATCCTCAACTCACTGTATCCTCAACTCACTTTATGCACAACTCACTGTGTCCACAACTCACTGTATCCACAAGTCACAGTGTCCACAAATAACTGATCAGCTACTCACTATATCCACACACATTTCATCTGCAAGTCACTGTATCAGCAATGCAGTGCATCTGAAACTCACTGCAACCACAACTCATTGTATCCACACCTCATTGTATCCTCAATCCACTGTATCCACAAGTCACTGTATCCTCAACTCACTGCATCTGTAACTCACTGTATCCTTAACTCACTGTATGTCCAACTCACTGTGTCCTGAACTCACTGTATCTGTAACTCACTGTATCCTTAACTCACTGTATCCTCAACCCACTGTATCCTCAACCCACGGTATTCTCAACTCACTGAATGCTCAACTCCCTGTGTCCTCAACTCCCTGTTTCCTCAGCTCACTATGTCAGCAACTAATTGTATCTTCAATCCACTGTATCCTCAACTCACTATATCCTCAACCCACTATATCCTCAACTCACTGTATCCTCAACCCACTGTATACCCAACTCACTATATCCTCAATTCACTGTATCCTCAAATCACTATATCCTCAACTCAGTGTATCCTCAACTCAGTGTATCCTCAAATTATTGTATCCTCAACTCACTGTATCCTCAACTCCCTGTATCCTCAACTCCCTGTATCCTCAACTCACTATGTCAGAAACTCACTGTATCCTCAACCCACTGTATCCTCACTCACTATATCCTCAATTCACCGTATCCTCATCTCACTATATCCTCAACTCACTGTATCTGTAACTCACCGTATCTGTAACTGACTGTATCCCCAACTCACTCTATCCAGAAATCACTCGTTCCAGAACTCACTGTGTCCACAATTCATTGTATCCACAACTCACTGTATTCCCAACTCACTGTATCCCCAACTCTCTGTATCCTCAACTCACTGTATCCCAAACTCACTGTATCCACACCTCACTGTATCCTCAAACCACTGTATCCACAAGGCACGGTATCCTCAACTCACTGTATCTGTAACTCTCTGTATCCTTAACTCACTGTATGCCCAACTCTCTGTATCCCAGACTCACTGTACCCACAACTCATTGTATCCACATCTCACTGTATTCCCAACTCACTGTATCCCCAACTCCCAGTATCCTCAACTCACTGTATCCCAAACTCACTGTGTCCTCAACTGACTGTATCCTCAACCCACGGTATTCTCAACTCACTGTATCCTCAACTCCCTGTGTGCTCAACTCCCTGTGTCCTCAACTCCCTGTATCCTCAACTCACTGTATCTTCAACTCACTGTATCCTCAAATTACTGTATCAGCAACTCACTATACCTCAACTCCCTTTATCCTCAATTCACTGTATCAACAACTCACTGTATCTTCAACTTCCTGTATCCTCAATTCACTGTAACAGCAACTCACTGTATCCTCAACTCCCTGTATCCTCAACTCACAGGATCCTCAACCCACTGTATCTGCAACTCACTGTACCTCAACTCACTGTATCCGCAACTCACTCTATTCTCAACTCACTGTATCCTCAACTCCCTGTAACCTCAACACACTGTATCAGCAAGTCACTGTATCCTCAACTCACTGTATCCTCTACTCACAGTATCTGTAACGCACTGTACCCAGAACTCACTGTATCCCCAACTCACTGTATCCACAACTAACTGTATCTGGAATTCACAATATCCACAACTCACTGTATCTGGAAGTCACTGTATCCTCAACTCCCAGTATCCGCAACTCCCTGTATCCCAAACACCCTGTGTCCTCAACTCCCTGTATCCTCAACTCACTACGTCAGCAACTCACTTTATCCTCAACCCACTGTATCCTCAACCCACTATATCCTCAACTCACTGTATCCTCAACCCACTGTATACTCAACTTACTATATCCTCAATTCACTGTATCCTCAACTCACTATATCCTCAACTCAGTGTATCCTCAACCCACTGAATCCGCAACCCACTTTATCCTCAACTCACTGTATCCGCAACCCACTGTATCCTCAACTCACTGTGTCCCTAATTCACTGTATCCTCAACTCACTGTATCCTCAACCCACTGTATCCTCATCCCACTTTCTCCTCAACTCACTGTATCCCTAATGCACTGTATCCTCAACTCACTGTATCCTAAACCCACTGTATCCTCAACTCACTGTATCCCTAATTCACTGTATCCTCAACTCACTGTATCCTCAACCCACTGTATCCTCAACTCACTGTATCCGCAACCCACTATATCCTCAACTCACTGTATCCTCAACTCACAGTATCTGTAACTCACTGTATCCACAACTCACTGTAACCCCAACTCACTGTATCCACAACTCACTGTATCTGGAATTCACAATACGCACAACTCACTGTATCTGGAAGACACTGTATCCTCAACTCCCAGTATCCGCAACTCCCTGTATCCCCAACTCCCTGTATCCTCAACTCACCGTATCCCCAACTCACTGTATCCACAACTCACTGTATCCCCAACTCTCTGTATCCTCAACTCCCTGTGTGCTCAACTCCCTGTGTCCTCAACTCCCTGTATCCTCAATTCACTGTATCCTCAACTCACTATATCCTCAACTCAGTGTATCCTCTACTCACTGTATCTTCCACTCACTGTATCCTCAAATTACTGTATCAGCAACTCACTGTACCTCAACTCCCTTTATCCTCAATTCACTGTATCAACAACTCACTGTATCTTCAACTCCCTGTATCCTCAATTCACTGTAACAGCAACTCACTGTATCCTCAACTCCCTGTATCCTCAACTCACAGGATCCTCAACCCACTGTATCTGCAACTCACTGTACCTCAACTCCCTGTATCCGCAACTCACTCTATTCTCAACTCACTGTATCTCTGCCCACTGTATCCTCAACTCACTGTATCCTCAACTCACTGTATCCTCAACTCCCTGTAACCTCAACACACTGTATCAGCAAGTCACTGTATCCTCAACTCACTGTATCCTCTACTCACAGTATGTGTAACGCACTGTACCCAGAACTCACTGTATCCCCAACTCACTGTATCCACAAATAACTGTATCTGGAATTCACAATATCCACAACTCACTGTATCTGGAAGTCACTGTATCCTCAACTCCCAGTATCCGTAACTCCCTGTATCCCCAACACCCTGTGTCCTCAACTCCCTGTATCCTCAACTCACTACGTCAGCAACTCACTGTATCCTCAACCCACTGTATCCTCAACCCACTATATCCTCAACCGACTATATCCTCAACTCACTGTATCCTCAACCCACTGTATACTCAACTTACTATATCCTCAATTCACTGTATCCTCAACTCACTATATCCTCAACTCAGTGTATCCTCAACCCACTGAATCCGCAACCCACTTTATCCTCAACTCACTGTATCCGCAACCCACTGTATCCTCAATTCACTGTATCCCTAATTCACTGTATCCTCAACTCACTGTATCCTCAACCCACTGTATCCTCATCCCACTATATCCTCAACTCACTGTGTCCCTAATTCACTGTATCCTCAACTCACTGTATCCTAAACCCACTGTATCCTCAACTCACTGTATCCCTAATTCACTGTATCCTCAACTCACTGTATCCTCAACCCACTGTATCCTCAACTCACTGTATCCTCAACCCACTATATCCTCAACTCACTGTATCCTCAACTCACAATATCTGTAACTCACTGTATCCACAACTCACTGTAACCCCAACTCACTGTATCCACAACTCACTGTATCTGGAATTCACAATACGCACAACTCACTGTATCTGGAAGACACTGTATCCTCAACTTCCAGTCTCCGCAACTCCCTGTATCCCCAACTCCCTGTATCCTCAACTCACCGTATTCCCAACTCACTGTATCCACAACTCTCTGTATCCTCAACTCACGGTATCCTCAACTCACTGTGTCCTGAATTCTCTGTATCCTCAAATCACTGTATCCTCAACCCACTGTATCAGCAAATCACTGTATCCCAAAACCCACTGTATCAGCAACTGCCTGTATCTGCAACTCACTGTATCCTCAACCCATTGGTCCTGAAACCACTGTATCCTGAAGTCACTGAATCCTCAACTCACTGTATCAGCAACTCACTGCATCCTCAATTCCCTGTATCCGCAACACACTGTATCCTCAACTCACCGAATCTTTAACCCACTCTATCAGAAATCACTGTATTCTCAAGTCACTGTATCCTCAATTCACTGTATCCTCAACTCCCTTTATCATCAACTCACCGTATCCTCAACCCACTGTATGCGCAACCCACTTCATCCTCAACTCACTGTATCCGCAACCCACTGTATCCTCAACCCACTATATCCTCAACTCACTATATCCTCATCCCACTGTATCCTCAACTCACTATATCCTCAATTCACTGTATCCTCAACTCACTCTATCCTCAACTCAGTATATCCGCAACTCACTGTATCTTCAACCCACTGTATCCTCACCTCACTGTATCTGTAACTCACTGTATCCACAACTCACTGTATCCTCAACACACAGTATCTGTAACTCACTTTATCCACAACTCACTGTATCCACAACTCACTGTATCAGCAAATCACTGTATCCTCAACTCACTGTATCCTCAACTCACTTTATGCACAACTCACTGTGTCCACAACTCACTGTATCCACAAGTCACAGTGTCCACAAATAACTGATCAGCTACTCACTATATCCACACACATTTCATCTGCAAGTCACTGTATCAGCAATGCAGTGCATCTGAAACTCACTGCAACCACAACTCATTGTATCCACACCTCATTGTATCCTCAATCCACTGTATCCACAAGTCACTGTATCCTCAACTCACTGCATCTGTAACTCACTGTATCCTTAACTCACTGTATGTCCAACTCACTGTGTCCTGAACTCACTGTATCTGTAACTCACTGTATCCTTAACTCACTGTATCCTCAACCCACTGTATCCTCAACCCACGGTATTCTCAACTCACTGAATGCTCAACTCCCTGTGTCCTCAACTCCCTGTTTCCTCAGCTCACTATGTCAGCAACTAATTGTATCTTCAATCCACTGTATCCTCAACTCACTATATCCTCAACCCACTATATCCTCAACTCACTGTATCCTCAACCCACTGTATACCCAACTCACTATATCCTCAATTCACTGTATCCTCAAATCACTATATCCTCAACTCAGTGTATCCTCAACTCAGTGTATCCTCAAATTATTGTATCCTCAACTCACTGTATCCTCAACTCCCTGTATCCTCAACTCCCTGTATCCTCAACTCACTATGTCAGAAACTCACTGTATCCTCAACCCACTGTATCCTCACTCACTATATCCTCAATTCACCGTATCCTCATCTCACTATATCCTCAACTCACTGTATCTGTAACTCACCGTATCTGTAACTGACTGTATCCCCAACTCACTCTATCCAGAAATCACTCGTTCCAGAACTCACTGTGTCCACAATTCATTGTATCCACAACTCACTGTATTCCCAACTCACTGTATCCCCAACTCTCTGTATCCTCAACTCACTGTATCCCAAACTCACTGTATCCACACCTCACTGTATCCTCAAACCACTGTATCCACAAGGCACGGTATCCTCAACTCACTGTATCTGTAACTCTCTGTATCCTTAACTCACTGTATGCCCAACTCTCTGTATCCCAGACTCACTGTACCCACAACTCATTGTATCCACATCTCACTGTATTCCCAACTCACTGTATCCCCAACTCCCAGTATCCTCAACTCACTGTATCCCAAACTCACTGTGTCCTCAACTGACTGTATCCTCAACCCACGGTATTCTCAACTCACTGTATCCTCAACTCCCTGTGTGCTCAACTCCCTGTGTCCTCAACTCCCTGTATCCTCAACTCACTGTATCTTCAACTCACTGTATCCTCAAATTACTGTATCAGCAACTCACTATACCTCAACTCCCTTTATCCTCAATTCACTGTATCAACAACTCACTGTATCTTCAACTTCCTGTATCCTCAATTCACTGTAACAGCAACTCACTGTATCCTCAACTCCCTGTATCCTCAACTCACAGGATCCTCAACCCACTGTATCTGCAACTCACTGTACCTCAACTCACTGTATCCGCAACTCACTCTATTCTCAACTCACTGTATCCTCAACTCCCTGTAACCTCAACACACTGTATCAGCAAGTCACTGTATCCTCAACTCACTGTATCCTCTACTCACAGTATCTGTAACGCACTGTACCCAGAACTCACTGTATCCCCAACTCACTGTATCCACAACTAACTGTATCTGGAATTCACAATATCCACAACTCACTGTATCTGGAAGTCACTGTATCCTCAACTCCCAGTATCCGCAACTCCCTGTATCCCAAACACCCTGTGTCCTCAACTCCCTGTATCCTCAACTCACTACGTCAGCAACTCACTTTATCCTCAACCCACTGTATCCTCAACCCACTATATCCTCAACTCACTGTATCCTCAACCCACTGTATACTCAACTTACTATATCCTCAATTCACTGTATCCTCAACTCACTATATCCTCAACTCAGTGTATCCTCAACCCACTGAATCCGCAACCCACTTTATCCTCAACTCACTGTATCCGCAACCCACTGTATCCTCAACTCACTGTGTCCCTAATTCACTGTATCCTCAACTCACTGTATCCTCAACCCACTGTATCCTCATCCCACTTTCTCCTCAACTCACTGTATCCCTAATGCACTGTATCCTCAACTCACTGTATCCTAAACCCACTGTATCCTCAACTCACTGTATCCCTAATTCACTGTATCCTCAACTCACTGTATCCTCAACCCACTGTATCCTCAACTCACTGTATCCGCAACCCACTATATCCTCAACTCACTGTATCCTCAACTCACAGTATCTGTAACTCACTGTATCCACAACTCACTGTAACCCCAACTCACTGTATCCACACCTCACTGTATCCTCAAACCACTGTATCCACAAGGCACGGTATCCTCAACTCACTGTATCTGTAACTCTCTGTATCCTTAACTCACTGTATGCCCAACTCTCTGTATCCCAGACTCACTGTACCCACAACTCATTGTATCCACATCTCACTGTATTCCCAACTCACTGTATCCCCAACTCCCAGTATCCTCAACTCACTGTATCCCAAACTCACTGTGTCCTCAACTGACTGTATCCTCAACCCACGGTATTCTCAACTCACTGTATCCTCAACTCCCTGTGTGCTCAACTCCCTGTGTCCTCAACTCCCTGTATCCTCAACTCACTGTATCTTCAACTCACTGTATCCTCAAATTACTGTATCAGCAACTCACTATACCTCAACTCCCTTTATCCTCAATTCACTGTATCAACAACTCACTGTATCTTCAACTTCCTGTATCCTCAATTCACTGTAACAGCAACTCACTGTATCCTCAACTCCCTGTATCCTCAACTCACAGGATCCTCAACCCACTGTATCTGCAACTCACTGTACCTCAACTCACTGTATCCGCAACTCACTCTATTCTCAACTCACTGTATCCTCAACTCCCTGTAACCTCAACACACTGTATCAGCAAGTCACTGTATCCTCAACTCACTGTATCCTCTACTCACAGTATCTGTAACGCACTGTACCCAGAACTCACTGTATCCCCAACTCACTGTATCCACAACTAACTGTATCTGGAATTCACAATATCCACAACTCACTGTATCTGGAAGTCACTGTATCCTCAACTCCCAGTATCCGCAACTCCCTGTATCCCAAACACCCTGTGTCCTCAACTCCCTGTATCCTCAACTCACTACGTCAGCAACTCACTTTATCCTCAACCCACTGTATCCTCAACCCACTATATCCTCAACTCACTGTATCCTCAACCCACTGTATACTCAACTTACTATATCCTCAATTCACTGTATCCTCAACTCACTATATCCTCAACTCAGTGTATCCTCAACCCACTGAATCCGCAACCCACTTTATCCTCAACTCACTGTATCCGCAACCCACTGTATCCTCAACTCACTGTGTCCCTAATTCACTGTATCCTCAACTCACTGTATCCTCAACCCACTGTATCCTCATCCCACTTTCTCCTCAACTCACTGTATCCCTAATGCACTGTATCCTCAACTCACTGTATCCTAAACCCACTGTATCCTCAACTCACTGTATCCCTAATTCACTGTATCCTCAACTCACTGTATCCTCAACCCACTGTATCCTCAACTCACTGTATCCGCAACCCACTATATCCTCAACTCACTGTATCCTCAACTCACAGTATCTGTAACTCACTGTATCCACAACTCACTGTAACCCCAACTCACTGTATCCACAACTCACTGTATCTGGAATTCACAATACGCACAACTCACTGTATCTGGAAGACACTGTATCCTCAACTCCCAGTATCCGCAACTCCCTGTATCCCCAACTCCCTGTATCCTCAACTCACCGTATCCCCAACTCACTGTATCCACAACTCACTGTATCCCCAACTCTCTGTATCCTCAACTCACGGTATCCTCAACTCACTGTGTCCTGAATTCTCTGTATCCTCAAATCACTGTATCCTCAACCCACTATATCCTCAACTCACGGTATCCCTAATTCACTGTATCCTCAACTCACTGTATCCTCAACCCACTGTATCCTAAACTCACTGCATCCTCAATCACTGTATCCTCAACCCACTGTATCTTCAACTCACTGGATCCTCATCCCACTATATCCTCAACTCACTGTATCCCTAATTCACTGTATCCTCAACTCACTGTATCCTCAACCCACTGTATCCTCAACTCACTGCATCCTCAATCACTGTATCCTCAACTCCCTGTATCCTCAACCCACTATATCCTCAACTCACTGTATCCCTAATTCACTGTATCCTCAACTCACTGTATCCTCAACCCACTGTACCCTCAACTCACTGTATCCTCAATCACTGTATCCTCAACTAACTTATCCTCAACCCACTGTATCAGCAACTTTCTGTGTTCTCAACTCACTGTATCCTCAACTCACTTTGTCCTCAACCCACTGTATCCTCAACACACTGTATCCTCATCTCCCTGTCTCCTCAACTCCCTGTATCCTTAGGGCACTGTGTCAGCAACTCACTGTATCCTAAACCCACTGTATTCACAACCCACTGTATCCTCAAACCACTATATCCTCAACTCACTGTATCCTCATCCCACTGTATCCTCAACTCACTGTATTCTGAATCACTGTATACTCAACTAACTTATCCTCAACCCAATTTCTCAGCAACTTACTGTGTTCTCAACTTACTGTATCCTCAACTGACTTTATCCTCAACCCACTCTATCCTCAACACACTGTATCCTTAGCTCACTGCATCCTCAACTCACCATACATTCATTTCACAGCATACTCAACGCACTGTATCCTCAACTCAGTGTATTCTTAACTTACTGTATCTGCAGCTCACTGTATCCTCAACTCACTTTATCCTCAACTCGCTGTATCCTCAACCCACTGTATCCTCAACCCACTGTATCCTCAACTCACTGTATCCTCATCCCACTGTATCCTCAACTCACTATATCCTCAATTCACTCTATCCTCAACTCACTATATCCTCAACTCAGTATCTCCACAACGCACTGTATATTCAACCCACTGTATCCTCAACTCACTGTATCTGCAACTCACTGTATCTGCAACTCACTGTATCCACAACTCACTGTATCCACAACTCACTGTATCCACAACTCACGGTATCAGCAAATCACTGTATCCTCAACTCACTGTAACCTCAACTCACAGGATCCACTTGTCAGAGTGTCCACAACTCACTGTATACATAAGTCATAGTGTCCACTACTCACTGTATCCAGAACTCACTGTATCAGCAAATCACTGTATCCTCAACTCACTGTATCCTCAACTCACTGTATCCACAGCTCACTGCATCCACAACTCACTGCATCCACAAGTCACAGTGTCCACAACTAACTGATCAGCTACTCACTATTTCCACACACATTTCATCTGCAAGTCACTGTATCAGCAATGCAGTGCATCTGAAACTCACTGCATCCACAACTCACTGTATCCACACCTCACTGTATCCTCAACCCACTGTATCCATACGTCACTGTGTCCTCAACTCACTGTATCTGTAACTCACTGTATCCTTAACTCACTGTATGCCCAACTCACTGTATCCCAAACTCACTGTACCCACAACTCATTGTATCCACAATTCAATGTATTCCCAACTCACTGCATCCCCAACTCCCAGTATCATTAAATCACTGTATCACAAACTCACTGTATTCTCGACTCACTGTATCCTCAACTCCCTGTGTCCTCAACTCCCTCTATCCTCAACTCAGTATGTCAGCAACTCACTGTATCCTCAACTTACTATATCCTCAATTCACTGTATCCTCAACTCACTATATCCTCAACTCAGTGTATCCTCAACCCACTGTATCCGCAACTCACTGTATCCTCAACTCACTGTATCCCTAATTCACTGTATCCTCAACTCACTGTATCTTCAACTCACTGTATCCTCAACTCACTGGATCCTCAACCCACTATATCCTCAACTCACTGTATCCTCATCCCACTGTATCCTCAACTCACTATATCCACAATTCACTGTATCCTCAACTCACTATATCCTCAACTCAGTATATCCACAACTCACTGTAACTGTAACTCACTGCATCCACAACTCACTGTATCCTCAACTCACAGTATCTGTAACTCACTGTATCCACAACTCACTGTATCCACAACTCACTGTATCAGCAAATCACAGTATCCTCAACTCACTGTATCCTCAACTCACTGTCTCCACAAGTCAGAGTGTCCACAACTCACTGTATACATAAGTCATAGTGTCCACTACTCACTGTATCCAGAACTCACTGTATCAGCAAATCACTGTATCCTCAACTCACTGTATCCTCAACTCACTGTATCCACAGCTCACTGCATCCACAACTCACTGTATCCACAAGTCACAGTGTCCACAACTAACTGATCAGCTACTCACTATTTCCACACACATTTCATCTGCAAGTCACTGTATCAGCAATGCAGTGCATCTGAAACTCACCTGATCCACAACTCACTGTATCCACACCTCACTGTATCCTCAACCCACTGTATCCATACGTCACTGTGTCCTCAACTCACTGTATCTGTAACTCACTGTATCCTTAACTCACTGTATGCCCAACTCACTGTATCCCAAACTCACTGTACCCACAACTCATTGTATCCACAACTCACTGTATTCCCAACTCACTGTATCCCCAACTCCCTGTATCCTCAATTCACAGGATCCTCAACCCACTGTATCTGCAACTCACTGTACCTCAACTCCCTGTATCCGCAACTCACTCTATCCTCAACTCACTGTATCTCAGCCCACTGTATCCTCAACTCACTGTATCCTCAACTCACTGTATCCTCAACTCACTGTATCCTCAACTCCCTGTACCCTCAACACACTGTATCAGCATGTCACTGAATCCTCAATTCACTCTACCCTCAACTCACAGTATCTGTAACGCACTGTATCCAGAACTAACTGTATCCCCAACTCACTGTATCCACAACTAACTGTATCTGGAATTCACAATATCCACAACTCACTGAATCTGGAAGTCACTGTATCCTCAACTCCCAGTATCCGCAACTCCCTGTATCCCCAACTCCCTGTATCCTCAACTCACTGTATCCCCAACTCACTGTATCCAAAACTCACTGTATCCCCAACTCTCTGCATCCTCAACTCACGGTATCCTCAACTTACTGTGTCCTGAACTCTCTGTATCCTCAAATCACTGTATCCTCAACCCACTGTATCAGCAACTCACTGTATCCTCAACTACCTGTATCCGCAACTCTCTGTATCCTCAACCCACTGTATCAGCAACTGCCTGTATCTGCAACGCACTGTATCCTCAACCCATTGATCCTTAAACCACTGTATCCTCAAGTCACTGAATCCTCAACCCATTGTATCAGCAACTCACTACATCCTCAATTCCCTGTATCCGCAACCCATTGTATCCTCAACTCACCGAATCCTTAACCCACTGTATCAGCAACTCCCTGTATCAGAAATCACTGTATCCTCAAGTCACTGAATCCTCAATCCACTGTATACGCAACCCACTTCATCCTCAACTCACTGTATCTGCAACCCATTGTATCCTCAACTCACTGTATCCCTAATGCACTGTATCCTCAACTCACTGTATCCTCAACCCACTGTATACTCAACTCACTGTATCCTCAACTAACTTATCCTCAACCCACTGTCTCAGCAACTTACTGTGTTCTCAACTCACTGTATCCTCAACTCACTTTATCCTCAACCCACTGTATCCTCAACACACTGTATCCTCAACTCACTGCATCCTCAACTCACTGTACATTCATTTCACTGCATACTCAACGCACTGTATCCTCAACTTAGTGTATTCTTAACTCACTGTATCCTCAACTTACTGTGTGCTCAACTCACTGTATCCTCAACTCACTTTATCCTCAACCCACTGTATCCTCAACTCACTTTATCCTCAACTCACTGTATCCTCAACTTACTGAATCCTCAACTCACTGTATCCTCAACTCCCTGTATCTTCAACTCCCTGTATCCTCAGCGCATTGTGTCAGCAGCTCACTGTATCCTCAACCCACTGTATCCTCAACTCACTGTATCCTCATCCCACTGTATCCTCACCTCACTATATCCTCAATTCACTGTATCCTCAACTCACTATATTCTCAACTCAGTATATCCACAACTCACTGTATATTCAACCCACTGTATCTGTAACTCACTTTATCCACAACTCACTGTATCCTCAACTCACTGTATCTGAAACTCACTGTATCTGTAACTCACTGTATCTTTAACTCACTGTATCCTCAACTCACAGTATCTGTAACTCACTGTATCCACAACTCACTGTAACCACAACTCACTGTACCAGCAAATCACTGTATCCTCAACTCACTGTATCCTCAACTCACTGTATCCACAAGTCAGAGTGTCCACAACTCACTGTATCCACAACTCACTGTATCAGCAAATCACAGTATCCTCAACTCACTGTATCCTCAACTCACTTTATTAACAACTCACTGTATCCACAACTCACTGTATCCACAAATCACAGTGTCCACAACTAACTGATCAGCTACTCACCATATGCACACACATTTCATCTGCAAGTCACATTATTAGCAATGCAGTGCATCTGAAACTCACGGCAGCCACAACTCACTGTATCAGCAAATCACTGTATCCTCAATTCACTGTATCCTCAACTCACTGTATCCACACCTCACTGTATCCTCAACCCACTGTATCCACAAGTCACTGTATCCTCACCTCACTGTATCCACAATTCACTGTATCCTCAACTCACTGTATCTGTAACTCACTGTATCCTTAACTCACTGTATGCACAACTCACTGTATCCTCAACTCACTGTATCCCAGACTCACTGTACCCACAATTCATTGTATCCACAACTCACTGTATTCCCAACTCACTGTATCCCCAACTCCCAGTATCCTCAACTCACTGTATCCCAAACTCACTGTATCCTCAACTCACTGTATCCTCAACCCACGGTATTCTCAACTCACTGTATCCTCAACTCCCTGTGTCCTCAACTCCCTGTATCCTCAACTCACTATGTCAGCAACTCACTGTATCCTCAACCCACTGTATCTTCAACCCACTATATCCTCAACCCACTATATCCTCAACTCACTATACCCTCAACCCAATGTATATTGAACTCACTATATCCTCAACTCAGTGTATCCTCAACTCACTGTATCCTCAACTTACTGTATCCTCAACTTACTGCATCAGCAACTCACTGTACCTCAACTCCCTGTATCCTCAATTCACTGTATCAGCAACTCACTGTATCCTAAACTCCCTGTATCCTCAATTCACTCTAACAGCAATTCACTGTATCCTCAACTCACTGCATCCTCTACTCACAGTATCTGTAACGTACTGTATCCAGAACACAATGTATACCCAACTCACTGTATCCACAACTAACTGTATCTGAAATTCAAAATATCCACAACTCACTGTATCTGGAAGTCACTGTATCCTCAACTCCCAGTATCCGCAACTCCCTGAACCCCCAACTCCCTGTATCCTCAACTCACTATGTCAGCAACACACTGTATCCTCAACCCACTATATCCTCAACTCACTGTATCCTCAACCCACTGTATACTCAACTTACTATATCCTCAATTCACTGTATCCTCAACTCACTATATCCTCAACTCAATGTATCCTCAACCCACTGTGTCCTCAACTTACTGTATCCCTAATTCACTGTATCCTCAACTCAGTGTATCCTCAACTCACGGTATCCTCAACTCACGGTATCCTCAATCACTGTATCCTCAACTAACTTATCCTCAACCCACTGTATCAGCAACCTACTGTGTTCTCAACTCACTGTATCGTCAACTCACTGTATCCTCAACTCAGAGGATCCACTTGTCAGAGAGTCCACAACTCACTGTATCCACAAGTCAGAGTGTCCACAACTCACTGTATCCTCAACTCACTGTATCCTCAACCCACTGTATCCTCAACTCACTGTATCCTCAACTAACTTATTCTCAACCCACTGTCTCAGCAACTTACTGTGTTCTCAACTCACTGTATCCTCAACTCACTTCATCCTCAGCTCACTGTACATTCATTTCACTGCATACTCAACGCACTGTATCCTCAACTTAGTGTATTCTTAACTCACTGTATCCTCAACTTACTGTGTTCTCAACTCACTGTATCCTCAATTCACTTTATCCTAAACCCACTGTATCCTCAACTCACTTTATCCTCAACTCACTGTATCCTCAACTTACTGAATCCTCAACTCACTGTATCCTCAACTCCCTGTATCTTCAACTCCCTGTATCATCAGCGCATTGTGTCAGCAGCTCACTGTATCCTCAACCCACTTAATCCTCAACCCACTGTATCCTCAACCCACTATATCCTCAACTCACTGTATCCTCATCCCACTGTATCCTCACCTCACTATATCCTCAATTCACTGTATCCTCAACTCACTGTATTCTCAACTCAGTATATCCACAATTCACTGTATATTCAACCCACTGTATCTGTAACTCACTTTATCCACAACTCACTGTATCCTCAACTCACTGTATCTGTAACTCACTGTATCTGTAACTCACTGTATCTGTAACTCACTGTATCTGTAACTCACTGTATCCTCAACTCACAGTATCTGTAACTCACTGTATCCACAACTCACTGTAACCACAACTCACTGTACCAGCAAATCACTGTATCCTCAACTCACTGTATCCTCAACTCACTGTATCCACAAGTCAAAGTGTCCACAACTCACTGTATCCACAAGTCAGAGTGTCCACAACTCACTGTATCCTCAACTCACTGTATCCTCAACTCCCTGTACCTTCAACACACTGTATCAGCATGTCACTGTATCCTCAATTCACTCTACCCTCAACTCACAGTATCTGTAACGCACTGTATCCAGAACTAACTGTATCCCCAACTCACTGTATCCACAACTAACTGTATCTGGAATTCACAATATCCACAACTCACTGAATCTGGAAGTCACTGTATCCTCAACTCCCAGTATCCGCAACTCCCTGTATCCCCAACTCCCTGTATCCTCAACTCACTGTATCCCCAACTCACTGTATCCATAACTCACTGTATCCCCAACTCTCTGCATCCTCAACTCACGGTATCCTCAACTTACTGTGTCCTGAACTCTCTGTATCCTCAAATCACTGTATCCTCAACCCACTGTATCAGCAACTCACTGTATCCTCAACTACCTGTATCCGCAACTCTCTGTATCCTCAACCCACTGTATCAGCAACTGCCTGTATCTGCAACGCACTGTATCCTCAACCCATTGATCCTTAAACCACTGTATCCTCAAGTCACTGAATCCTCAACCCATTGTATCAGCAACTCACTACATCCTCAATTCCCTGTATCCGCAACCCATTGTATCCTCAACTCACCGAATCCTTAACCCACTGTATCAGCAACTCCCTGTATCAGAAATCACTGTATCCTCAAGTCACTGAATCCTCAATCCACTGTATACGCAACCCACTTCATCCTCAACTCACTGTATCTGCAACCCATTGTATCCTCAACTCACTGTATCCCTAATGCACTGTATCCTCAACTCACTGTATCCTCAACCCACTGTATACTCAACTCACTGTATCCTCAACTAACTTATCCTCAACCCACTGTCTCAGCAACTTACTGTGTTCTCAACTCACTGTATCCTCAACTCACTTTATCCTCAACCCACTGTATCCTCAACACACTGTATCCTCAACTCACTGCATCCTCAACTCACTGTACATTCATTTCACTGCATACTCAACGCACTGTATCCTCAACTTAGTGTATTCTTAACTCACTGTATCCTCAACTTACTGTGTGCTCAACTCACTGTATCCTCAACTCACTTTATCCTCAACCCACTGTATCCTCAACTCACTTTATCCTCAACTCACTGTATCCTCAACTTACTGAATCCTCAACTCACTGTATCCTCAACTCCCTGTATCTTCAACTCCCTGTATCCTCAGCGCATTGTGTCAGCAGCTCACTGTATCCTCAACCCACTGTATCCTCAACTCACTGTATCCTCATCCCACTGTATCCTCACCTCACTATATCCTCAATTCACTGTATCCTCAACTCACTATATTCTCAACTCAGTATATCCACAACTCACTGTATATTCAACCCACTGTATCTGTAACTCACTTTATCCACAACTCACTGTATCCTCAACTCACTGTATCTGAAACTCACTGTATCTGTAACTCACTGTATCTTTAACTCACTGTATCCTCAACTCACAGTATCTGTAACTCACTGTATCCACAACTCACTGTAACCACAACTCACTGTACCAGCAAATCACTGTATCCTCAACTCACTGTATCCTCAACTCACTGTATCCACAAGTCAGAGTGTCCACAACTCACTGTATCCACAACTCACTGTATCAGCAAATCACAGTATCCTCAACTCACTGTATCCTCAACTCACTTTATTAACAACTCACTGTATCCACAACTCACTGTATCCACAAATCACAGTGTCCACAACTAACTGATCAGCTACTCACCATATGCACACACATTTCATCTGCAAGTCACATTATTAGCAATGCAGTGCATCTGAAACTCACGGCAGCCACAACTCACTGTATCAGCAAATCACTGTATCCTCAATTCACTGTATCCTCAACTCACTGTATCCACACCTCACTGTATCCTCAACCCACTGTATCCACAAGTCACTGTATCCTCACCTCACTGTATCCACAATTCACTGTATCCTCAACTCACTGTATCTGTAACTCACTGTATCCTTAACTCACTGTATGCACAACTCACTGTATCCTCAACTCACTGTATCCCAGACTCACTGTACCCACAATTCATTGTATCCACAACTCACTGTATTCCCAACTCACTGTATCCCCAACTCCCAGTATCCTCAACTCACTGTATCCCAAACTCACTGTATCCTCAACTCACTGTATCCTCAACCCACGGTATTCTCAACTCACTGTATCCTCAACTCCCTGTGTCCTCAACTCCCTGTATCCTCAACTCACTATGTCAGCAACTCACTGTATCCTCAACCCACTGTATCTTCAACCCACTATATCCTCAACCCACTATATCCTCAACTCACTATACCCTCAACCCAATGAATATTGAACTCACTATATCCTCAACTCAGTGTATCCTCAACTCACTGTATCCTCAACTTACTGTATCCTCAACTTACTGCATCAGCAACTCACTGTACCTCAACTCCCTGTATCCTCAATTCACTGTATCAGCAACTCACTGTATCCTAAACTCCCTGTATCCTCAATTCACTCTAACAGCAATTCACTGTATCCTCAACTCACTGCATCCTCTACTCACAGTATCTGTAACGTACTGTATCCAGAACACAATGTATACCCAACTCACTGTATCCACAACTAACTGTATCTGAAATTCAAAATATCCACAACTCACTGTATCTGGAAGTCACTGTATCCTCAACTCCCAGTATCCGCAACTCCCTGTACCCCCAACTCCCTGTATCCTCAACTCACTATGTCAGCAACACACTGTATCCTCAACCCACTATATCCTCAACTCACTGTATCCTCAACCCACTGTATACTCAACTTACTATATCCTCAATTCACTGTATCCTCAACTCACTATATCCTCAACTCAATGTATCCTCAACCCACTGTGTCCTCAACTTACTGTATCCCTAATTCACTGTATCCTCAACTCAGTGTATCCTCAACTCACGGTATCCTCAACTCACGGTATCCTCAATCACTGTATCCTCAACTAACTTATCCTCAACCCACTGTATCAGCAACCTACTGTGTTCTCAACTCACTGTATCGTCAACTCACTGTATCCTCAACTCAGAGGATCCACTTGTCAGAGAGTCCACAACTCACTGTATCCACAAGTCAGAGTGTCCACAACTCACTGTATCCTCAACTCACTGTATCCTCAACCCACTGTATCCTCAACTCACTGTATCCTCAACTAACTTATTCTCAACCCACTGTCTCAGCAACTTACTGTGTTCTCAACTCACTGTATCCTCAACTCACTTCATCCTCAACCCACTGTATCCTCAACACACTGTATCCTCAACTCACTGCATCCTCAGCTCACTGGACATTCATTTCACTGCATACTCAACGCACTGTATCCTCAACTTAGTGTATTCTTAACTCACTGTATCCTCAACTTACTGTGTTCTCAACTCACTGTATCCTCAACTCACTTTATCCTAAACCCACTGTATCCTCAACTCACTTTATCCTCAACTCACTGTATCCTCAACTTACTGAATCCTCAACTCACTGTATCCTCAACTCCCTGTATCTTCAACTCCCTGTATCATCAGCGCATTGTGTCAGCAGCTCACTGTATCCTCAACCCACTTAATCCTCAACCCACTGTATCCTCAACCCACTATATCCTCAACTCACTGTATCCTCATCCCACTGTATCCTCACCTCACTATATCCTCAATTCACTGTATCCTCAACTCACTGTATTCTCAACTCAGTATATCCACAATTCACTGTATATTCAACCCACTGTATCTGTAACTCACTTTATCCACAACTCACTGTATCCTCAACTCACTGTATCTGTAACTCACTGTATCTGTAACTCACTGTATCTGTAACTCACTGTATCCTCAACTCACAGTATCTGTAACTCACTGTATCCACAACTCACTGTAACCACAACTCACTGTACCAGCAAATCACTGTATCCTCAACTCACTGTATCCTCAACTCACTGTATCCACAAGTCAAAGTGTCCACAACTCACTGTATCCACAAGTCAGAGTGTCCACAACTCACTGTATCCACAACTCACTGTATCAGCAAATCACAGTATCCTCAACTCACTGTATCCTCAACTCACTTTATTAACAACTCACTGTCTCCACAACTCACTGTATCCACAAATCACAGTGTCCACAACTAACTGATCAGCTACTCACTGTATCCACACACATTTCATCTGCAAGTCACATTATTAGCAATGCAGTGCATCTGAAACTCACGGCAGCCACAACTCACTGTATCAGCAAATCACTGTATCCTCAATTCACTGTATCCTCAACTCACTGTATCCACACCTCACTGTATCCTCAACCCACTGTATCCACAAGTCACTGTATCCTCACCTCACTGTATCCACAATTCACTGTATCCTCAACTCACTGTATCTGTAACTCACTGTATCCTTAACTCACTGTATGCACAACTCACTGTATCCTCAACTCTCTGTATCCCAGACTCACTGTACCCACAACTCATTGTATCCACAACTCACTGTATTCCCAACTCACTGTATCCCCAACTCCCAGTATCCTCAACTCACTGTATCCCAAACTCACCGTATCCTCAACTCACTGTATCCTCAACCCACGGTATTCTCAACTCACTGTATCCTCAACTCCCTGTGTCCTCAACTCCCTGTATCCTCAACTCACTATGTCAGCAACTCACTGTATCCTCAACCCACTGTATCTTCAACCCACTATATCCTCAACCCACTATATCCTCAACTCACTGTATCCTCAACCCAATGTATATTGAACTCACTATATCCTCAACTCAGTGTATCCTCAACTCACTGTATCCTCAACTTACTGTATCCTCAACTTACTGTATCAGCAACTGACTGTATCAGCAACTCACTGTACCTCAACTCCCTGTATCCTCAATTCACTGTATCAGCAACTCACTGTATCCTAAACTCCCTGTATCCTCAATTCACTGTAACAGCAATTCACTGTATCCTCAACTCCCTGTACCCTCAACACACTGTATCAGCAAGTCACTGTATCCTCAACTCACTGCATCCTCTACTCACAGTATCTGTAACGTACTGTATCCAGAACTCACTGTATCCCCAACTCACTGTATCCACAACTAACTGTATCTGGAATTCACAATATCCACAACTCACTGAATCTGGAAGTCACTGTATCCTCAACTCCCAGTATCCGCAACTCCCTGTATCCACAACTCCCTGTATCCTCAACTCACTGTATACCCAACTCACTGTATCCACAACTCACTGTATCCCCAACTCTCTGCATCCTCAACTCACGGTATCCTCAACTCACTGTGTCCTGAACTCTCTGTATCCTCAAATCACTGTATCCTCAACCCACTGTATCAGCAACTCACTGTATCCTCAACTACCTGTATCCGCAACTCTCTGTATCCTCAACCCACTGTATCAGCAACTGCCTTTATCTGCAACACACTGTATCCTCAACCCATTGATCCTTAAACCACTGTATCCACAAGTCACTGAATCCTCAACCCATTGTATCAGCAACTCACTACATCCTCAATTCCCTGTATCCGCAACACACTGTATCCTCAACTCACCGAATCCTTAACCCACTGTATCAGCAACTCCCTGTATCAGAAATCACTGTATTCTCAAGTCACTGTATCCTCAACTCACTGTATCCTCAACTCCCTTTATCATCAACTCACCGTATCCTCAATCCACTGTATACGCAACCCACTTCATCCTCAACTCACTGTATCTGCAACCCACTGTATCCTCAACTCACTGTATCCCTAATGCAGTGTATCCTCAACTCACTGTATCCTCAACCCACTGTATCCTCAACTCACTGTATCCTCAACTAACTTATTCTCAACCCACTGTCTCAGAAACTTACTGTGTTCTCAACTCACTGTATCCTCAACTCACTTTATCCTCAACCCACTGTATCCTCAACACACTGTATCCTCAACCCACTATATCCTCAACTCACTGTATCCTCATCCCACTGTATCCTCACCTCACTATATCCTCAATTCACTGTATCCTCAACTCACTGTATTCTCAACTCAGTATATCCACAACTCACTGTATATTCAACCCACTGTATCTGTAACTCACTTTATCCACAACTCACTGTATCCTCAACTCACTGTATCTGTAACTCACTGTATCTGTAACTAACTGTATCTGTAACTCACTGTATCCTCAACTCACAGTATCTGTAACTCACTGTATCCACAACTCACTGTAACCACAACTCACTGTACCAGCAAATCACTGTATCCTCAACTCACTGTATCCTCAACTCACTGTATCCACAAGTCAAAGTGTCCACAACTCACTGTATCCACAAGTCAGAGTGTCCACAACTCACTGTATCCACAACTCACTGTATCAGCAAATCACAGTATCCTCAACTCACTGTATCCTCAACTCACTTTATTAACAACTCACTGTCTCCACAACTCACTGTATCCACAAATCACAGTGTCCACAACTAACTGATCAGCTACTCACTGTATCCACACACATTTCATCTGCAAGTCACATTATTAGCAATGCAGTGCATCTGAAACTCACGGCAGCCACAACTCACTGTATCAGCAAATCACTGTATCCTCAATTCACTGTATCCTCAACTCACTGTATCCACACCTCACTGTATCCTCAACCCACTGTATCCACAAGTCACTGTATCCTCACCTCACTGTATCCACAATTCACTGTATCCTCAACTCACTGTATCTGTAACTCACTGTATCCTTAACTCACTGTATGCACAACTCACTGTATCCTCAACTCTCTGTATCCCAGACTCACTGTACCCACAACTCATTGTATCCACAACTCACTGTATTCCCAACTCACTGTATCCCCAACTCCCAGTATCCTCAACTCACTGTATCCCAAACTCACTGCATCCTCAACTCACTGTATCCTCAACCCACGGTATTCTCAACTCACTGTATCCTCAACTCCCTGTGTCCTCAACTCCCTGTATCCTCAACTCACTATGTCAGCAACTCACTGTATCCTCAACCCACTGTATCTTCAACCCACTATATCCTCAACCCACTATATCCTCAACTCACTGTATCCTCAACCCAATGTATATTGAACTCACTATATCCTCAACTCAGTGTATCCTCAACTCACTGTATCCTCAACTTACTGTATCCTCAACTTACTGTATCAGCAACTTACTGTATCAGCAACTTACTGTATCAGCAACTCACTGTACCTCAACTCCCTGTATCCTCAATTCACTGTATCAGCAACTCACTGTATCCTAAACTCCCTGTATCCTCAATTCACTGTAACAGCAATTCACTGTATCCTCAACTCCCTGTACCCTCAACACACTGTATCAGCAAGTCACTGTATCCTCAACTCACTGCATCCTCTACTCACAGTATCTGTAACGTACTGTATCCAGAACTCACTGTATCCCCAACTCACTGTATCCACAACTAACTGTATCTGGAATTCACAATATCCACAACTCACTGAATCTGGAAGTCACTGTATCCTCAACTCCCAGTATCCTCAACTCACTGTATACCCAACTCACTGTATCCACAACTCACTGTATCCCCAACTCTCTGCATCCTCAACACACGGTATCCTCAACTCACTGTGTCCTGAACTCTCTGTATCCTCAAATCACTGTATCCTCAACCCACTGTATCAGCAACTCACTGTATCCTCAACTACCTGTATCCGCAACTCTCTGTATCCTCAACCCACTGTATCAGCAACTGCCTTTATCTGCAACGCACTGTATCCTCAACCCATTGATCCTTAAACCACTGTATCCACAAGTCACTGAATCCTCAACCCATTGTATCAGCAACTCACTACATCTTCAATTCCCTGTATCCGCAACACACTGTATCCTCAACTCACCGAATCCTTAACCCACTGTATCAGCAACTCCCTGTATCAGAAATCACTGTATTCTCAAGTCACTGTATCCTCAACTCACTGTATCCTCAACTCCCTTTATCATCAACTCACCGTATCCTCAATCCACTGTATACGCAACCCACTTCATCCTCAACTCACTGTATCTGCAACCCACTGTATCCTCAACTCACTGTATCCCTAATGCAGTGTATCCTCAACTCACTGTATCCTCAACCCACTGTATCCTCAACTCACTGTATCCTCAACTAACTTATTCTCAACCCACTGTCTCAGAAACTTACTGTGTTCTCAACTCACTGTATCCTCAACTCACTTTATCCTCAACCCACTGTATCCTCAACACACTGTATCCTCAACTCACTGAATCCTCAACTCACTGTGTGCTCAACTCACTGTATCCTCAACTCACTTTATCCTCAACCCACTGTATCCTCAACTCACTTTATCCTCAACTCACTGTATCCTCAACTTACTGAATCCTCAACTCACTGTATCCTCAACTCCCTGTATCTTCAACTCCCTGTATCCTCAGCGCATTGTGTCAGCAGCTCACTGTATCCTCAACCCACTGTATCCTCAACCCACTGTATCCTCAACCCACTATATCCTCAACTCACTGTATCCTCATCCCACTGTATCCCAGACTCACTGTACCCACAACTCATTGTATCCACAACTCACTGTATTCCCAACTCACTGTATCCCCAACTCCCAGTATCCTCAACTCACTGTATCCCAAACTCACTGTATCCTCAACTCACTGTATCCTCAACCCACGGTATTCTCAACTCACTGTATCCTCAACTCCCTGTGTCCTCAACCCACTATATCCTCAACCCACTATACCCTCAACTCACTGTACCCTCAACCCAATGTATATTGAACTCACTATATCCTCCACTCAGTGTATCCTCAACTCACTGTATCCTCAACTTACTGTATCCTCAACTTACTGCATCAGCAACTCACTGTACCTCAACTCCCTGTATCCTCAATTCACTGTATCAGCAACTCACTGTATCCTAAACTCCCTGTATCCTCAATTCACTCTAACAGCAATTCACTGTATCCTCAACTCACTGCATCCTCTACTCACAGTATCTGTAACGTACTGTATCCAGAACACAATGTATACCCAACTCACTGTATCCACAACTAACTGTATCTGAAATTCAAAATAGCCACAACTCACTGTATCTGGAAGTCACTGTATCCTCAACTCCCAGTATCCGCAACTCCCTGTACCCCCAACTCCCTGTATCCTCAACTCACTATGTCAGCAACACACTGTATCCTCAACCCACTATATCCTCAACTCACTGTATCCTCAACCCACTGTATACTCAACTTACTATATCCTCAATTCACTGTATCCTCAACTCACTATATCCTCAACTCAATGTATCCTCAACCCACTGTGTCCTCAACTTACTGTATCCCTAATTCACTGTATCCTCAACTCAGTGTATCCTCAACTCACGGTATCCTCAACTCACGGTATCCTCAATCACTGTATCCTCAACTAACTTATCCTCAACCCACTGTATCAGCAACCTACTGTGTTCTCAACTCACTGTATCCTCAACTCACTGTATCCTCAACTCAGAGGATCCACTTGTCAGAGTGTCCACAACTCACTGTATCCACAAGTCAGAGTGTCCACAACTCACTGTATCCTCAACTCACTGTATCCTCAACCCACTGTATCCTCAACTCACTGTATCCTCAACTAACTTATTCTCAACCCACTGTCTCAGCAACTTACTGTGTTCTCAACTCACTGTATCCTCAACTCACTTTATCCTCAACCCACTGTATCCTCAACACACTGTATCCTCAACTCACTGCATCCTCAGCTCACTGTACATTCATTTCACTGCATACTCAACAAACTGTATCTCAACTTAGGGTATTCTTAACTCACTGTATCCTCAACTTACTGTGTTCTCAACTCACTGTATCCTCAACTCACTTTATCCTAAACCCACTGTATCCTCAACTCACTTTATCCTCAACTCACTGTATCCTCAACTTACTGAATCCTCAACTCACTGTATCCTCAACTCCCTGTATCTTCAACTCCCTGTATCCTCAGCGCATTGTGTCAGCAGCTCACTGTATCCTCAACCCACTGTATCCTCAACCCACTGTATCCTCAACCCACTATATCCTCAACTCACTGTATCCTCATCCCATTGTATCCTCACCTCACTATATCCTCAATTCACTGCATCCTCAACTCACTGTATTCTCAACTCAGTATATCCACAACTCACTGTATATTCAACCCACTGTATCTGTAACTCACTTTATCCACAACTCACTGTATCCTCAACTCACTGTATCTGTAACTCACTGTATCTGTAACTCACTGTATCTGTAACTCACTGTATCCTCAACTCACAGTATCTGTAACTCACTGTATCCACAACTCACTGTATCCACAACTCACTGTATCAGCAAATCACAGTATCCTCAACTCACTGTATCCTCAACTCACTGTCTCCACAAGTCAGAGTGTCCACAACTCACTGTATACATAAGTCATAGTGTCCACTACTCACTGTATCCAGAACTCACTGTATCAGCAAATCACTGTATCCTCAACTCACTGTATCCTCAACTCACTGTATCCACAGCTCACTGCATCCACAACTCACTGTATCCACAAGTCACAGTGTCCACAACTAACTGATCAGCTACTCACTATTTCCACACACATTTCATCTGCAAGTCACTGTATCAGCAATGCAGTGCATCTGAAACTCACTGCATCCACAACTCACTGTATCCACACCTCACTGTATCCTCAACCCACTGTATCCATACGTCACTGTGTCCTCAACTCACTGTATCTGTAACTCACTGTATCCTTAACTCACTGTATGCCCAACTCACTGTATCCCAAACTCACTGTACCCACAACTCATTGTATCCACAACTCACTGTATTCCCAACTCACTGTATCCCCAACTCCCTGTATCCTCAATTCACAGGATCCTCAACCCACTGTATCTGCAACTCACTGTACCTCAACTCCCTGTATCCGCAACTCACTCTATCCTCAACTCACTGTATCTCAGCCCACTGTATCCTCAACTCACTGTATCCTCAACTCACTGTATCCTCAACTCACTGTATCCTCAACTCCCTGTACCCTCAACACACTGTATCAGCATGTCACTGTATCCTCAATTCACTCTACCCTCAACTCACAGTATCTGTAACGCACTGTATCCAGAACTAACTGTATCCCCAACTCACTGTATCCACAACTAACTGTATCTGGAATTCACAATATCCACAACTCACTGAATCTGGAAGTCACTGTATCCTCAACTCCCAGTATCCGCAACTCCCTGTATCCCCAACTCCCTGTATCCTCAACTCACTGTATCCCCAACTCACTGTATCCATAACTCACTGTATCCCCATCTCTCTGCATCCTCAACTCATGGTATCCTCAACTTACTGTGTCCTGAACTCTCTGTATCCTCAAATCACTGTATCCTCAACCCACTGTATCAGCAACTCACTGTATCCTCAACTACCTGTATCCGCAACTCTCTGTATCCTCAACCCACTGTATCAGCAACTGCCTGTATCTGCAACGCACTGTATCCTCAACCCATTGATCCTTAAACCACTGTATCCTCAAGTCACTGAATCCTCAACCCATTGTATCAGCAACTCACTACATCCTCAATTCCCTGTATCCGCAACAGACTGTATCCTCAACTCACCGAATCCTTAACCCACTGTATCAGCAACTCCCTGTATCAGAAATCACTGTATCCTCAAGTCACTGAATCCTCAATCCACTGTATACGCAACCCACTTCATCCTCAACTCACTGTATCTGCAACCCATTGTATCCTCAACTCACTGTATCCCTAATGCACTGTATCCTCAACTCACTGTATCCTCAACCCACTGTATACTCAACTCACTGTATCCTCAACTAACTTATCCTCAACCCACTGTCTCAGCAACTTACTGTGTTCTCAACTCACTGTATCCTCAACTCACTTTATCCTCAACCCACTGTATCCTCAACACACTGTATCCTCAACTCACTGCATCCTCAACTCACTGTACATTCATTTCACTGCATACTCAACGCACTGTATCCTCAACTTAGTGTATTCTTAACTCACTGTATCCTCAACTTACTGTGTGCTCAACTCACTGTATCCTCAACCCACTGTATCCTCAACCCACTGTATCCTCAACTCACTTTATCCTCAACTCACTGTATCCTCAACTTACTGAATCCTCAACTCACTGTATCCTCAACTCCCTGTATCTTCAACTCCCTGTATCCTCAGCGCATTGTGTCAGCAGCTCACTGTATCCTCAACCCACTGTATCCTCAACTCACTGTATCCTCATCCCACTGTATCCTCACCTCACTATATCCTCAATTCACTGTATCCTCAACTCACTATATTCTCAACTCAGTATATCCACAACTCACTGTATATTCAACCCACTGTATCTGTAACTCACTTTATCCACAACTCACTGTATCCTCAACTCACTGAACTGAAACTCACTGTATCTGTAACTCACTGTATCTTTAACTCACTGTATCCTCAACTCACAGTATCTGTAACTCACTGTATCCACAACTCACTGTAACCACAACTCACTGTACCAGCAAATCACTGTATCCTCAACTCACTGTATCCTCAACTCACTGTATCCACAAGTCAAAGTGTCCACAACTCACTGTATCCACAAGTCAGAGTGTCCACAACTCACTGTATCCACAACTCACTGTATCAGCAAATCACAGTATCCTCAACTCACTGTATCCTCAACTCACTTTATTAACAACTCACTGTCTCCACAACTCACTGTATCCACAAATCACAGTGTCCACAACTAACTGATCAGCTACTCACCATATGCACACACATTTCATCTGCAAGTCACATTATTAGCAATGCAGTGCATCTGAAACTCACGGCAGCCACAACTCACTGTATCAGCAAATCACTGTATCCTCAATTCACTGTATCCTCAACTCACTGTATCCACACCTCACTGTATCCTCAACCCACTGTATCCACAAGTCACTGTATCCTCACCTCACTGTATCCACAATTCACTGTATCCTCAACTCACTGTATCTGTAACTCACTGTATCCTTAACTCACTGTATGCACAACTCACTGTATCCTCAACTCACTGTATCCCAGACTCACTGTACCCACAATTCATTGTATCCACAACTCACTGTATTCCCAACTCACTGTATCCCCAACTCCCAGTATCCTCAACTCACTGTATCCCAAACTCACTGTATCCTCAACTCACTGTATCCTCAACCCACGGTATTCTCAACTCACTGTATCCTCAACTCCCTGTGTCCTCAACTCCCTGTATCCTCAACTCACTATGTCAGCAACTCACTGTATCCTCAACCCACTGTATCTTCAACCCACTATATCCTCAACCCACTATATCCTCAACTCACTGTACCCTCAACCCAATGTATATTGAACTCACTATATCCTCAACTCAGTGTATCCTCAACTCACTGTATCCTCAACTTACTGTATCCTCAGCTTACTGCATCAGCAACTCACTGTACCTCAACTCCCTGTATCCTCAATTCACTGTATCAGCAACTCACTGTATCCTAAACTCCCTGTATCCTCAATTCACTCTAACAGCAATTCACTGTATCCTCAACTCACTGCATCCTCTACTCACAGTATCTGTAACGTACTGTATCCAGAACACAATGTATACCCAACTCACTGTATCCACAACTAACTGTATCTGAAATTCAAAATATCCACAACTCACTGTATCTGGAAGTCACTGTATCCTCAACTCCCAGTATCCGCAACTCCCTGTACCCCCAACTCCCTGTATCCTCAACTCACTATGTCAGCAACACACTGTATCCTCAACCCACTATATCCTCAACTCACTGTATCCTCAACCCACTGTATACTCAACTTACTATATCCTCAATTCAATGTATCCTCAACTCACTATATCCTCAACTCAATGTATCCTCAACCCACTGTGTCCTCAACTTACTGTATCCCTAATTCACTGTATCCTCAACTCAGTGTATCCTCAACTCACGGTATCCTCAACTCACGGTATCCTCAACTCACGGTATCCTCAATCACTGTATCCTCAACTAACTTATCCTCAACCCACTGTATCAGCAACCTACTGTGTTCTCAACTCACTGTATCGTCAACTCACTGTATCCTCAACTCAGAGGATCCACTTGTCAGAGAGTCCACAACTCTCTGTATCCACAAGTCAGAGTGTCCACAACTCACTGTATCCTCAACTCACTGTATCCTCAACCCACTGTATCCTCAACTCACTGTATCCTCAACTAACTTATTCTCAACCCACTGTCTCAGCAACTTACTGTGTTCTCTACTCACTGTATCCTCAACTCACTTCATCCTCAACCCACTGTATCCTAAACACACTGTATCCTCAACTCACTGCATCCTCAGCTCACTGTACATTCATTTCACTGCATACTCAACGCACTGTATCCTCAACTTAGCGTATTCTTAACTCACTGTATCCTCAACTTACTGTGTTCTCAACTCACTGTATCCTCAACTCACTTTATCCTAAACCCACTGTATCCTCAACTCACTTTATCCTCAACTCACTGTATCCTCAACTTACTGAATCCTCAACTCACTGTAGCCTCAACTCCCTGTATCTTCAACTCCCTGTATCATCAGCGCATTGTGTCAGCAGCTCACTGTATCCTCAACCCACTTAATCCTCAACCCACTGTATCCTCAACCCACTATATCCTCAACTCACTGTATCCTCATCCCACTGTATCCTCACCTCACTATATCCTCGATTCACTGTATCCTCAACTCACTGTATTCTCAACTCAGTATATCCACAACTCACTGTATATTCAACCCACTGTATCTGTAACTCACTTTATCCACAACTCACTGTATCCTCAACTCACTGTATCTGTAACTCACTGTATCTGTAACTCACTGTATCTGTAACTCACTGTATCCTCAACTCACAGTATCTGTAACTCACTGTATCCACAACTCACTGTAACCACAACTCACTGTACCAGCAAATCACTGTATCCTCAACTCACTGTATCCTCAACTCACTGTATCCACAAGTCAAAGTGTCCACAACTCACTGTATCCACAAGTCAGAGTGTCCACAACTCACTGTATCCACAACTCACTGTATCAGCAAATCACAGTATCCTCAACTCACTGTATCCTCAACTCACTTTATTAACAACTCACTGTCTCCACAACTCACTGTATCCACAAATCACAGTGTCCACAACTAACTGATCAGCTACTCACTGTATCCACACACATTTCATCTGCAAGTCACATTATTAGCAATGCAGTGCATCTGAAACTCACGGCAGCCACAACTCACTGTATCAGCAAATCACTGTATCCTCAATTCACTGTATCCTCAACTCACTGTATCCACACCTCACTGTATCCTCAACCCACTGTATCCACAAGTCACTGTATCCTCACCTCACTGTATCCACAATTCACTGTATCCTCAACTCACTGTATCTGTAACTCACTGTATCCTTAACTCACTGTATGCACAACTCACTGTATCCTCAACTCTCTGTATCCCAGACTCACTGTACCCACAACTCATTGTATCCACAACTCACTGTATTCCCAACTCACTGTATCCCCAACTCCCAGTATCCTCAACTCACTGTATCCCAAACTCACTGCATCCTCAACTCACTGTATCCTCAACCCACGGTATTCTCAACTCACTGTATCCTCAACTCCCTGTGTCCTCAACTCCCTGTATCCTCAACTCACTATGTCAGCAACTCACTGTATCCTCAACCCACTGTATCTTCAACCCACTATATCCTCAACCCACTATATCCTCAACTCACTGTATCCTCAACCCAATGTATATTGAACTCACTATATCCTCAACTCAGTGTATCCTCAACTCACTGTATCCTCAACTCACTGTATCCTCAACTTACTGTATCCTCAACTTACTGTATCAGCAACTTACTGTATCAGCAACTCACTGTACCTCAACTCCCTGTATCCTCAATTCACTGTATCAGCAACTCACTGTATCCTAAACTCCCTGTATCCTCAATTCACTGTAACAGCAATTCACTGTATCCTCAACTCCCTGTACCCTCAACACACTGTATCAGCAAGTCACTGTATCCTCAACTCACTGCATCCTCTACTCACAGTATCTGTAACGTACTGTATCCAGAACTCACTGTATCCCCAACTCACTGTATCCACAACTAACTGTATCTGGAATTCACAATATCCACAACTCACTGAATCTGGAAGTCACTGTATCCTCAACTCCCAGTATCCTCAACTCCCTGTATCCTCAACTCACTGTATACCCAACTCACTGTATCCACAACTCACTGTATCCCCAACTCTCTGCATCCTCAACTCACGGTATCCTCAACTCACTGTGTCCTGAACTCTCTGTATCCTCAAATCACTGTATCCTCAACCCACTGTATCAGCAACTCACTGTATCCTCAACTACCTGTATCCGCAACTCTCTGTATCCTCAACCCACTGTATCAGCAACTGCCTTTATCTGCAACGCACTGTATCCTCAACCCATTGATCCTTAAACCACTGTATCCACAAGTCACTGAATCCTCAACCCATTGTATCAGCAACTCACTACATCTTCAATTCCCTGTATCCGCAACACACTGTATCCTCAACTCACCGAATCCTTAACCCACTGTATCAGCAACTCCCTGTATCAGAAATCACTGTATTCTCAAGTCACTGTATCCTCAACTCACTGTATCCTCAACTCCCTTTATCATCAACTCACCGTATCCTCAATCCACTGTATACGCAACCCACTTCATCCTCAACTCACTGTATCTGCAACCCACTGTATCCTCAACTCACTGTATCCCTAATGCAGTGTATCCTCAACTCACTGTATCCTCAACCCACTGTATCCTCAACTCACTGTATCCTCAACTAACTTATTCTCAACCCACTGTCTCAGAAACTTACTGTGTTCTCAACTCACTGTATCCTCAACACACTGTATCCTCAACTCACTGAATCCTCAACTCACTGTGTGCTCAACTCACTGTATCCTCAACTCACTTTATCCTCAACCCACTGTATCCTCAACTCACTTTATCCTCAACTCACTGTATCCTCAACTTACTGAATCCTCAACTCACTGTATCCTCAACTCCCTGTATCTTCAACTCCCTGTATCCTCAGCGCATTGTGTCAGCAGCTCACTGTATCCTCAACCCACTGTATCCTCAACCCACTGTATCCTCAACCCACTATATCCTCAACTCACTGTATCCTCATCCCACTGTATCCCAGACTCACTGTACCCACAACTCATTGTATCCACAACTCACTGTATTCCCAACTCACTGTATCCCCAACTCCCAGTATCCTCAACTCACTGTATCCCAAACTCACTGTATCCTCAACTCACTGTATCCTCAACCCACGGTATTCTCAACTCACTGTATCCTCAACTCCCTGTGTCCTCAACCCACTATATCCTCAACCCACTATATCCTCAACTCACTGTACCATCAACCCAATGTATATTGAACTCACTATATCCTCCACTCAGTGTATCCTCAACTCACTGTATCCTCAACTTACTGTATCCTCAACTTACTGCATCAGCAACTCACTGTACCTCAACTCCCTGTATCCTCAATTCACTGTATCAGCAACTCACTGTATCCTAAACTCCCTGTATCCTCAATTCACTCTAACAGCAATTCACTGTATCCTCAACTCACTGCATCCTCTACTCACAGTATCTGTAACGTACTGTATCCAGAACACAATGTATACCCAACTCACTGTATCCACAACTAACTGTATCTGAAATTCAAAATAGCCACAACTCACTGTATCTGGAAGTCACTGTATCCTCAACTCCCAGTATCCGCAACTCCCTGTACCCCCAACTCCCTGTATCCTCAACTCACTATGTCAGCAACACACTGTATCCTCAACCCACTATATCCTCAACTCACTGTATCCTCAACCCACTGTATACTCAACTTACTATATCCTCAATTCACTGTATCCTCAACTCACTATATCCTCAACTCAATGTATCCTCAACCCACTGTGTCCTCAACTTACTGTATCCCTAATTCACTGTATCCTCAACTCAGTGTATCCTCAACTCACGGTATCCTCAACTCACGGTATCCTCAATCACTGTATCCTCAACTAACTTATCCTCAACCCACTGTATCAGCAACCTACTGTGTTCTCAACTCACTGTATCCTCAACTCACTGTATCCTCAACTCAGAGGATCCACTTGTCAGAGTGTCCACAACTCACTGTATCCACAAGTCAGAGTGTCCACAACTCACTGTATCCTCAACTCACTGTATCCTCAACCCACTGTATCCTCAACTCACTGTATCCTCAACTAACTTATTCTCAACCCACTGTCTCAGCAACTTACTGTGTTCTCAACTCACTGTATCCTCAACTCACTTTATCCTCAACCCACTGTATCCTCAACACACTGTATCCTCAACTCACTGCATCCTCAGCTCACTGTACATTCATTTCACTGCATACTCAACAAACTGTATCTCAAATTAGGGTATTCTTAACTCACTGTATCCTCAACTTACTGTGTTCTCAACTCACTGTATCCTCAACTCACTTTATCCTAAACCCACTGTATCCTCAACTCACTTTATCCTCAACTCACTGTATCCTCAACTTACTGAATCCTCAACTCACTGTATCCTCAACTCCCTGTATCTTCAACTCCCTGTATCCTCAGCGCATTGTGTCAGCAGCTCACTGTATCCTCAACCCACTGTATCCTCAACCCACTGTATCCTCAACCCACTATATCCTCAACTCACTGTATACTCATCCCATTGTATCCTCACCTCACTATATCCTCAATTCACTGCATCCTCAACTCACTGTATTCTCAACTCAGTATATCCACAACTCACTGTATATTCAACCCACTGTATCTGTAACTCACTTTATCCACAACTCACTGTATCCTCAACTCACTGTATCTGTAACTCACTGTATCTGTAACTCACTGTATCCTCAACTCACAGTATCTGTAACTCACTGTATCCACAACTCACTGTAACCACAACTCACTGTACCAGCAAATCACTGTATCCTAAACTCACTGTATCCTCAACTCACTGTGTCCAACAAGTCAAAGTGTCCACAACTCACTGTATCCACAAGTCAGAGTGTCCACAACTCACTGTATCCACAACTCACTGTATCAGCAAATCACAGTATCCTCAACTCACTGTATCCTCAACTCACTTTATTAACAACCCACTGTCTCCACAACTCACTGTATCCACAAATCACAGTGTCCACAACTAACTGATCAGCTACTCACTGTATCCACACACATTTCATCTGCAAGTCACATTATTAGCAATGCAATGCATCTGAAACTCACGGCAGCCACAACTCACTGTATCAGCAAATCACTGTATCCTCAATTCACTGTATCCTCAACTCACTGTATCCACACCTCACTGTATCCTCAACCCACTGTATCCACCAGTCACTGTATCCTCACCTCACTGTATCCACAATTCACTGTATCCTCAACTCACTGTATCTGTAACTCACAGTATCCTTAACTCACTGTATCCCCAACTCCCAGTATCCTCAACTCACTGTATCCCAAACTCACTGTATCCTCAACTCACTGTATCCTCAACCCACGGTATTCTCAACTCACTGTATCCTCAACTCCCTGTGTCCTCAACTCCCTGTATCCTCAACTCACTATGTCAGCAACTCACTGTATCCTCAACCCACTGTATCTTCAACCCACTATATCCTCAACCCACTATATCCTCAACTCACTGTATCCTCAACCCAATGTATATTGAACTCACTATATCCTCAACTCAGTGTATCCTAAACTCACTGTATCCTCAACTTACTGTATCCTCAACTTACTGTATCAGCAACTTACTGTATCAGCAACTCACTGCACCTCAACTCCCTGTATCCTCAATTCACTGTATCAGCAACTCACTGTATCCTAAACTCCCTGTATCCTCAATTCACTGTAACAGCAATTCACTGTATCCTCAACTCCCTGTACCCTCAACACACTGTATCAGCAAGTCACTGTATCCTCAACTCACTGCATCCTCTACTCACAGTATCTGTAACGTAATGTATCCAGAACTCACTGTATCCCCAACTCACTGTATCCACAACTAACTGTATCTGGAATTCACAATATCCACAACTCACTGAATCTGGAAGTCACTGTATCCTCAACTCCCAGTATCCGCAACTCCCTGTATCCCCAACTCCCTGTATCCTCAACTCACTGTATCCCCAACTCACTGTATCCACAACTCACTGTATCCCCAACTCTTTGCATCCTCAACTCACGGTATCCTCAACTCACTGTGTCCTGAACTCTCTGTATCCTCAAATCACTGTATCCTCAACCCACTGTATCAGCAACTCACTGTATCCTCAACTACCTGTATCCGCAACTCTCTGTATCCTCAACCCACTGTATCAGCAACTGCCTTTATCTGCAACGCACTGTATCCTCAACCCATTGATCCTTAAACCACTGTATCCACAAGTCACTGAATCCTCAACCCATTGTATCAGCAACTCACTACATCCTCAATTCCCTGTATCCGCAACACACTGTATCCTCAACTCACCGAATCCTTAACCCACTGTATCAGCAACTCCCTGTATCAGAAATCACTGTATTCTCAAGCCACTGTATCCTCAACTCACTGTATCCTCAACTCCCTTTATCATCAACTCACCGTATCCTCAATCCACTGTATACGCAACCCACTTCATCCTCAACTCACTGTATCTGCAACCCACTGTATCCTCAACTCACTGTATCCCTAATGCAGTGTATCCTCAACTCACTGTATCCTCAACCCACTGTATCCTCAACTCACTGTATCCTCAACTAACTTATTCTCAACCCACTGTCTCAGAAACTTACTGTGTTCTCAACTCACTGTATCCTCAACTCACTTTATCCTCAACCCACTGTATCCTCAACACACTGTATCCTCAACTCACTGAATCCTCAACTCACTGTACATTCATTTCACTGCATACTCAACGCACTGTATCCTCAACTTAGTGTATTCTCAACTCACTGTATCCTCAACTTACTGTGTTCTCAACTCACTTTATCCCCAACTCCCTGTATCTTCAACTCTCTGTATCCTCAGCGCATTGTGTCAGCAGCTCACTGTATCCTCAACCCACTGTATCCTCAACCCACTGTATCCTCAACCCACTATATCCTCAACTCACTGTATCCTCATCCCACTGTATCCTCACCTCACTATATCCTCAATTCACTGTATCCACAACTCACTATATTCTCATATCAGTATATCCACAACTCACTGTATATTCAACCCACTGTATCTGTAACTCACTGTATCCACAACTCACTGTATCCTCAACTCACTGTATCTGTAACTCACTGTATCTGTAACTCACTGTATCTGTAACTCACTGTATCCTCAACTCACAGTATCTGTAACTCACTGTATCCACAACTCACTGTACCAGCAAATCACTGTATCCTCAACTCACTATATCCTCAACTCACTGTGTCCACAAGTCAAAGTGTCCACAACTCACTGTATCCACAAGTCAGAGTGTCCACAACTCACTGTATCCACAACTCACTGTATCAGCAAATCACAGTATCCTCAACTCACTGTATCCTCAACTCACTGTATTAACAACTCACTGTATCCACAACTCACTGAATCCACAAATCACAGTGTCCACAACTAACTGATCAGCTACTCACTATATCCACAAACATTTCATCTGCAAGTCACATTATTAGCAATGCAGTGCATCTGAAACTCACGGCAGCCACAACTCACTGTATCAGCAAATCACTGTATCCTCAATTCACTGTATCCACACCTCACTGTATCCTCAACCCACTGTATCCACAATTCACTGTATCCTCAACTCAATGTATCTGTAACTCACTGTATCCTTAACTCACTGTATGCACAACTCACTGTATCCTCAACTCTCTGTATCCCAGACTCACTGTACCCACAACTCATTGTATCCACAACTCACTGTATTCCCAACTCACTGTACCCCAACTCCCAGTATCCTCAACTCACTGTATCCCAAACTCACTGTATCCTCAACTCACTGTATCCTCAACCCACGGTATTCTCAACTCACTGTATCCACAACTCCCTGTGTCCTCAACTCCCTGTAACCTCAACTCACTATGTCAGCAACTCACTGTATCCTCAACCCACTGTATCTTCAACCGACTATATCCTCAACGCACTGTATCCTCAACTCACTGTATCCTCAACCCAATGTATATTGAACTCACTATATCCTCAACTCAGTGCATCCTCAACTCACTGTATCCTCAACTTACTGTATCCTCAACTTACTGTATCAGCAACTCACTGTACCTCAACTCCCTGTATCCTCAATTCACTGTATCAGCAACTCACTGTATCCTAAACTCCCTGTATCTTCAATTCACTGTAACAGCAATTCACTGTATCCTCAACTCCCTGTACCCTCAACACACTGTATCAGCAAGTCACTGTATCCTCAACTCACGGCATCCTCTACTCACAGTATCTGTAACGTACTGTATCCAGAACTCAATGTATACCCAACTCACTGTATCCACAACTAACTGTATCTGGAATTCAAAATATCCACAACTCACTGTATCTGGAAGTCACTGTATCCTCAACTCCCAGTATCCGCAACTCCCTGTACCCCCAACTCCCTGTATCCTCAACTCACTATGTCAGCAACACACTGTATCCTCAACCCACTATATCCTCAACTCACTGTATCCTCAACCCACTGTATACTCAACTTACTATATCCTCAATTCACTGTATCCTCAAGTCGCTATATCCTCAACTCAGTGTATCCTCAACCCACTGTGTCCTCAACTCACTGTATCCCTAATTCACTGTATCCTCAACTCAGTGTATCCTCAACTCAGTGTATCCTCAACTCACGGTATCCTCAACTCACGGTATCCTCAATCACTGTATCCTCAAATAACTTATCCTCAACCCACTGTATCAGCAACCTACTGTGTTCTCAACTCACTGTATCCTCAACTCACTTTATCCTCAACCCTCTGTATCCTCAACACACTGCATCCTCAACTCACTGCCTCCTCAACTCACTGTACATTCATTTCACTGCATACTCAACGCACTGTATCCTCAACTTAGTAAATTCTTAACTCACAGTATCCTCAACCCACTGTATCTGCAGCTCAATGTATCCTCAACTCACTTTATCCTCAACTCACTTTATCCTCAATTCACTGTATCCTCAACTCACTGGATCATCAACTCACTGTATCCTCAACTCTCTGTATCCTCAACTCCCTGTTTCCTCAGCGCACTGTGTCAGCAACTCACTGTATCCTCAACCCACTGTATCCTCAACCCACTGTATCCTCAACCCACTATATCCTCAACTCACTGTATCCTCAACTCATTATATCCTCAATTCACTGTATCCTCAATTTACTATATCCTCAACTCACTGTATCTTCAACCCACTGTATCCACAACTCACTGTATCCACAAATCACAGTGTCCACAACTAACTGATCAGCTACTCACTATATGCACACACATTTCATCTGCAAGTCACATTATTAGCAATGCAGTGCATCTGAAACTCACGGCAGCCACAACTCACTGTATCAGCAAATCACTGTATCCTCAATTCACTGTATCCTCAACTCACTGTATCCACACCTCACTGTATCCTCAACCCACTGTATCCACAAGTCACTGTATCCTCACCTCACTGTATCCACAATTCACTGTATCCTCAACTCACTGTATCTGTAACTCACTGTATCCTTAACTCACTGTATGCACAACTCACTGTATCCTCAACTCTCTGTATCCCAGACTCACTGTACCCACAACTCATTGTATCCACAACTCACTGTATTCCCAACTCACTGTATCCCCAACTCCCAGTATCCTCAACTCACTGTATCCCAAACTCACCGTATCCTCAACTCACTGTATCCTCAACCCACGGTATTCTCAACTCACTGTATCCTCAACTCCCTGTGTCCTCAACTCCCTGTATCCTCAACTCACTATGTCAGCAACTCACTGTATCCTCAACCCACTGTATCTTCAACCGACTATATCCTCAACCCACTATATCCTCAACTCACTGTATCCTCAACCCAATGTATATTGAACTCACTATATCCTCAACTCAGTGTATCCTCAACTCACTGTATCCTCAACTTACTGTATCCTCAACTTACTGTATCAGCAACTTACTGTATCAGCAACTCACTGTACCTCAACTCCCTGTATCCTCAATTCACTGTATCAGCAACTCACTGTATCCTAAACTCCCTGTATCCTCAATTCACTGTAACAGCAATTCACTGTATCCTCAACTCCCTGTACCCTCAACACACTGTATCAGCAAGTCACTGTATCCTCAACTCACTGCATCCTCTACTCACAGTATCTGTAACGTACTGTATCCAGAACTCACTGTATCCCCAACTCACTGTATCCACAACTAACTGTATCTGGAATTTACAATATCCACAACTCACTGAATCTGGAAGTCACTGTATCCTCAACTCCCAGTATCCGCAACTCCCTGTATCCCCAACTCCCTGTATCCTCAACTCACTGTATCCCCAACTCACTGTATCCACAACTCACTGTATCCCCAACTCTCTGCATCCTCAACTCACGGTATCCTCAACTCACTGTGTCCTGAACTCTCTGTATCCTCAAATCACTGTATCCTCAACCCACTGTATCAGCAACTCACTGTATCCTCAACTACCTGTATCCGCAACTCTCTGTATCCTCAACCCACTGTATCAGCAACTGCCTTTATCTGCAACGCACTGTATCCTCAACCCATTGATCCTTAAACCACTGTATCCACAAGTCACTGAATCCTCAACCCATTGTATCAGCAACTCACTACATCCTCAATTCCCTGTATCCGCAACACACTGTATCCTCAACTCACCGAATCCTTAACCCACTGTATCAGCAACTCCCTGTATCAGAAATCACTGTATTCTCAAGTCACTGTATCCTCAACTCACTGTATCCTCAACTCCCTTTATCATCAACTCACCGTATCCTCAATCCACTGTATACGCAACCCACTTCATCCTCAACTCACTGTATCTGCAACCCACTGTATCCTCAACTCACTGTATCCCTAATGCAGTGTATCCTCAACTCACTGTATCCTCAACCCACTGTATCCTCAACTCACTGTATCCTCAACTAACTTATTCTCAACCCACTGTCTCAGAAACTTACTGTGTTCTCAACTCACTGTATCCTCAACTCACTTTATCCTCAACCCACTGTATCCTCAACACACTGTATCCTCAACTCACTGAATCCTCAACTCACTGTACATTCATTTCACTGCATACTCAACGCACTGTATCCTCAACTTAGAGTATTCTTAACTCACTGTATCCTCAACTTACTGTGTTCTCAACTCACTGTATCCTCAACTCACTTTATCCTCAACCCACTGTATCCTCAACTCACTTTATCCTCAACTCCCTGTATCTTCAACTCTCTGTATCCTCAGCGCATTGTGTCAGCAGCTCACTGTATCAGCAAATCACTGAATCCTCAATTCACTGTATCCTCAACTCACTGTATCCACACCTCACTGTATCCTCAACCCACTGTATCCACAATTCACTGTATCCTCAACTCAATGTATCTGTAACTCACTGTATCCTTAACTCACTGTATGCACAACTCACTGTATCCTCAACTCTCTGTATCCCAGACTCACTGTACCCACAACTCATTGTATCCACAACTCACTGTATTCCCAACTCACTGTACCCCAACTCCCAGTATCCTCAACTCACTGTATCCCAAACTCACTGTATCCTCAACTCACTGTATCCTCAACCCACGGTATTCTCAACTCACTGTATCCACAACTCCCTGTGTCCTCAACTCCCTGTAACCTCAACTCACTATGTCAGCAACTCACTGTATCCTCAACCCACTGTATCTTCAACCGACTATATCCTCAACCCACTATATCCTCAACTCACTGTATCCTCAACCCAATGTATATTGAACTCACTATATCCTCAACTCAGTGTATCCTCAACTCACTGTATCCTCAACTTACTGTATCCTCAACTTACTGTATCAGCAACTCACTGTACCTCAACTCCCTGTATCCTCAATTCACTGTATCAGCAACTCACTGTATCCTAAACTCCCTGTATCTTCAATTCACTGTAACAGCAATTCACTGTATCCTCAACTCCCTGTACCCTCAACACACTGTATCAGCAAGTCACTGTATCCTCAACTCACTGCATCCTCTACTCACAGTATCTGTAACGTACTGTATCCAGAACTCAATGTATACCCAACTCACTGTATCCACAACTAACTGTATCTGGAATTCAAAATATCCACAACTCACTGTATCTGGAAGTCACTGTATCCTCAACTCCCAGTATCCGCAACTCCCTGTACCCCCAACTCCCTGTATCCTCAACTCACTATGTCAGCAACACACTGTATCCTCAACCCACTATATCCTCAACTCACTGTATCCTCAACCCACTGTATACTCAACTTACTATATCCTCAATTCACTGTATCCTCAACTCACTATATCCTCAACTCAGTGTATCCTCAACCCACTGTGTCCTCAACTCACTGTATCCCTAATTCACTATATCCTCAACTCAGTGTATCCTCAACACACTGCATCCTCAACTCACTGCCTCCTCAACTCACTGTACATTCATTTCACTGCATACTCAACGCACTGCATCCTCAACTTAGTGAATTCTTAACTCACAGTATCCTCAACCCACTGTATCTGCAGCTCAATGTATCCTCAACTCACTTTATCCTCAACTCACTTTATCCTCAATTCACTGAAACCTCAACTCACTGGATCATCAACTCACTGTATCCTCAACTCTCTGTATCCTCAACTCCCTGTTTCCTCAGCGCACTGTGTCAGCAACTCACTGTATCCTCAACCCACTGTATCCTCAACCCACTGTATCCTCAACCCACTATATCCTCAACTCACTGTATCCTCAACTCATTATATCCTCAATTCACTGTATCCTCAACTCACTATATCCTCAACTCACTGTATCTTCAACCCACTGTATCCTCAACTCACTGTATCTGTAACTCACTGTATCTGTAACTCACTGCATCCACAACTCACTGTGTCCTCAACTCACAGTATCTGTAACTCACTGTATCCACAACTCACTGTATCCACAACTCACTGTATCCACAAGTCACAGTGTCCACAACTAACTGATCAGCTACTCACTATATCCACACACATTTCATCTGCAAGTCTCATTATTAGCAATGCAGTGCATCTGAAACTCACGGCAGCCACAACTCACTGTATCAGCAAATCACTGTATCCTCAATTCACTGTATCCTCAACTCACTTTATCCACACCTCACTGTATCCTCAACCCACTGTATCCACAAGTCACTGTATCCTCACCTCTCTGTATCCACAATTCACTGTATCCTCAACTCACTGTATCTGTAACTCACTGTATCCTTAACTCACTGTATGCACAACTCACTGTATCCTCAACTCTCTGTATCCCAGACTCACTGTACCCACAACTCATTGTATCCACAACTCACTGTATTCCCAACTCACTGTATCCCCAACTCCCAGTATCCTCAACTCACTGTATCCCAAACTCACTGTATCCTCAACTCACTGTATCCTCAACCCACGGTATTCTCAACTCACTGTATCCTCAACTCCCTGTGTCCTCAACTCCCTGTATCCTCAACTCACTATGTCAGCAACTCACTGTATCCTCAACCCACTGTATCTTCAACCCACTATATCCTCAACCCACTATATCCTCAACTCACTGTATCCTCAACCCAATGTATATTGAACTCACTATATCCTCAACTCAGTGTATCCTCAACTCACTGTATCCTCAACTTACTGTATCCTCAACTTACTGTATCAGCAACTTACTGTATCAGCAACTCACTGTACCTCAACTCCCTGTATCCTCAATTCACTGTATCAGCAATTCACTGTATCAGCAACTCACTGTATCCTAAACTCCCTGTATCCTCAATTCACTGTAACAGCAATTCACTGTATCCTTAACTCCCTGTACCCTCAACACACTGTATCGGCAAGTCACTGTATCCTCAACTCACTGCATCCTCTACTCACAGTATCTGTAACGTACTGTATCCAGAACTCACTGTATCCCCAACTCACTGTATCCACAACTAACTGTATCTGGAATTCACAATATCCACAACTCACTGAATCTGGAAGTCACTGTATCCTCAACTCCCAGTATCCGCAACTCCCTGTATCCCCAACTCCCTGTATCCTCAACTCACTGTATCCCCAACTCATTGTATCCACAACTCACTGTATCCCCAACTCTCTGCATCCTCAACTCACGGTATCCTCAACTCCCAGTATCCGCAACTCCCTGTATCCCCAACTCCCTGTATCCTCAACCCACTGTATCAGCAACTCACTGTATCCTCAACTACCTGTATCCGCAACTCTCTGTATCCTCAACCCACTGTATCAGCAACTGCCTTTATCTGCAACGCACTGTATCCTCAACCCATTGATCCTTAAACCACTGTATCCACAAGTCACTGAATCCTCAACCCATTGTATATTGAACTCACTATATCCTCTACTCAGTGTATCCTCAACTCACTGTATCCTCAACTTACTGTATCCTCAACTTACTGTATCAGCAACTCACTGTACCTCAACTCCCTGTATCCTCAATACACTGTATCAGCAACTCACTGTATCCTAAACTCCCTGTATCCTCAATTCACTGTAACAGCAATTCATTGTATCGTCAACTCCCTGTACCCTCAACACACTGTATCAGCAAGTCACTGTATCCTCAACTCACTGCATCCTCTACTCACAGTATCTGTAACGTACTGTATCCAGAACTCACTGTATCCCCAACTCACTGTATCCACAACTAACTGTATCTGGAATTCACAATATCCACAACTCACTGAATCTGGAAGTCACTGTATCCTCAACTCCCAGTATCCTCAACTCCCAGTATCCGCAACTCCCTGTATCCCCAACTCCCTGTATCCTCAACTCACTGTATCCCCAACTCTCTGCATCCTCAACTCACGGTATCCTCAACTCACTGTGTCCTGAACACTCTGTATCCTCAAATCACTGTATCCTCAACCCACTGTATCAGCAACTCACTGTATCCTCAACTACCTGTATCCGCAACTCTCTGTATCCTCAACCCACTGTATCAGCAACTGCCTGTATCTGCAACGCACTGTATCCTCAACCCATTGATCCTTAAACCACTGTATCCACAAGTCACTGAATCCTCAACCCATTGTATCAGCAACTCACTACATCCTCAATTCCCTGTATCCGCAACACACTGTATCCTCAACTCACCGAATCCTTAACCCACTGTATCAGCAACTCCCTGTATCAGAAATCACTGTATTCTCAAGTCACTGTATCCTCAATTCACTGTATCCTCAACTCCCTGTATCATCAACTCACCGTATCCTCAATCCACTGTATACGCAACCCACTTCATCCTCAACTCACTGTATCTGCAACACACTGTATCCTCAACTCACTGTATCCCTAATGCACTGTATCCTCAACTCACTGTACCCTCAACCCACTGTATCCTCAACTCACTGTATCCTCAACTAACTTATTCTCAACCCACTGTCTCAGCAACTTACTGTGTTCTCAACTCACTGTATCCTCAACTCACTTTATCCTCAACCCCTTGTATCCTCAACACACTGTATCCTCAACTCACTGCATCCTCAACTCACTGTACATTCATTTCACTGCATACTCAACGCACTGTATCCTCAACTTAGTGTATTCTTAACTCACTGTATCCTCAACTTACTATGTTCTCAACTCACTGTATCCTCAACTCACTTTATCCTCAACCCACTGTATCCTCAACTCGCTTTATCCTCAACTCCCTGTATCTTCAACTCCCTGTATCCTCAGCGCATTGTGTCAGCAGCTCACTGTATCCTCAACCCACTGTATCCTCAACCCACTGTATCCTCAACCCACTATATCCTCAACTCACTGTATCCTCATCCCACTGTAACCTCACCTCACTATATCCTCAATTCACTGCATCCTCAACTCACTATATTCCCAACTCAGTATATCCACAACTCACTGTATATTCAACCCACTGTATCTGTAACTCACTGTATCCACAACTCACTGTATCCTCAACTCACTGTATCTGTAACTCACTGTATCTGTAACTCACTGTATCTGTAACTCACTGTATCCTCAACTCACAGTATCTGTAACTCACTGTATCCACAACTCACTGTAACCACAACTCACTGTACCAGCAAATCACTGTATCCTCAACTCACTGTATCCTCAACTCACTGTATCCACAAGTCAAAGTGTCCACAACTCACTGAATCCACAAGTCAGAGTGTCCACAACTCACTGTATCCACAACTCACTGTATCAGCAAATCACAGTATCCACAAATCACAGTGTCCACAACTAACTGATCAGCTACTCACTATATCCACACACATTTCATCTGCAAGTCACATTATTAGCAATGCAGTGCATCTGAAACTCACGGCAGCCACAACTCACTGTATCAGCAAATCACTGTATCCTCAATTCACTGTATCCTCAACTCACTGTATCCACACCTCACTGTATCCTCAACCCACTGTATCCACAAGTCACTGTATCCTCACCTCACTGTATCCACAAGTCACTGTATCCTCACCTCACTGTATCCACAATTCACTGTATCCTCAACTCACTGTATCTGTAACTCACTGTATCCTTAACTCACTGTATGCACAACTCACTGTATCCTCAACTCTCTGTTTCCCAGACTCACTGTACCCACAACTCATTGTATCCACAACACACTGTATTCCCAACTCACTGTACCCCAACTCCCAGTATCCTCAACTCACTGTATCCCAAACTCACCGTATCCTCAACTCACTGTATCCTCAACCCACGGTATTCTCAACTCACTGTATCCTCAACTCCCTGTGTCCTCAACTCCCTGTATCCTCAACTCACTATGTCAGCAACTCACTGTATCCTCAACCCACTGTATCTTCAACCCACTATATCCTCAACCCACTATATCCTCAACTCACTGTATCCTCAACCCAATGTATATTGAACTCACTATATCCTCAACTCAGTGTATCCTCAACTCACTTTATCCTCAACTCACTGTATCCTCAACTTAGTGTATTCTTAACTCACTGTATCCTCAACCCACTGTATCCTCAACCCACTATATCCTCAACTCACTGTATCCTCATCCCACTGTATCCTCACCTCACTATATCCTCAATTCACTGCATCCTCAACTCACTATATTCCCAACTCAGTATATCCACAACTCACTGTATATTCAACCCACTGTATCTGTAACTCACTGTATCCACAACTCACTGTATCCTCAACTCACTGTATCTGTAACTCACTGTATCTGTAACTCACTGTATCTGTAACTCACTGTATCCTCAACTCACAGTATCTGTAACTCACTGTATCCACAACTCACTGTAACCACAACTCACTGTACCAGCAAATCACTGTATCCTCAACTCACTGTATCCTCAACTCACTGTATCCACAAGTCAAAGTGTCCACAACTCACTGTATCCACAAGTCAGAGTGTCCACAACTCACTGTATCCACAACTCACTGTATCAGCAAATCACAGTATCCTCAACTCACTGTATCCTCAACTCACTGTATTAACAACTCACTGTATCCACAACTCACTGTATCCACAAATCACAGTGTCCACAACTAACTGATCAGCTACTCACTATATCCACACATATTTCATCTGCAAGTCACATTATTAGCAATGCAGTGCATCTGAAACTCACGGCAGCCACAACTCACTGTATCAGCAAATCACTGTATCCTCAATTCACTGTATCCTCAACTCACTGTGTCCACACCTCACTGTATCCTCAACCCACTGTATCCACAAGTCACTGTATCCTCACCTCACTGTATCCACAAGTCACTGTATCCTCACCTCACTGTATCCACAATTCACTGTATCCTCAACTCACTGTATCTGTAACTCACTGTATCCTTAACTCACTGTATGCACAACTAACTGTATCCTCAACTCTCTGTTTCCCAGACTCACTGTACCCACAACTCATTGTATCCACAACTCACTGTATTCCCAACTCACTGTACCCCAACTCCCAGTATCCTCAACTCACTGTATCCCAAACTCACTGTATCCTCAACTCACTGTATCCTCAACCCACGGTATTCTCAACTCACTGTATCCTCAACTCCCTGTGTCCTCAACTCCCTGTATCCTCAACTCACTATGTCAGCAACTCACTGTATCCTCAACCCACTGTATCTTCAACCCACTATATCCTCAACCCACTATATCCTCAACTCACTGTATCCTCAACCCAATGTATATTGAACTCACTATATCCTCAACTCAGTGTATCCTCAACTCACTTTATCCTCAACTTACTGTATCCTCAACTTACTGTATCAGCAACTCACTGTACCTCAACTCCCTGCATCCTCAATTCACTGTATCAGCAACTCACTGTATCCTAAACTCCCTGTATCCTCAATTCACTGTAACAGCAATTCTCTGTATCCTCCACTCCCTGTACCCTCAACACACTGTATCAGCAAGTCACTGTATCCTCAACTCACTGCATCCTCAACCCTCTGTATCCTCAACACACTGCATCCTCAACTCACTGCCTCCTCAACTCACTGTACATTCATTTCACTGCATACTCAACGCACTGTATCCTCAACTTAGTGAATTCTTAACTCACTGTATCCTCAACCCACTGTATCTGCAGCTCAATGTATCCTCAACTCACTTTATCCTCAACTCACTTTATCCTCAATTCACTGTATCCTCAACTCACTGGATCATCAACTCTCTGTATCCTCAACTCCCTGTATCCTCAACTCCCTGTTTCCTCAGCGCACTGTCAGCAACTCACTGTATCCTCAACCCACTGTATCCTCAACCCACTGTATCCTCAACCCACTATATCCTCAACTCACTGTATCCTCAACTCACTATATCCTCAATTCACTGTATCCTCAACGCACTATATCCTCAACTCACTGTATCTTCAACCCACTGTATCCTCAACTCACTGAATCTGTAACTCACTGTACCTGTAACTCACTGTATCCTCAACTCACAGTATCTGTAACTCACTGTATCCACAACTCACAGTATCCACAACTCACTGTATCCTCAACTCACTGTATTAATAACTCACTGTATCCACAACTCACTGTATCCTCAACTCTCTGTATCCCAGACTCACTGTACCCACAACTCATTGTATCCACAACTCACTGTAGTCCCAACTCACTGTATCCCCAACTCCCAGTATCCTCAACTCACTGTATCCCAAACTCACTGTATCCTCAACTCACTGTATCCTCAACCCACGGTATTCTCAACTCACTGTATCCTCAACTCCCTGTGTCCTCAACTCCCTGTATCCTCAACTCACTATGTCAGCAACTCACTGTATCCTCAACCCACTGTATCTTCAACCCACTATATCCTCAACCCACTATATCCTCAACTCACTGTATCCTCAACCCAATGTATATTGAACTCACTATATCCTCAACTCAGTGTATCCTCAACTCACTGTATCCTCAACTTACTGTATACTCAACTTACTGTATCAGCAACTCACTGTACCTCAACTCCCTGTATCCTCAATTCACTGTATCAGCAACTCACTGTATCCTAAACTCCCTGTATCCTCAATTCACTGTAACAGTAATTCACTGTATCCTCAACTCCCTGTACCCTCAACACACTGTATCAGCAAGTCACTGTATCCTCAACTCACTGCATCCTCTACTCACAGTATCTGTAACGTACTGTATCCAGAACTCACTGTATCCCCAACTCACTGTATCCACAACTAACTGTATCTGGAATTCACAATATCCACAACTCACAGAATCTGGAAGTCACTGTATCCTCAACTCCCAGTATCCGTAACTCCCTGTATCCCCAACTCCCTGTATCCTCAACTCACTGTATCCCCAACTCACTGTATCCACAACTCACTGTATTCCCAACTCTCTGCATCCTCAACTCACGGCATCCTCAACTCACTGTGTCCTGAACTCTCTGTATCCTCAAATCACTGTATCCTCAACCCACTGTATCAGCAACACACTGTATCCTCAACTACCTGTATCCGCAACTCTCTGTATCCTCAACCCACTGTATCAGCAACTGCCTGTATCTGCAACGCACTGTATCCTCAACCCATTGATCCTTAAACCACTGTATCCACAAGTCACTGAATCCTCAACCCATTGTATCCTCAACTCACTGTATCCTCAACTAACTTATTCTCAACCCACTGTCTCAGCAACTTACTGTGTTCTCAACTCACTGTATCCTCAACTCACTTTATCCTCAACCCACTGTATCCTCAACACACTGTATCCTCAACTCACTGAATCCTCAACTCACTGTACATTCATTTCACTGCATACTCAACACACTGTATCCTCAACTTAGTGTATTCTTAACTCACTGTATCCTCAACTTACTGTGTTCTCAACTCACTGTATCCTCAACTCACTTTATCCTCAACCCACTGTATCCTCAACTCACTTTATCCTCAACTCCCTGTATCTTCAACTCCCTGTATCCTCAGCGCATTGTGTCAGCAGCTCACTGTATCCTCAACCCACTGTATCCTCAACCCACTGTATCCTCAACCCACTATATCCTCAACTCACTGTATCCTCATCCCACTGTATCCTCACCTCACTATATCCTCAATTCACTGTATCCTCAACTCACTATATTCTCAACTCAGTATATCCACAACTCACTGTATATTCAACCCACTGTATCTGTAACTCACTGTATCCACAACTCACTGTATCCTCAACTCACTGTATCTGTAACTCACTGTATCTGTAACTCACTGTATCTGTAACTCACTGTATCCTCAACTCACAGTATCTGTAACTCACTGTATGCACAACTCACTGTATCCACAACTCACTGTATCAGCAAATCACAGTATCCTCAACTCACTGTATCCTCAGCTCACTGTATTAACAACTCACTGTATCCACAACTCACTGTATCCACAAATCACAGTGTCCACAACTAACTGATCAGTTACTCACTATATCCACACACATTTCATCTGCAAGTCACATTATTAGCAATGCAGTGCATCTGAAACTCACGGCAGCCACAACTCACTGTATCAGCAAATCACTGTATCCTCAATTCACTGTATCCTCAACTCACTGTATCCACACCTCACTGTATCCTCAACCCACTGTATCCACAAGTCACTGTATCCTCACCTCACTGTATCCACAATTCACTGTATCCTCAACTCACTGTATCTGTAACTCACTGTATCCTTAACTCACTGTATGCACAACTCACTGTATCCTCAACTCTCTGTATCCCAGACTCACTGTACCCACAACTCATTGTATCCACAACTCACTGTATTCCCAACTCACTGTACCCCAACTCCCAGTATCCTCAACTCACTGTATCCCAAACTCACTGTATCCACAACTAACTGTATCTGGAATTCAAAATATCCACAACTCACTGTATCTGGAAGTCACTGTATCCTCAACTCCCAGTATCCGCAACTCCCTGTACCCCCAACTCCCTGTATCCTCAACTCACTATGTCAGCAACTCACTGTATCCTCAACCCACTGTATACTCAACTTACTATATCCTCAATTCACTGTATCCTCAACTCACTATATCCTCAACTCAGTGTATCCTCAACCCACTGTATCTGCAGCTCAATGTATCCTCAACTCACTTTATCCTCAACTCACTTTATCCTCAATTCACTGTATCCTCAACTCACTGGATCATCAACTCACTGCATCCTCAACTCCCTGTATCCTCAACTCCCTGTTTCCTCAGCGCACTGTGTCAGCAACTCACTGTATCCTCAACCCACTGTATCCTCAACCCACTGTATCCTCAACCCACTATATCCTCAACTCACTGTATCCTCAACTCATTATATCCTCAATTCACTGTATCCTCAACTCACTATATCCTCAACTCACTGTATCTTCAACCCACTGTATCCTCAACTCACTGTATCTGTAACTCACTGTATCTGTAACTCACTGCATCCACAACTCACTGTGTCCTCAACTCACAGTATCTGTAACTCACTGTATCCACAAGTCACTGTATCCACAACTCACTGTATCCACAAGTCACAGTGTCCACAACTAACTGATCAGCTACTCACTATATCCACACACATTTCATCTGCAAGTCACATTATTAGCAATGCAGTGCATCTGAAACTCACGGCAGCCACAACTCACTGTATCAGCAAATCACTGTATCCTCAATTCACTGTATCCTCAACTCACTGTATCCACACCTCACTGTATCCTCAACCCACTGTATCCACAAGTCACTGTATCCTCACCTCACTGTATCCACAATTCACTGTATCCTCAACTCACTGTATCTGTAACTCACTGTATCCTTAACTCACTGTATGCACAACTCACTGTATCCTCAACTCTCTGTATCCCAGACTCACTGTACCCACAACTCATTGTATCCACAACTCACTGTAGTCCCAACTCACTGTATCCCCAACTCCCAGTATCCGCAACTCCCTGTATTCCCAACTCCCTGCATCCTCAACTCACTGTATCCCAAACTCTCTGCATCCTCAACTCACGGTATCCTCAACTCACTGTGTCCTGAACTCTCTGTATCCTCAAATCACTGTATCCTCAACCCACTGTATCAGCAACTCACTGTATCCTCAACTACCTGTATCCGCAGCTCTCTGTATCCTCAACCCACTGTATCAGCAACTGCCTGTATCTGCAACGCACTGTATCCTCAACCCATTGATCCTTAAACCACTGTATCCACAAGTCACTGAATCCTCAACCCATTGTATCAGCAACTCACTACATCCTCAATTCCCTGTATCCGCAACACACTGTATCCTCAACTCACCGAATCCTTAACCCACTGTATCAGCAACTCCCTGTATCAGAAATCACTGTATTCTCAAGTCACTGTATCCTCAACTCACTGTATCCTCAACTCCCTGTATCATCAACTCACCGTATCCTCAATCCACTGTATACGCAACCCACTTCATCCTCAACTCACTGTATCTGCAACCCACTGTATCCTCAACTCACTGTATCCCTAATGCACTGTATCCTCAACTCACTGTATCCTCAACCCACTGTATCCTCAACTCACTGTATCCTCAACTAACTTATTCTCAACCCACTGTCTCAGCAACTTACTGTGTTCTCAACTCACTGTATCCTCAACTCACTTTATCCTCAACCCCTTGTATCCTCAACACACTGTATCCTCAACTCACTGCATCCTCAACTCACTGTACATTCATTTCACTGCATACTCAACGCACTGTATCCTCAACTTAGTGTATTCTTAACTCACTGTATCCTCAACTTACTATGTTCTCAACTCACTGTATCCTCAACTCACTTTATCCTCAACCCACTGTATCCTCAACTCGCTTTATCCTCAACTCCCTGTATCTTCAACTCCCTGTATCCTCAGCGCATTGTGTCAGCATCTCACTGTATCCTCAACCCACTGTATCCTCAACCCACTGTATCCTCAACCCACTATATCCTCAACTCACTGTATCCTCATCCCACTGTATCCTCACCTCACAATAACCTCAATTCACTGCATCCTCAACTCTCTATATTCCCAACTCAGTATATCCACAACTCACTGTATATTCAACCCACTGTATCTGTAACTCACTGTATCCACAACTAACTGTATCCTCAACTCACTGTATCTGTAACTCACTGTATCTGTAACTCACTGTATCTGTAACTCACTGTATCCTCAACTCACAGTATCTGTAACTCACTGTATCCACAACTCACTGTAACCACAACTCACTGTACCAGCAAATCACTGTATCCTCAACTCACTGTATCCTCAACTCACTGTATCCACAAGTCAAAGTGTCCACAACTCACTGTATCCACAAGTCAGAGTGTCCACAACTAACTGATCAGCTACTCACTATATCCACACACATTTCATCTGCAAGTCACATTATTAGCAATGCAGTGCATCTGAAACTCACGGCAGCCACAACTCACTGTATCAGCAAATCACTGTATCCTCAATTCACTGTATCCTCAACTCACTGTATCCACACCTCACTGTATCCTCAACCCACTGTATCCACAAGTCACTGTATCCTCACCTCACTGTATCCACAAGTCACTGTATCCTCACCTCACTGTATCCACAATTCACTGTATCCTCAACTCACTGTATCTGTAACTCACTGTATCCTTAACTCACTGTATGCACAACTCACTGTATCCTCAACTCTCTGTTTCCCAGACTCACTGTACCCACAACTCATTGTATCCACAACTCACTGTATTCCCAACTCACTGTACCCCAACTCCCAGTATCCTCAACTCACTGTATCCCAAACTCACTGTATCCTCAACTCACTGTATCCTCAACCCACGGTATTCTCAACTCACTGTATCCTCAACTCCCTGTGTCCTCAACTCCCTGTATCCTCAACTCACTATGTCAGCAACTCACTGTATCCTCAACCCACTGTATCTTCAACCCACTATATCCTCAACCCACTATATCCTCAACTCACTGTATCCTCAACCCAATGTATATTGAACTCACTATATCCTCAACTCAGTGTATCCTCAACTCACTTTATCCTCAACTTACTGTATCCTCAACTTACTGTATCAGCAACTCACTGTACCTCAACTCCCTGCATCCTCAATTCACTGTATCAGCAACTCACTGTATCCTAAACTCCCTGTATCCTCAATTCACTGTAACAGCAACTCACTGTATCCTCAACTCCCTGTACCCTCAACACACTGTATCAGCAAGTCACTGTATCCTCAACTCACTGCATCCTCTACTCACAGTATCTGTAACGTACTGTATCCAGAACTCACTGTATACCCAACTCACTGTATCCACAACTAACTGTATCTGGAATTCAAAATATCCACAACTCACTGTATCTGGAAGTCACTGTATCCTCAACTCCCAGTATCCGCAACTCCCTGTACCCCTAACTTCCTGTATCCTCAACTCACTATGTCAGCAACACACTGTATCCTCAACCCACTATATCCTCAACTCACTGTATCCTCAACCCACTGTATACTCAACTTACTATATCCTCAATTCACTGTATCCTCAACTCACTATATCCTCAACTCAGTGTATCCTCAACCCACTGTGTCCTCAACTCACTGTATCCCTAATTCACTGTATCCTCAACTCAGTGTATCCTCAACTCACGGTATCCTCAACTCACGGTATCCTCAATCACTGTATCCTCAACTAACTTATCCTCAACCCACTGTATCAGCAACCTACTGTGTTCTCAACTCACTGTATCCTCAACTCACTTTATCCTCAACCCTCTGTATCCTCAACACACTGCATCCTCAACTCACTGCCTCCTCAACTCACTGTACATTCATTTCACTGCATACTCAACGCACTGTATCCTCAACTTAGTGAATTCTTAACTCACTGTATCCTCAACCCACTGTATCTGCAGCTCAATGTATCCTCAACTCACTTTATCCTCAACTCACTTTATCCTCAATTCACTGTATTCTTAACTCACTGTATGCCCAACTCTCTGTATCCCAAACTCACTGTATCCTCAACTCACTGTATCCTCAACCCACGGTATTCTCAACTCACTGTATCCACAACTCCCTGTGTCCTCACATTATATCCTCAACTCAGTGTATCCTCAACTCACTTTATCCTCAACTTACTGTATCCTCAACTTACTGTATCAGCAACTCACTGTACCTCAACTCCCTGCATCCTCAATTCACTGTATCAGCAACTCACTGTATCCTAAACTCCCTGTATCCTCAATTCACTGTAACAGCAATTCACTGTATCCTCAACTCCCTGTACCCTCAACACACTGTATCAGCAAGTCACTGTATCCTCAACTCACTGCATCCTCTACTCACAGTATCTGTAACGTACTGTATCCAGAACTCAATGTATACCCAACTCACTGTATCCACAACTAACTGTATCTGGAATTCAAAATATCCACAACTCACTGTATCTGGAAGTCACTGTATCCTCAACTCCCAGTATCCGCAACTCCCTGTACCCCCAACTCCCTGTATCCTCAACTCACTATGTCAGCAACACACTGTATCCTCAACCCACTATATCCTCAACTCACTGTATCCTCAACCCACTGTATACTCAACTTACTATATCCTCAATTCACTGTATCCTCAACTCACTATATCCTCAACTCAGTGTATCCTCAACCCACTGTGTCCTCAACTCACTGTATCCCTAATTCACTGTATCCTCAACTCAGTGTATCCTCAACTCACGGTATCCTCAACTCACGGTATCCTCAATCACTGTATCCTCAAATAACTTATCCTCAACCCACTGTATCAGCAACCTACTGTGTTCTCAACTCACTGCATCCTCAACTCACTGCCTCCTCAACTCACTGTACATTCATTTCACTGCATACTCAACGCACTGTATCCTCAACTTAGTGAATTCTTAACTCACTGTATCTTCAACCCACTGTATCTGCAGCTCAATGTATCCTCAACTCACTTTATCCTCAACTCACTTTATCCTCAATTCACTGTATCCTCAACTCACTGGATCATCAACTCTCTGTATCCTCAACTCCCTGTATCCTCAACTCCCTGTTTCCTCAGCGCACTGTGTCAGCAACTCACTGTATCCTCAACCCGCTGTATCCTCAACCCACTGTATCCTCAACCCACTATATCCTCAACTCACTGTATCCTCAACTCACTATATCCTCAATTCACTGTATCCTCAACTCACTATATCCTCAACTCACTGTATCTTCAACCCACTGTATCCTCAACTCACTGTATCTGTAACTCACTGTATCTGTAACGCACTGTATCCTCAACTCACAGTATCTGTAACTCACTGTATCCACAACTCACTGTATCCACAACTCACTGTATCAGCAAATCACAGTATCCTCAACTCACTGTATCCTCAACTCACTGTATTAACAACTCACTGTATCCACAACTCACTGTATCCACAAATCACAGTGTCAACAACTAACTGATCAGCTGCTCACTATATCCACACACATTTCATCTGCAAGTCACATTATTAGCAATGCAGTGCATCTGAAACTCACGGCAGCCACAACTCACTGTATCAGCAAATCACTGTATCCTCAATTCACTGTATCCTCAACTCACTGTATCCACACCTCACTGTATCCTCAACCAACTGTATCCACAAGTCACTGTATCCTCACCTCACTGTATCCACAATTCACTGTATCCTCAACTCACTGTACCTGTAACTCACTGTATCCTTAACTCACTGTATGCACAACTCACTGTATCCTCAACTCTCTGTATCCCAGACTCACTGTACCCACAACTCATTGTATCCACAACTCACTGTAGTCCCAACTCACTGTATCCCCAACTCCCAGTATCCTCAAATCACTGTATCCCAAACTCACTGTATCCTCAACTCACTGTATCCTCAACCCACGGTATTCTCAACTCACTGTATCCTCAACTCCCTGTGTCCTCAACTCCCTGTATCCTCAACTCACTATGTCAGCAACTCACTGTATCCTCAACCCACTGTATCTTCAACCCACTATATCCTCAACCCACTATATACTCAACTCACTGTATCCTCAACCCAATGTATATTGAACTCACTATATCCTCAACTCAGTGTATCCTCAACTCACTGTATCCTCAACTTACTGTATCCTCAACTTACTGTATCAGCAACTCACTGTACCTCAACTCCCTGTATCCTCAATTCACTGTATCAGCAACTCACTGTATCCTAAACTCCCTGTATCCTCAATTCACTGTAACAGTAATTCACTGTATCCTCAACTCCCTGTACCCTCAACACACTGTATCAGCAAGTCACTGTATCCTCAACTCACTGCATCCTCTACTCACAGTATCTGTAACGTACTGTATCCAGAACTCACTGTATCCCCAACTCACTGTATCCACAACTAACTGTATCTGGAATTCACAATATCCACAACTCACTGAATCTGGAAGTCACTGTATCCTCAACTCCCAGTATCCGTAACTCCCTGTATCCCCAACTCCCTGTATCCTCAACTCACTGTATCCCCAACTCACTGTATCCACAACTCACTGTATTCCCAACTCTCTGCATCCTCAACTCACGGTATCCTCAACTCACTGTGTCCTGAACTCTCTGTATCCTCAAATCACTGTATCCTCAACCCACTGTATCAGCAACTCACTGTATCCTCAACTACCTGTATCCGCAGCTTTCTGTATCCTCAACCCACTGTATCAGCAACTGCCTGTATCTGCAACACACTGTATCCTCAACCCATTGATCCTTAAACCACTGTATCCACAAGTCACTGAATCCTCAACCCATTGTATCAGCAACTCACTACATCCTCAATTCCCTGTATCCGCAACACACTGTATCCTCAACTCACCGAATCCTTAACCCACTGTATCAGCAACTCCCTGTATCAGAAATCACTGTATTCTCAAGTCACTGTATCCTCAACTCACTGTATCCTCAACTCCCTGTATCATCAACTCACTGTATCCTCAATCCACTGTATACGCAACCCACTTCATCCTCAACTCACTGTATCTGCAACCCACTGTATCCTCAACTCACTGTATCCCTAATGCACTGTATCCTCAACCCACTGTATCCTCAACCCACTGTATCCTCAACTCACTGTATCCTCAACTAACTTATTCTCAACCCACTGTCTCAGCAACTTACTGTGTTCTCAACTCACTGTATCCTCAACTCACTTTATCCTCAACCCACTGTATCCTCAACACACTGTATCCTCAACTCACTGAATCCTCAACTCACTGTACATTCATTTCACTGCATACTCAACACACTGTATCCTCAACTTAGTGTATTCTTAACTCACTGTATCCTCAACTTACTGTGTTCTCAACTCACTGTATCCTCAACTCACTTTATCCTCAACCCACTGTATCCTCAACTCACTTTATCCTCAACTCCCTGTATCTTCAACTCCCTGTATCCTCAGCGCATTGTGTCAGCAGCTCACTGTATCCTCAACCCACTGTATCCTCAACCCACTGTATCCTCAACCCACTATATCCTCAACTCACTGTATCCTCATCCCACTGTATCCTCACCTCACTATATCCTCAATTCACTGTATCCTCAACTCACTATATTCTCAACTCAGTATATCCACAACTCACTGTATATTCAACCCACTGTATCTGTAACTCACTGTATCCACAACTCACTGTATCCTCAACTCACTGTATCTGTAACTCACTGTATCTGTAACTCACTGTATCTGTAACTCACTGTATCCTCAACTCACAGTATCTGTAACTCACTGTATCCACAACTCACTGTAACCACAACTCACTGTACCAGCAAATCACTGTATCCTCAACTCACTATATCCTCAACTCACTGTATCCACAAGTCAAAGTGTCCACAACTCACTGTATCCACAAGTCAGAGTGTCCACAACTCACTGTATCCACAACTCACTGTATCAGCAAATTACAGTATCCTCAACTCACTGTATCCTCAGCTCACTGTATTAACAACTCACTGTATCCACAACTCACTGTATCCACAAATCACAGTGTCCACAACTAACTGATCAGCTACTCACTATATCCACACACATTTCATCTGCAAGTCACATTATTAGCAATGCAGTGCGTCTGAAACTCACAGCAGCCACAACTCACTGTATCAGCAAATCACTGTATCCTCAATTCACTGTATCCTCAACTCACTGTATCCACACCTCACTGTATCCTCAACCCACTGTATCCACAAGTCACTGTATCCTCACCTCACTGTATCCACAATTCACTGTATCCTCAACTCACTGTATCTGTAACTCACTGTATCCTGAACTCACTGTATGCACAACTCATTGTATCCTCAACTCTCTGTATCCCAGACTCACTGTACCCCAACTCCCAGTATCCTCAACTCACTGTATCCCAAACTCACTGTATCCACAACTAACTGTATCTGGAATTCAAAATATCCACAACTCACTGTATCTGGAAGTCACTGTATCCTCAACTCCCAGTATCCGCAACTCCCTGTACCCCCAACTCCCTGTATCCTCAACTCACTATGTCAGCAACTCACTGTATCCTCAACCCACTGTATACTCAACTTACTATATCCTCAATTCACTGTATCCTCAACTCACTATATCCTCAACTCAGTGTATCCTCAACCCACTGTGTCCTCAACTCACTGGATCCCTAATTCACTGTATCCTCAACTCAGTGTATCCTCAACTCACGGTATCCTCAACTCACTGTATCCTCAATCACTGTATCCTCAACTAACTTATCCTCAACCCACTGTATCAGCAACTTACTGTGTTCTCAACTCACTGTATCCTCAACTCACTTTATCCTCAACCCTCTGTATCCTCAACACACTGCATCCTCAACTCACTGCCTCCTCAACTCACTGTCCATTCATTTCTCTGCATACTCAACGCACTGTATCCTCAACTTAGTGAATTCTTAACTCACTGTATCCTCAACCCACTGTATCTGCAGCTCAATGTATCCTCAACTCACTTTATCCTCAACTCACTTTATCCTCAATTCACTGTATCCTCAACTCACTGGATCATCAACTCACTGTATCCTCAACTCCCTGTATCCTCAACTCCCTGTATCCTCAACTCCCTGTTTCCTCAGCGCACTGTGTCAGCAACTCACTGTATCCTCAACCCACTGTATCCTCAACCCACTGTATCCTCAACCCACTATATCCTCAACTCACTGTATCCTCAACTCATTATATCCTCAATTCACTGTATCCTCAACTCACTATATCCTCAACTCACTGTATCTTCAACCCACTGTATCCTCAACTCACTGTATCTGTAATTCACTGTATCTGTAACTCACTGCATCCACAACTCACTGTGTCCTCAACTCACAGTATCTGTAACTCACTGTATCCACAACTCACTGTATCCACAACTCACTGTATCCACAAGTCACAGTGTCCACAACTAACTGATCAGCTACTCACTATATCCACACACATTTCATCTGCAAGTAACATTATTAGCAATGCAGTGCATCTGAAACTCACGGCAGCCACAACTCACTGTATCAGCAAATCACTGTATCCTCAATTCACTGTATCCTCAACTCACTGTATCCACACCTCACTGTATCCTCAACCCACTGTATCCACAAGTCACTGTATCCTCACCGCACTGTATCCACAATTCACTGTATCCTCAACTCACTGTATCTGTAACTCACTGTATGCACAACTCACTGTATCCTCAACTCTCTGTATCCCAGACTCACTGTACCCACAACTCATTGTATCCACAACTCACTGTAGTCCCAACTCACTGTATCCCCAACTCCCAGTATCCTCAACTCACTGTATCCCAAACTCACTGTATCCTCAACTCACTGTATCCTCAACCCACGGTATTCTCAACTCACTGTATCCTCAACTCACTGTGTCCTCAACTCCCTGTATCCTCAACTCACTATGTCAGCAACTCACTGTATCCTCAACCCACTGTATCTTCAACCCACTATATCCTCAACCCACTATATCCTCAACTCACTGTATCCTCAACCCAATGTATATTGAACTCACTATATCCTCAACTCAGTGTATCCTCAACTCACTGTATCCTCAACTTAGTGAATTCTTAACTCACTGTATCCTCAACCCACTGTATCTGCAGCTCAATGTATCCTCAACTCACTTTATCCTCAACTCACTTTATCCTCAATTCACTGTATCCTCAACTCACTGGATCATCAACTCTCTGTATCCTCAACTCCCTGTATCCTCAACTCCCTGTTTCCTCAGCGCACTGTGTCAGCAACTCACTGTATCCTCAACCCGCTGTATCCTCAACCCACTGTATCCTCAACCCACTATATCCTCAACTCACTGTATCCTCAACTCACTATATCCTCAATTCACTGTATCCTCAACTCACTATATCCTCAACTCACTGTATCTTCAACCCACTGTACCCTCAACTCACTGTATCTGTAACTCACTGTATCTGTAACTCACTGTATCCTCAACTCACAGTATCTGTAACTCACTGTATCCACAACTCACTGTATCCACAACTCACTGTATCAGCAAATCACAGTATCCTCAACTCACTGTATCCTCAACTCACTGTATTAACAACTCACTGTATCCACAACTCACTGTATCCACAAATCACAGTGTCAACAACTAACTGATCAGCTACTCACTATATCCACACACATTTCATCTGCAAGTCACATTATTAGCAATGCAGTGCATCTGAAACTCACGGCAGCCACAACTCACTGTATCAGCAAATCACTGTATCCTCAATTCACTGTATCCTCAACTCACTGTATCCACACCTCACTGTATCCTCAACCAACTGTATCCACAAGTCACTGTATCCTCACCTCACTGTATCCACAATTCACTGTATCCTCAACTCACTGTACCTGTAACTCACTGTATCCTTAACTCACTGTATGCACAACTCACTGTATCCTCAACTCTCTGTATCCCAGACTCACTGTACCCACAACTCATTGTATCCACAACTCACTGTAGTCCCAACTCACTGTATCCCCAACTCCCAGTATCCTCAACTCACTGTATCCCAAACTCACTGTATCCTCAACTCACTGTATCCTCAACCCACGGTATTCTCAACTCACTGTATCCTCAACTCCCTGTGTCCTCAACTCCCTGTATCCTCAACTCACTATGTCAGCAACTCACTGTATCCTCAACCCACTGTATCTTCAACCCACTATATCCTCAACCCACTATATCCTCAACTCACTGTATCCTCAACCCAATGTATATTGAACTCACTATATCCTCAACTCAGTGTATCCTCAACTCACTGTATCCTCAACTTACTGTATCCTCAACTTACTGTATCAGCAACTCACTGTACCTCAACTCCCTGTATCCTCAATTCACTGTATCAGCAACTCACTGTATCCTAAACTCCCTGTATCCTCAATTCACTGTAACAGTAATTCACTGTATCCTCAACTCCCTGTACCCTCAACACACTGTATCAGCAAGTCACTGTATCCTCAACTCACTGCATCCTCTACTCACAGTATCTGTAACGTACTGTATCCTGAACTCACTGTATCCCCAACTCACTGTATCCACAACTAACTGTATCTGGAATTCACAATATCCACAACTCACTGAATCTGGAAGTCACTGTATCCTCAACTCCCAGTATCCGTAACTCCCTGTATCCCCAACTCCCTGTATCCTCAACTCACTGTATCCCCAACTCACTGTATCCACAACTCACTGTATTCCCAACTCTCTGCATCCTCAACTCACGGTATCCTCAACTCACTGTGTCCTGAACTCTCTGTATCCTCAAATCACTGTATCCTCAACCCACTGTATCAGCAACTCACTGTATCCTCAACTACCTGTATCCGCAGCTCTCTGTATCCTCAACCCACTGTATCAGCAACTGCCTGTATCTGCAACGCACTGTATCCTCAACCCATTGATCCTTAAACCACTGTATCCACAAGTCACTGAATCCTCAACCCATTGTATCAGCAACTCACTACATCCTCAATTCCCTGTATCCGCAACACACTGTATCCTCAACTCACCGAATCCTTAACCCACTGTATCAGCAACTCCCTGTATCAGAAATCACTGTATTCTCAAGTCACTGTATCCTCAACTCACTGTATCCTCAACTCCCTGTATCATCAACTCACCGTATCCTCAATCCACTGTATACGCAACCCACTTCATCCTCAACTCACTGTATCTGCAACCCACTGTATCCTCAACTCACTGTATCCCTAATGCACTGTATCCTCAACCCACTGTATCCTCAACCCACTGTATCCTCAACTCACTGTATCCTCAACTAACTTATTCTCAACCCACTGTCTCAGCAACTTACTGTGTTCTCAACTCACTGTATCCTCAACTCACTTTATCCTAAACCCACTGTATCCTCAACACACTGTATCCTCAACTCACTGAATCCTCAACTCACTGTACATTCATTTCACTGCATACTCAACACACTGTATCCTCAACTTAGTGTATTCTTAACTCACTGTATCCTCAACTTACTGTGTTCTCAACTCACTGTATCCTCAACTCACTTTATCCTCAACCCACTGTATCCTCAACTCACTTTATCCTCAACTCCCTGTATCTTCAACTCCCTGTATCCTCAGCGCATTGTGTCAGCAGCTCACTGTATCCTCAACCCACTGTATCCTCAACCCACTGTATCCTCAACCCACTATATCCTCAACTCACTGTATCCTCATCCCACTGTATCCTCACCTCACTATATCCTCAATTCACTGTATCCTCAACTCACTATATTCTCAACTCAGTATATCCACAACTCACTGTATATTCAACCCACTGTATCTGTAACTCACTGTATCCACAACTCACTGTATCCTCAACTCACTGTATCTGTAACTCACTGTATCTGTAACTCACTGTATCTGTAACTCACTGTATCCTCAACTCACAGTATCTGTAACTCACTGTATCCACAACTTACTGTAACCACAACTCACTGTACCAGCAAATCACTGTATCCTCAACTCACTATATCCTCAACTCACTGTATCCACAAGTCAAAGTGTCCACAACTCACTGTATCCACAAGTCAGAGTGTCCACAACTCACTGTATCCACAACTCACTGTATCCACAACTCACTGTATCAGCAAATCACAGTATCCTCAACTCACTGTATCCTCAGCTCACTGTATTAACAACTCACTGTATCCACAACTCACTGTATCCACAAATCACAGTGTCCACAACTAACTGATCAGCTACTCACTATATCCACACACATTTCATCTGCAAGTCACATTATTAGCAATGCAGTGCATCTGAAACTCACAGCAGCCACAACTCACTGTATCAGCAAATCACTGTATCCTCAATTCACTGTATCCTCAACTCACTGTATCCACACCTCACTGTATCCTCAACCCACTGTATCCACAAGTCACTGTATCCTCACCTCACTGTATCCACAATTCACTGTATCCTCAACTCACTGTATCTGTAACTCACTGTATCCTTAACTCACTGTATGCACAACTCATTGTATCCTCAACTCTCTGTATCCCAGACTCACTGTACCCCAACTCCCAGTATCCTCAACTCACTGTATCCCAAACTCACTGTATCCACAACTAACTGTATCTGGAATTCAAAATATCCACAACTCACTGTATCTGGAAGTCACTGTATCCTCAACTCCCAGTATCCGCAACTCCCTGTACCCCCAACTCCCTGTATCCTCAACTCACTATGTCAGCAACTCACTGTATCCTCAACCCACTGTATACTCAACTTACTATATCCTCAATTCACTGTATCCTCAACTCACTATATCCTCAACTCAGTGTATCCTCAACCCACTGTGTCCTCAACTCACTGGATCCCTAATTCACTGTATCCTCAACTCAGTGTATCCTCAACTCACGGTATCCTCAACTCACTGTATCCTCAATCACTGTATCCTCAACTAACTTATCCTCAACCCACTGTATCAGCAACCTACTGTGTTCTCAACTCACTGTATCCTCAACTCACTTTATCCTCAACCCTCTGTATCCTCAACACACTGCATCCTCAACTCACTGCCTCCTCAACTCACTGTCCATTCATTTCTCTGCATACTCAACGCACTGTATCCTCAACTTAGTGAATTCTTAACTCACTGTATCCTCAACCCACTGTATCTGCAGCTCAATGTATCCTCAACTCACTTTATCCTCAACTCACTTTATCCTCAATTCACTGTATCCTCAACTCACTGGATCATCAACTCACTGTATCCTCAACTCCCTGTATCCTCAACTCCCTGTATCCTCAACTCCCTGTTTCCTCAGCGCACTGTGTCAGCAACTCACTGTATCCTCAACCCACTGTATCCTCAACCCACTGTATCCTCAACCCACTATATCCTCAACTCACTGTATCCTCAACTCATTATATCCTCAATTCACTGTATCCTCAACTCACTATATCCTCAACTCACTGTATCTTCAACCCACTGTATCCTCAACTCACTGTATCTGTAATTCACTGTATCTGTAACTCACTGCATCCACAACTCACTGTGTCCTCAACTCACAGTATCTGTAACTCACTGTATCCACAACTCACTGTATCCACAACTCACTGTATCCACAAGTCACAGTGTCCACAACTAACTGATCAGCTACTCACTATATCCACACACATTTCATCTGCAAGTCACATTATTAGCAATGCAGTGCATCTGAAACTCACGGCAGCCACAACTCACTGTATCAGCAAATCACTGTATCCTCAATTCACTGTATCCTCAACTCACTGTATCCACACCTCACTGTATCCTCAACCCACTGTATCCACAAGTCACTGCATCCTCACCTCACTGTATCCACAATTCACTGTATCCTCAACTCACTGTATCTGTAACGCACTGTATGCACAACTCACTGTATCCTCAACTCTCTGTATCCCAGACTCACTGTACCCACAACTCATTGTATCCACAACTCACTGTAGTCCCAACTCACTGTATCCCCAACTCCCAGTATCCCCAACTCCCAGTATCCTCAACTCACTGTATCCTCAACCCACGGTATTCTCAACTCACTGTATCCTCAACTCACTGTGTCCTCAACTCCCTGTATCCTCAACTCACTATGTCAGCAACTCACTGTATCCTCAACCCACTGTATCTTCAACCCACTATATCCTCAACCCACTATATCCTCAACTCACTGTATCCTCAACCCAATGTATATTGAACTCACTATATCCTCAACTCAGTGTATCCTCAACTCACTGTATCCTCAACTTACTGTATCCTCAACTTACTGTATCAGCAACTCACTGTACCTCAACTCCCTGTATCCTCAATTCACTGTATCAGCAACTCACTGTATCCTAAACTCCCTGTATCCTCAGTTCACTGTAACAGCAATTCAATGTATCCTCAACTCCCTGTACCCTCAACACACTGTATCAGCAAGTCACTGTATCCTCAACTCACTGCATCCTCTACTCACAGTATCTGTAACGTACTGTATCCAGAACTCACTGTATCCCCAACTCACTGTATCCACAACTAACTGTATCTGGAATTCACAATATCCACAACTCACTGAATCTGGAAGTCACTGTATCCTCAACTCCCAGTATCCGCAACTCCCTGTATCCCCAACTCCCTGCATCCTCAACTCACTGTATCCCCAACTCTCTGCATCCTCAACTCACGGTATCCTCAACTCACTGTGTCCTGAACACTCTGTATCCTCAAATCACTGTATCCTCAACCCACTGTATCAGCAACTCACTGTATCCTCAACTACCTGTATCCGCAACTCTCTGTATCCTCAACCCACTGTATCAGCAACTGCCTGTATCTGCAATGCACTGTATCCTCAACCCATTGATCCTTAAACCACTGTATCCACAAGTCACTGAATCCTCAACCCATTGTATCAGCAACTCACTACATCCTCAATTCCCTGTATCCGCAACACACTGTATCCTCAACTCACCGAATCCTTAACCCACTGTATCAGCAACTCCCTGTATCAGAAATCACTGTATTCTCAAGTCACTGTATCCTCAACTCACCTAATCCTCAACTCCCTGTATCATCAACTCACCGTATCCTCAATCCACTGTATACGCAACCCACTTCATCCTCAACTCACTGTATCTGCAACCCACTGTATCCTCAACTCACTGTATCCCTAATGCACTGTATCCTCAACTCACTGTATCCTCAACCCACTGTATCCTCAACTCACTGTATCCTCAACTAACTTATTCTCAACCCACTGTCTCAGCAACTTAGTGTGTTCTCAACTCACTGTATCCTCAACTCACTTTATCCTCAACCCCTTGTATCCTCAACACACTGTATCCTCAACTCACTGCATCCTCAACTCACTGTACATTCATTTCACTGCATACTCAACGCACTGTATCCTCAACTTAGTGTATTCTTAACTCACTGTATCCTCAACTTACTATGTTCTCAACTCACTGTATCCTCAACTCACTTTATCCTCAACCCACTGTATCCTCAACTCGCTTTATCCTCAACTCCCTGTATCTTCAACTCTCTGTATCCTCAGCGCATTGTGTCAGCAGCTCACTGTATCCTCAACCCACTGTATCCTCAACCCACTGTATCCTCAACCCACTATATCCTCAACTCACTGTATCCTCATCCCACTGTATCCTCACCTCACTATATCCTCAATTCACTGCATCCTCAACTCACTATATTCCCAACTCAGTATATCCACAACTCACTGTATATTCAACCCACAGTATCTGTAACTCACTGTATCCACAGCTCACTGTATCCTCAACTCACTGTATCTGTAACTGACTGTATCTGTAACTCACTGTATCTGTAACTCACTGTATCCTCAACTCACAGTATCTGTAACTCACTGTATCCACAACTCACTGTAACCACAACTCACTGTACCAGCAAATCACTGTATCCTCAACTCACTGTATCCTCAACTCATTATATCCTCAATTCACTGTATCCTCAACTCACTATATCCTCAACTCACTGTATCTTCAACCCACTGTATCCACAACTCACTGTATCCACAAATCACAGTGTCCACAACTAACTGATCAGCTACTCACTATATGCACAAACATTTCATCTGCAAGTCACATTATTAGCAATGCAGTGCATCTGAAACTCACGGCAGCCACAACTCACTGTATCAGCAAATCACTGTATCCTCAATTCACTGTATCCTCAACTCACTGTATCCACACCTCACTGTATCCTCAACCCACTGTATCCACAAGTCACTGTATCCTCACCTCACTGTATCCACAATTCACTGTATCCTCAACTCACTGTATCTGTAACTCACTGTATCCTTAACTCACTGTATGCACAACTCACTGTATCCTCAACTCTCTGTATCCCAGACTCACTGTACCCACAACTCATTGTATCCACAACTCACTGTATTCCCAACTCACTGTATCCCCAACTCCCAGTATCCTCAACTCACTGTATCCCAAACTCACCGTATCCTCAACTCACTGTATCCTCAACCCACGGTATTCTCAACTCACTGTATCCTCAACTCCCTGTGTCCTCAACTCCCTGTATCCTCAACTCACTATGTCAGCAACTCACTGTATCCTCAACCCACTGTATCTTCAACCCACTATATCCTCAACCCACTATATCCTCAACTCACTGTATCCTCAACCCAATGTATATTGAACTCACTATATCCTCAACTCAGTGTATCCTCAACTCACTGTATCCTCAACTTACTGTATCCTCAACTTACTGTATCAGCAACTTAATGTATCAGCAACTCACTGTACCTCAACTCCCTGTATCCTCAATTCACTGTATCAGCAACTCACTGTATCCTAAACTCCCTGTATCCTCAATTCACTGTAACAGCAATTCACTGTATCCTCAACTCCCTGTACCCTCAACACACTGTATCAGCAAGTCACTGTATCCTCAACTCACTGCATCCTCTACTCACAGTATCTGTAACGTACTGTATCCAGAACTCACTGTATCCCCAACTCACTGTATCCACAACTAACTGTATCTGGAATTTACAATATCCACAACTCACTGAATCTGGAAGTCACTGTATCCTCAACTCCCAGTATCCGCAACTCCCTGTATCCCCAACTCCCTGTATCCTCAACTCACTGTATCCCCAACTCACTGTATCCACAACTCACTGTATCCCCAACTCTCTGCATCCTCAACTCACGGTATCCTCAACTCACTGTGTCCTGAACTCTCTGTATCCTCAAATCACTGTATCCTCAACCCACTGTATCAGCAACTCACTGTATCCTCAACTACCTGTATCCGCAACTCTCTGTATCCTCAACCCACTGTATCAACAACTGCCTTTATCTGCAACGCACTGTATCCTCAACCCATTGATCCTTAAACCACTGTATCCACAAGTCACTGAATCCTCAACCCATTGTATCAGCAACTCACTACATCCTCAATTCCCTGTATCCGCAACACACTGTATCCTCAACTCACCGAATCCTTAACCCACTGTATCAGCAAATCCCTGTATCAGAAATCACGGTATTCTTAAGTCACTGTATCCTCAACTCCCAGTATCCGCAACTCCCTGTATCCCCAACTCCCTGTACCCTCAACACACTGTATCAGCAAGTCACTGTATCCTCAACTCACTGCATCCTCTACTCACAGTATCTGTAACGTACTGTATCTAGAACTCAATGTATACCCAACTCACTGTATCCACAACTAACTGTATCTGGAATTCAAAATATCCACAACTCACTGTATCTGGAAGTCACTGTATCCTCAACTCCCAGTATCCGCAACTCCCTGTACCCCCAACTCCCTGTATCCTCAACTCACTATGTCAGCAACACACTGTATCCTCAACCCACTATATCCTCAACTCACTGTATCCTCAACCCACTGTATACTGAACTTACTATATCCTCAATTCACTGTATCCTCAACTCACTATATCCTCAACTCAGTGTATCCTCAACCCACTGTATCCTCAACTCACTATATCCTCAACTCAGTGTATCCTCAACTCACGGTATCCTCAACTCACGGTATCCTCAATCACTGTATCCTCAAATAACTTATCCTCAACCCACTGTATCAGCAACCTACTGTGTTCTCAACTCACTGTATCCTCAACTCACTTTATCCTCAACCCTCTGTATCCTCAACACACTGCATCCTCAACTCACTGCCTCCTCAACTCACTGTACATTCATTTCACTGCATACTCAACACACTGTATCCTCAACTTAGTGAATTCTTAACTCACAGTATCCTCAACCCACTGTATCTGCAGCTCAATGTATCCTCAACTCACTTTATCCTCAACTCACTTTATCCTCAATTCACTGTATCCTCAACTCACTGGATCATCAACTCACTGTATCCTCAACTCTCTGTATCCTCAACTCCCTGTTTCCTCAGCGCACTGTGTCAGCAACTCAGTGTATCCTCAACCCACTGTATCCTCAACCCACTGTATCCTCAACCCACTATATCCTCAACTCACTGTATCCTCAACTCATTATATCCTCAATTCACTGTATCCTCAACTCACTATATCCTCAACTCACTGTATCTTCAACCCACTGTATCCTCAACTCACTGTATCTGTAACTCACTGTATCTGTAACTCACTGCATCCACAACTCACTGTGTCCTCAACTCACAGTATCTGTAACTCACTGTATCCACAACTCACTGTATCCACAACTCACTGTATCCACAAGTCACAGTGTCCACAACTAACTGATCAGCTACTCACTATATCCACACACATTTCATCTGCAAGTCTCATTATTAGCAATGCAGTGCATCTGAAACTCACGGCAGCCACAACTCACTGTATCAGCAAATCACTGTATCCTCAATTCACTGTATCCTCAACTCACTGTATCCACACCTCACTGTATCCTCAACCCACTGTATCCACAAGTCACTGTATCCTCACCTCACTGTATCCACAATTCACTGTATCCTCAACTCACTGTATCTGTAACTCACTGTATCCTTAACTCACTGTATGCACAACTCACTGTATCCTCAACTCTCTGTATCCCAGACTCACTGTACCCACAACTTATTGTATCCACAACTCACTGTAGTCCCAACTCACTGTATCCCCAACTCCCAGTATCCTCAACTCACTGTATCCCAAACTCACTGTATCCTCAACTCACTGTATCCTCAACCCACGGTATTCTCAACTCACTGTATCCTCAAATCCCTGTGTCCTCAACTCCCTGTATCCTCAACTCACTATGTCAGCAACTCACTGTATCCTCAACCCACTGTATCTTCAACCCACTATATCCTCAACCCACTATATCCTCAACTCACTGTATCCTCAACCCAATGTATATTGAACTCACTATATCCTCAACTCAGTGTATCCTCAACTCACTGTATCCTCAACTTACTGTATCCTCAACTTACTGTATCAGCAACTCACTGTACCTCAACTCCCTGTATCCTCAATACACTGTATCAGCAACTCACTGTATCCTAAACTCCCTGTATCCTCAATTCACTGTAACAGCAATTCATTGTATCGTCAACTCCCTGTACCCTCAACACACTGTATCAGCAAGTCACTGTATCCTCAACTCACTGCATCCTCTACTCACAGTATCTGTAACGTACTGTATCCAGAATTCACTGTATCCCCAACTCACTGTATCCACAACTAACTGTATCTGGAATTCACAATATCCACAACTCACTGAATCTGGAAGTCACTGTATCCTCAACTCCCAGTATCCGCAACTCCCTGTATCCCCAACTCCCTGTACCCTCAACACACTGTATCAGCAAGTCACTGTATCCTCAACTCACTGCATCCTCTACTCACAGTATCTGTAACGTACTGTATCCAGAACTCAATGTATACCCAACTCACTGTATCCACAACTAACTGTATCTGGAATTCAAAATATCCACAACTCACTGTATCTGGAAGTCACTGTATCCTCAACTCCCAGTATCCGCAACTCCCTGTACCCCCAACTCCCTGTATCCTCAACTCACTATGTCAGCAACACACTGTATCCTCAACCCACTATATCCTCAACTCACTGTATCCTCAACCCACTGTATACTGAACTTACTATATCCTCAATTCACTGTATCCTCAACTCACTATATCCTCAACTCAGTGTATCCTCAACCCACTGTATCCTCAACTCACTATATCCTCAACTCAGTGTATCCTCAACTCACGGTATCCTCAACTCACGGTATCCTCAATCACTGTATCCTCAAATAACTTATCCTCAACCCACTGTATCAGCAACCTACTGTGTTCTCAACTCACTGTATCCTCAACTCACTTTATCCTCAACCCTCTGTATCCTCAACACACTGCATCCTCAACTCACTGCCTCCTCAACTCACTGTACATTCATTTCACTGCATACTCAACGCACTGTATCCTCAACTTAGTGAATTCTTAACTCACAGTATCCTCAACCCACTGTATCTGCAGCTCAATGTATCCTCAACTCACTTTATCCTCAACTCACTTTATCCTCAATTCACTGTATCCTCAACTCACTGGATCATCAACTCACTGTATCCTCAACTCTCTGTATCCTCAACTCCCTGTTTCCTCAGCGCACTGTGTCAGCAACTCAGTGTATCCTCAACCCACTGTATCCTCAACCCACTGTATCCTCAACCCACTATATCCTCAACTCACTGTATCCTCAACTCATTATATCCTCAATTCACTGTATCCTCAACTCACTATATCCTCAACTCACTGTATCTTCAACCCACTGTATCCTCAACTCACTGTATCTGTAACTCACTGTATCTGTAACTCACTGCATCCACAACTCACTGTGTCCTCAACTCACAGTATCTGTAACTCACTGTATCCACAACTCACTGTATCCACAACTCACTGTATCCACAAGTCACAGTGTCCACAACTAACTGATCAGCTACTCACTATATCCACACACATTTCATCTGCAAGTCTCATTATTAGCAATGCAGTGCATCTGAAACTCACGGCAGCCACAACTCACTGTATCAGCAAATCACTGTATCCTCAATTCACTGTATCCTCAACTCACTGTATCCACACCTCACTGTATCCTCAACCCACTGTATCCACAAGTCACTGTATCCTCACCTCACTGTATCCACAATTCACTGTATCCTCAACTCACTGTATCTGTAACTCACTGTACCTTAACTCACAGTATGCACAACTCACTGTATCCTCAACTCACTGTATCCACACCTCACTGTATCCTCAACCCACTGTATCCACAAGACACTGTCTCCTCACCTCACTGTATCCACAAGTCACTGTATCCTCACCTCACTGTATCCACAATTCACTGTATCCTCAACTCACTGTATCTGTAACTCACTGTATCCTTAACTCACTGTATGCACAACTCACTGTATCCTCAACCCACTGTATCCACAAGTCACTGTATCCTCACCTCACTGTATCCACAATTCACTGTATCCTCAACTCACTGTATCCTTAACTCACTGTATGCACAACTCACTGTATCCTCAACCCACTGTATCCACAAGTCACTGTACCCTCAACACACTGTATCAGCAAGTCACTGTATCCTCAACTCACTGCATCCTCTACTCACAGTATCTGTAACGTACTGTATCCAGAACTCACTGTATCCCGAACTCACTGTATCCACAACTAACTGTATCTGGAATTCACAATATCCACAACTCACTGAGTCTGGAAGTCACTGTATCCTCAACTCCCAGTATCCGTAACTCCCTGTATCCCCAACTCCCTGTATCCTCAACTCACTGTATCCCCAACTCACTGTATCCACAACTCACTGTATTCCCAACTCTCTGCATCCTCAACTCACGGTATCCTCAACTCACTGTGTCCTGAACTCTCTGTATCCTCAAATCACTGTATCCTCAACCCACTGTATCAGCAACACACTGTATCCTCAACTACCTGTATCCGCAACTCTCTGTATCCTCAACCCACTGTATCAGCAACTGCCTGTATCTGCAACGCACTGTATCCTCAACCCATTGATCCTTAAACCACTGTATCCACAAGTCACTGAATCCTCAACCCATTGTATCAGCAACTCACTACATCCTCAATTCCCTGTATCCGCAACACACTGTATCCTCAACTCACCGAATCCTTAACCCACTGTATCAGCAACTCCCTGTATCAGAAATCACTGTATTCTCAAGTCACTGTATCCTCCACTCACTGTATCCTCAACTCCCTGTATCATCAACTCACCGTATCCTCAATCCACTGTATACGCAACCCACTTCATCCTCAACTCACTGTATCTGCAACCCACTGTATCCTCAACTCACTGTATCCCTAATGCAGTGTATCCTCAACTCACTGTATCCTCAACCCACTGTATCCTCAACTCACTGTATCCTCAACTAACTTATTCTCAACCCACTGTCTCAGCAACTTACTGTGTTCTCAACTCACTGTATCCTCAACTCACTTTATCCTCAACCCACTGTATCCTCAACACACTGTATCCTCGACTCACTCAATCCTCAACTCACTGTACATTCATTTCACTGCATACTCAACACACTGTATCCTCAACTTAGTGTAATCTTAACTCACTGTATCCTCAACTTACTGTGTTCTCAACTCACTGTATCCTCAACTCACTTTACCCTCAACCCACTGTATCCTCAACTCACTTTATCCTCAACTCCCTGTATCTTCAACTCCCTGTATCCTCAGCGCATTGTGTCAGCAGCTCACTGTATCCTCAACCCACTGTATCCTCAACCCACTGTATCCTCAACCCACTATATCCTCAACTCACTGTATCCTCATCCCACTGTATCCTCACCTCACTATATCCTCAATTCACTGTATCCTCAACTCACTATATTCTCAACTCAGTATATCCACAACTCACTGTATATTCAACCCACTGTATCTGTAACTCACTGTATCCACAACTCACTGTATCCTCAACTCACTGTATCTGTAACTCACTGTATCTGTAACTCACTGTATCCTCAACTCACAGTATCTGTAACTCACTGTATGCACAACTCACTGTATCCACAACTCACTGTATCAGCAAATCACAGTATCCTCAACTCACTGTATCCTCAGCTCACTGTATTAACAACTCACTGTATCCACAACTCACTGTATCCACAAATCACAGTGTCCACAACTAACTGATCAGCTACTCACTATATCCACACACATTTCATCTGCAAGTCACATTATTAGCAATGCAGTGCATCTGAAACTCACGGCAGCCACAACTCACTGTATCAGCAAATCACTGTATCCTCAATTCACTGTATCCTCAACTCACTGTATCCACACCTCACTGTATCCTCAACCCACTGTATCCACAAGTCACTGTATCCTCACCTCACTGTATCCACAATTCACTGTATCCTCAACTCACTGTATCTGTAACTCACTGTATCCTTAACTCACTGTATGCACAACTCACTGTATCCTCAACTCTCTGTATCCCAGACTCACTGTACCCACAACTCATTGTATCCACAACTCACTGTATTCCCAACTCACTGTACCCCAACTCCCAGTATCCTCAACTCACTGTATCCCAAACTCACTGTATCCACAACTAACTGTATCTGGAATTCAAAATATCCACAACTCACTGTATCTGGAATCACTGTATCCTCAACTCCCAGTATCCGCAACTCCCTGTACCCCCAACTCCCTGTATCCTCAACTCACTATGTCAGCAACTCACTGTATCCTCAACCCACTGTATACTCAACTTACTATATCCTCAATTCACTGTATCCTCAACTCACTATATCCTCAACTCAGTGTATCCTCAACCCACTGTGTCCTCAACTCACTGGATCCCTAATTCACTGTATCCTCAACTCAGTGTATCCTCAACTCACGGTATCCTCAACTCACTGTATCCTCAATCACTGTATCCTCAACTAACTTATCCTCAACCCACTGTATCAGCAACCTACTGTGTTCTCAACTCACTGTATCCTCAACTCACTTTATCCTCAACCCTCTGTATCCTCAACACACTGCATCCTCAACTCACTGCCTCCTCAACTCACTGTACATTCATTTCTCTGCATACTCAACGCACTGTATCCTCAACTTAGTGAATTCTTAACTCACTGTATCCTCAACCCACTGTATCTGCAGTTCAATGTATCCTCAACTCACTTTATCCTCAACTCACTTTATCCTCAATTCACTGTATCCTCAACTCACTGGATCATCAACTCACTGTATCCTCAACTCCCTGTATCCTCAACTCCCTGTTTCCTCAGCGCACTGTGTCAGCAACTCACTGTATCCTCAACCCACTGTATCCTCAACACACTGTATCCTCAACCCACTATATCCTCAACTCACTGTATCCTCAACTCATTATATCCTCAATTCACTGTATCCTCAACTCACTATATCCTCAACTCACTGTATCTTCAACCCACTGTATCCTCAACTCACTGTATCTGTAACTCACTGTATCTGTAACTCACTGCATCCACAACTCACTGTGTCCTCAACTCACAGTATCTGTAACTCACTGTATCCACAAGTCACTGTATCCACAACTCACTGTATCCACAAGTCACAGTGTCCACAACTAACTGATCAGCTACTCACTATATCCACACACATTTCATCTGCAAGTCACATTATTAGCAATGCAGTGCATCTGAAACTCACGGCAGCCACAACTCACTGTATCAGCAAATCACTGTATCCTCAATTCACTGTATCCTCAACTCACTGTATCCACACCTCACTGTATCCTCAACCCACTGTATCCACAAGTCACTGTATCCTCACCTCACTGTATCCACAATTCACTGTATCCTCAACTCACTGTATCTGTAACTCACTGTATCCTTAACTCACTGTATGCACAACTCACTGTATCCTCAACTCTCTGTATCCCAGACTCACTGTACCCACAACTCATTGTATCCACAACTCACTGTAGTCCCAACTCACTGTATCCCCAACTCCCAGTATCCGCAACTCCCTGTATCCCCAACTCCCTGCATCCTCAACTCACTGTATCCCAAACTCTCTGCATCCTCAACTCACGGTATCCTCAACTCACTGTGTCCTGAACACTCTGTATCCTCAAATCACTGTATCCTCAACCCACTGTATCAGCAACTCACTGTATCCTCAACTACCTGTATCCGCAACTCTCTGTATCCTCAACCCACTGTATCAGCAACTGCCTGTATCTGCAACGCACTGTATCCTCAACCCATTGATCCTTAAACCACTGTATCCACAAGTCACTGAATCCTCAACCCATTGTATCAGCAACTCACTACATCCTCAATTCCCTGTATCCGCAACACACTGTATCCTCAACTCACCGAATCCTTAACCCACTGTATCAGCAACTCCCTGTATCAGAAATCACTGTATTCTCAAGTCACTGTATCCTCAACTCACTGTATCCTCAACTCCCTGTATCATCAACTCACCGTATCCTCAATCCACTGTATACGCAACCCACTTCATCCTCAACTCACTGTATCTGCAACCCACTGTATCCTCAACTCACTGTATCCCTAATGCACTGTATCCTCAACTCACTGTATCCTCAACCCACTGTATCCTCAACTCACTGTATCCTCAACTAACTTATTCTCAACCCACTGTCTCAGCAACTTACTGTGTTCTCAACTCACTGTATCCTCAACTCACTTTATCCTCAACCCCTTGTATCCTCAACACACTGTATCCTCAACTCACTGCATCCTCAACTCACTGTACATTCATTTCACTGCATACTCAACGCACTGTATCCTCAACTTAGTGTATTCTTAACTCACTGTATCCTCAACTTACTATGTTCTCAACTCACTGTATCCTCAACTCACTTTATCCTCAACCCACTGTATCCTCAACTCGCTTTATCCTCAACTCCCTGTATCTTCAACTCCCTGTATCCTCAGCGCATTGTGTCAGCAGCTCACTGTATCCTCAACACACTGTATCCTCAACCCACTGTATCCTCAACCCACTATATCCTCAACTCACTGTATCCTCATCCCACTGTATCCTCACCTCACAATAACCTCAATTCACTGCATCCTCAACTCTCTATATTCCCAACTCAGTATATCCACAACTCACTGTATATTCAACCCACTGTATCTGTAACTCACTGTATCCACAACTAACTGTATCCTCAACTCACTGTATCTGTAACTCACTGTATCTGTAACTCACTGTATCTGTAACTCACTGTATCTGTAACTCACTGTATCCTCAACTCACAGTATCTGTAACTCACTGTATCCACAACTCACTGTAACCACAACTCACTGTACCAGCAAATCACTGTATCCTCAACTCACTGTATCCTCAACTCACTGTATCCACAAGTCAAAGTGTCCACAACTCACTGTATCCACAAGTCAGAGTGTCCACAACTAACTGATCAGCTATTCACTATATCCACACACATTTCATCTGCAAGTCACATTATTAGCAATGCAGTGCATCTGAAACTCACGGCAGCCACAACTCACTGTATCAGCAAATCACTGTATCCTCAATTCACTGTATCCTCAACTCACTGTATCCACACCTCACTGTATCCTCAACCCACTGTATCCACAAGTCACTGTATCCTCACCTCACTGTATCCACAAGTCACTGTATCCTCACCTCACTGTATCCACAATTCACTGTATCCTCAACTCACTGTATCTGTAACTCACTGTATCCTTAACTCACTGTATGCACAACTCACTGTATCCTCAACTCTCTGTTTCCCAGACTCACTGTACCCACAACTCATTGTATCCACCACTCACTGTATTCCCAACTCACTGTACCCCAACTCCCAGTATCCTCAACTCACTGTATCCCAAACTCACTGTATCCTCAACTCACTTTATCCTCAACCCACGGTATTCTCAACTCACTGTATCCTCAACTCCCTGTGTCCTCAACTCCCTGTATCCTCAACTCACTATGTCAGCAACTCACTGTATCCTCAACCTACTGTATCTTCAACCCACTATATCCTCAACCCACTATATCCTCAACTCACTGTATCCTCAACCCAATGTATATTGAACTCACTATATCCTCAACTCAGTGTATCCTCAACTCACTTTATCCTCAACTTACTGTATCCTCAACTTACTGTATCAGCAACTCACTGTACCTCAACTCCCGGCATCCTCAATTCACTGTATCAGCAACTCACTGTATCCTAAACTCCCTGTATCCTCAATTCACTGTAACAGCAACTCACTGTATCCTCAACTCCCTGTACCCTCAACACACTGTATCAGCAAGTCACTGTATCCTCAACTCACTGCATCCTCTACTCACAGTATCTGTAACGTACTGTATCCAGAACTCACTGTATACCCAACTCACTGTAACCACAACTCACTGTACCAGCAAATCACTGTATCCTCAACTCACTGTATCCTCTACTCACTGTATCCACAAGTCAAAGTGTCCACAACTCACTGTTTCCACAAGTCAGAGTGTCCATAACTCACTGTATCCACAACTCACTGTATTAACAAATCACAGTATCCTCAACTCACTGTATCCTCAACTCACTTTATCCTCAACCCACTGTATCCTCAACTCGCTTTATCCTCAACTCCCTGTATCTTCAACTCCCTGTATCCTCAGCGCATTGTGTCAGCAGCTCACTGTATCCTCAACCCACTGTATCCTCAACCCACTGTATCCTCAACCCACTATATCCTCAACTCACTGTAATCTCATCCCACTGTATCCTCACCTCACTATATCCTCAATTCACTGCATCCTCAACTCACTATATTCCCAACTCAGTATATCCACAACTCACTGTATATTCAACCCACTGTATCTGTAACTCACTGTATCCACAACTCACTGTATCCACAACTCACTGTATCCACAACTCACTGTATCCACAAATCACAGTGTCCACAACTAACTGATCAGCTACTCACTATATCCACACACATTTCATCTGCAAGTCACATTATTAGCAATGCAGTGCATCTGAAACTCACGGCAGCCACAACTCACTGTATCAGCAAATCACTGTATCCTCAATTCACTGTATCCTCAACTCACTGTATCCACACCTCACAGTATCCTCAACCCACTGTATCCACAAGTCACTGTATCCTCACCTCACTGTATCCACAATTCACTGTATCCTCAACTCACTGTATCTGTAACTCACTGTACCTTAACTCACAGTATGCACAACTCACTGTATCCTCAACTCACTGTATCCACACCTCACTGTATCCTCAACCCACTGTATCCACAAGACACTGTCTCCTCACCTCACTGTATCCACAAGTCACTGTATCCTCACCTCACTGTATCCACAATTCACTGTATCCTCAACTCACTGTATCTGTAACTCACTGTATCCTTAACTCACTGTATGCACAACTCACTGTATCCTCAACTCTCTGTTTCCCAGACTCACTGTACCCACAACTCATTGTATCCACAACTCACTGTATTCCCAACTCACTGTACCCCAACTCCCAGTATCCTCAACTCACTGTATCCCAAACTCACTGTATCCTCAACTCACTGTATCCTCAACCCACGGTATTCTCAACTCACTGTATCCTCAACTCCCTGTGTCCTCAATTCCCTGTATCCTCAACTCACTATGTCAGCAACTCACTGTATCCTCAACCCACTGTATCTTCAACCCACTATATCCTCAACCCACTATATCCTCAACTCACTGTATCCTCAACCCAATGTATATTGAACTCACTATATCCTCAACTCAGTATATCCTCAACTCACTTTATCCTCAACTTACTGTATCCTCAACTTACTGTATCAGCAACTCACTGTACCTCAACTCCCTGCATCCTCAATTCACTGTATCAGCAACTCACTGTATCCTAAACTCCCTGTATCCTCAATTCACTGTAACAGCAATTCACTGTATCCTCAACTCCCTGCATCCTCTACTCACAGTATCTGTAACGTACTGTATCCAGAACTCAATGTATACCCAACTCACTGTATCCACAACTAACTGTATCTGGAATTCAAAATATCCACAACTCACTGTATCTGGAAGTCACTGTATCCTCAACTCCCAGTATCCGCAACTCCCTGTACCCCCAACTCCCTGTATCCTCAACTCACTATGTCAGCAACACACTGTATCCTCAACCCACTATATTCTCAACTCACTGTATCCTCAACCCACTGTATACTCAACTTACTATATCCTCAATTCACTGTATCCTCAACTCACTATATCCTCAACTCAGTGTATCCTCAACCCACTGTGTCCTCAACTCACTGTATCCCTAATTCACTGTATCCTCAACTCAGTGTATCCTCAACTCACGGTATCCTCAACTCACGGTATCCTCAATCACTGTATCCTCAAATAACTTATCCTCAACCCACTGTATCAGCAACCTACTGTGTTCTCAACTCACTGTATCCTCAACTCACTTTATCCTCAACCCTCTGTATCCTCAACACACTGCATCCTCAACTCACTGCCTCCTCAACTCACTGTACATTCATTTCACTGCATACTCAACGCACTGTATCCTCAACTTAGTGAATTCTTAACTCACTGTATCCTCAACCCACTGTATCTGCAGCTCAATGTATCCTCAACTCACTTTATCCTCAACTCACTTTATCCTCAATTCACTGTATTCTTAACTCACTGTATGCCCAACTCTCTGAATCCCAAACTCACTGTACCCACAACTCATTGTATCCTCAACTCACTGTATTCCCAACTCACTGTATCCCCAACTCCCAGTATCCTCTACTCACTGAATCCCAAACTCACTGTATCCTCAACTCACTGTATCCTCAACCCACGGTATTCTCAACTCACTGTATCCTCAACTCCCTGTGTCCTCAACTCCCTGTATCCTCAACTCACTGTATCCTCAAGCCACTATATCCTCAATCCACTATATCCTCAACTCACTGTATCCTCAACCCACTGTATTCTCATCTCACTATATCCTCAATTCACTGTGTCCTCAACTCACTATATTCTCAACTCACTGTATCCTCAACTCACTGTATCCTCAACTTACTGCATCCTCAACTTACTGTATCAGCAACTCACTGTACCTCAACTCCTTGTATCCTCAATTCACTGTATCAGCAACTCACTGTATCTTCAACTCCCTGTATCCTCAATTCACTGTAACAGTAACTCACTGTATCCTCAACTCCCTGTATCCTCAACTCCCTGTATCCTCAACCCACTGTATCTGCAACTCACTGCACCTCACCTCCCTGTATCTGCAACTCACTCTATCCTCAACTCACTGTATCTCAGCCCACTGTATCCTCAACTCACTGTACCCTCAACTCACTGTATCCTCAACTCCCTGTACCCTCAACACACTGTATCAGCAAGTCACTGTGTCCTCAACTCACAGTATCTGTAACGCACTGTCTCCAGAACTCACTGTATCCCCAACTCACTGTATCCACAGCTAACTGTATCTGAAATTCACAATATCCACAACTCACTGTATCTGGAAGTCACTGTATCCTCAACTCGCTGTATCCTCAGCTCCCTGTGTCCTCAACTCCCTGTATCCCCAACTCACTATGTCAGCAACTCACTGTATCCTCAACCCACTGTATCCTCAACTCACTGTATCCTCAACTCACTGTATCCTCAACTTACTGTATCAGCAACTCACTGTACCTCAACTCCCTGTATCCTCAATTCACTGTGTCAGCAACTCACTGTATCCTGAACTCCCTGTATCCTCAATTCACTGTAACAGCAACTCACTGTATCCTCAACTCCCTGTATCCTCAACTCACAGGATCCTCAACCCACTGTATCTGCAACTCACTGCACCTCACCTCCCTGTATCTGCAACTCACTCTATCCTCAACTCACTGTATCTCAGCCCACTGTATCCTCAACTCACTGTATCCTCAACTCACTGTATCCTCAACTCCCTGTACCCTCAACACACTGTATCAGCAAGTCACTGTGTCCTCAACTCACAGTATCTGTAACGCACTGTCTCCAGAACTCACTGTATCCCCAACTCACTGTATCCACAACTAACTGTATCTGGAATTCACAATATCCACAACTCACTGTATCTGGAATGCACTGTATCCTCAACTCGCTGTATCCTCAGCTCCCTGTGTCCTCAACTCCCTGTATCCTCAACTCACTATGTCAGCAACTCACTGTATCCTCAACCCACTGTATCCTCAACTCACTGTATCCTCAACTCACTGTATCCTCAACTTACTGTATCAGCAACTCACTGTACCTCAACTCCCTGTATCCTCAATTCACTGTATCAGCAACTCACTGTATCCTGAACTCCCTGTATCCTCAATTCACTGTAACAGCAACTCACTGTATCCTCAACTCCCTGTAACCACAACTCCCTGTATCCTGGGTGGACTGGGTAAATAATACTCCCAGTGGACCCAAGGAAAGGGAATTCCTTGAATGTTTACAGTAGGGCTTTTTGGAACAGCTTGTGATGGAGCCCACGAGGGAACAGGCCATTCTGGACTTAGTGTTATGTAATAAGCCAGACTTGATTAAAGATCTTAAAGTAAGGGAGCACTTAGGAGGCAGTGATCATAATATGGTCGAAGCCTAACCTCGGTTGTTGGCAAGATTCTAGAATCCATTGTTAAGGATGAGATTTCTAAATTCTTGGAAGTGCAGGGTCGGATTAGGACAAGTCAGCATGGATTTAGTAAGGGGAGGTCGTGCCTGACGAACCTGTTAGAGTTCTTTGAAGGGATAACAAATATGTTAGACCAAGGAGAGCCAATGGATGTTATCTATCTTGACTTCCAAAAGGCCTTTAATAAGGTGCCCCACGGGAGACTGCTGAGTAAAATAAGGGCCCATGGTATTCGAGGCAAGGTACTAACATGGATTGACGATTGGCTGTCAGGCAGAAGGCAGAGAGTTGGGATAAAAGGTTCTTTTTCGGAATGGCAACCGGTGACGAGTGGTGTCTCGCAGGGTTCAGTGTTGGGGCCACAGCTGTTCTCTTTATATATTAACGATCTAGATGACGGGACTGGGGGCATTCTGGCTAAGTTTGCCGATGATACAAAGATAGGTGGAGGGGCAGGTAGTATGGAGGAGGTGGGGAGGCTGCAGAAAGATTTAGACAGTTTAGGTGAGTGGTCCAAGAAATGGCTGATGAAATTCAACGTGGGTAAGTGCGAGGTCTTGCACTTTGGAAAAAAGAATAGAGGCATGGACTATTTTCTAAAAGGTGGCAAAATTCATCATGCTGAAGTGCAAAGGGACTTGGGAGTCCTAGTCCAGGATTCTCTAAAGGTAAACTTGCAGGTTGAGTCCGTAATTAAGAAAGCAAATGCAATGTTGTCATTTATCTCAAGAGGCTTGGAATATAAAAGCAGGGATGTACTTCTGAAGTTTTCTAAAGCATTAGTTAGGCCCCATTTAGAATACTGTGAACAATTTTGGGCCCCACACCTCAGGAAGGACATACTGGCACTGGAGCGGGTCCAGCGGAGATTCACATGGATGATCCCAGGAATGGTCGGCCTAACATATGATGAACGTCTGAGGATCCTGGGATTTTATTCATTACAGTTTAGGAGGTTGAGGGGAGATCTCATAGAAACTTACAAGATAATGAATGGCTTAGATAGGGTGGACGTAGGGAAGTTGTTTCCATTAGCAGGGGAGACTAGGACCCGGGGGCACAGCCTTAGAATAAAAGGGAGTCACTTTAGAACAGAGATGAGGAGAAATTTCTTCAGCCAGAGAGTGGTGGGTCTATGGAATTCATTGCCACAGAGGGCGGTGGAGGCCGGGACGTTGAGTGTCTTTAAGACAGAAGTTGATAAATTCTTGATTTCTCGAGGAATTAAGGGCTATGGAGAGAGAGCGGGTAAATGGAGTTGAAATCAGCCATGATTGAATGGTGGAGTGGACTCGATGGGCCGAATGGCCTTACTTCCGTTCCTATGTCTTATGGTCTTATGGTCACTGTATCCACAACACACTGCATCCACAATGCACTGCATCCACAACTCACTGCATCCTGCAATTCAGTGCTATCCGCAACTCACTGCATCTGCAGCTCACTGCATCTGGCATTCACTGCATCTGCAACTCACTGCATCCCAGAACTCACTGCAACTGCAACTCACTGCATCCCACCACCCACTGCATGCTGCAACTCACTGCATCTGCAGCTCACTGCATCTGCCATTCACTGCAACTGCAACTCACTGCATCCCACAACCCACTGCATCTGCAACGCTCTGCAACCAGTAACTCACTGTTTCTGCAACTCACTGCATCCGCAACTCACTCTATCTGTAACTCACTGCATCCACAACTCACTCTATCGGCAACTCACTGCATCCACAACTCAATCTATCTGCAACTCACTGCAACCCGCAACTCACTGCAACTAGTAACTCATTGCATCTGGAACTTACTGCATCCTGCAACTCACTGTATCCACAACCCTCTGCATTCTGCAACTCTCTTCATGCTGGAACTCACTGCATCCTGCAACTCACTGCACCCGACAGCTCACTGCATTCTGCAACTCACTGCATTCTGCAACTCTCTGCATTCTGCAATTCACTGCAGCCCACAGCTCACTGCTTTCTGCAACTCACTGCATTCTGCAACTCTCTGCATCCTGCAACTCACTGCATCTGCAACTCACTGCATCTGCAACTCACCACATCCCATAGCTCACTGCATCTGCAGCTCATTGCATCTGCAACTCACTGCATCCCACCGCTCACTGCATCCCACAACTCACTGCACCTACAACTCACTGCATACACCGCCCACTGCATCCTGCAACACACTGCATCCTGCAACTCACTGCATCCCACAGCTCACTGCATCTGCAACTCACTGTATCCACAACTCACTGCATCCTGCAACTCACTACATCCCACAGCTCACTGCATCCTGAAACTCACTGCATCTGCAACTCACCACATCCCGCAGCTCACTGCATCTGCAACTCACTGCATCTGCAACTCACTGCATCTACAACACACTGCATTCCATAACTCACTGCATCTGCAACTCACTGCACCCGACAGCTCATTGCATCCACAATCACTGCAACCACGACTCACTGCATCTGCAACTCACCACATCCCACAGCTCACTGCATCTGCAGCTCACTACATCCCACAGCTCACTACATCCCACAGCTCACTGCATCTGCAGCTCACTGCATCTGCAACTCACTGCATCCCACCGCTCACTGCATCCCACAACTCACTGCATCTGCAACTCACTGCATCCCACCGCCCACTGCATCCTGCAACACACTGCATCCTGCAACTCACTGCATCCCACAGCTCACTGCAACTCACTGTATCCACAACTCACTGCATCCTGCAACTCACTATGTCCCACAGCTCACTGCATCCTGCAACTCACTGCATCTGCAACTCACCACATCACGCAGCTCACTGCATCTGCAACTCACCACATCCCACAGTTCACTGCATCTGCAACTCACTGCATCTGCAACTCACTGCATCCGACCACTCATTGCGTCCCACAAATCACTTCATCCTGCAACTCACTGCATCCTGCAACTCACTGCATCCCACCGCTCACTGCATCCTGCAACTCACGGCATCCTGCAACTCACTGCATCCAACCGCTCATTGCATCCCACAGCTCACTGCATCTGCAACTCTTTGAATCCCACCGCTCACTGCATCCCACAACTCACTGCATCTGCAACTCACTGCATCCGACCACTCATTGCGTCCCACAAATCACTTCATCCTGCAACTCACTGCATCCTGCAACTCACTGCATCCCACCGCTCACTGCATCCTGCAACTCACGGCATCCTGCAACTCACTGCATCCAACCGCTCATTGCATCCCACAGCTCACTGCATCTGCAACTCTTTGAATCCCACCGCTCACTGCATCCCACAACTCACTGCATCTGCAACTCACTGCATCCTGCAACTCACTGCATCCCACAGCTCACTGCATTCTGCAACTCACTGTATTCTACAACTCACTGCATCCTGCAACTCACTGCATCCTGCAATTCAATGCATCCCACAGCTCACTGCATCCTGCAAATCACTGCATTCTACAACTCACTGCATCCTGCAACTCTCTGCATCCCACAGCTCACTGCATTCTACAAATCACTGCATTCTACAACTCACTGCATCCTGCAACTCTCTGCATCCCACAGCTCACTGCATCCTGCAACTCTCTGCATCCCACAGCTCACTGCATTCTACAAATCACTGCATTCTACAACTCACTGCATCCTGCAACTCACTGCACCCGACAGCTCATTGTATCCACAATCACTGCATCTGCGACTCACCACACCCCACAGCTCACTGCATCTGCAACTCACTGCATTCCACAGCTCACTGCATCCTGCAACTCACTGCATCCGACCGCTCACTGCATCCCACAACTCAATTCACCCTGCAATTCACAGGATCCTGCTCCTAACTGTATCCCACAGGTCACAGCGTTTAAGTTGGACAGTCCGAAACCTGACGAAGAGAAGCACATTTTGTCTTTGATTTTGAAGGTGAGTGAAAACAAGGCACTGTTGGAAAAGATCAGGGGAATTTCTAAAACCAGAGATGCAAACCTATAAACAGAAGAAGAACAGAGAGAAGATATAATGAAGTTACTGAAAGAATACAGACAGAATTGTAGGGATACACCAGGGGGCACTCCATTAACTAATAATGATGTAGACATAAGGAGCTCTGAACGGGGACTTGCGGTGACGGTGATGTGCTGAGCGCTCGCACATCAGGTGGCTCTCCTCCCAACCAGAACCAAATAGGTACTTTTAGGCAAATTTTGCCCAAAAACCGAAGGCAACTCAACCTCAATGGAGGAAAGAAAACGACCGCAAATGGGACATCGAGGGGTCAAAAGGACGGCAGAAGTGGCTGAAGGGGCCACGAACGCTAAGCGGACGAACCGGTGGATTCACAACGCGAGGGGGCCCCAACCACCCAAGAGAGAGGGAGACCATCGACCCGAACATCAGCCTCCTCCTCGCCACCTGGAGACGGACGGATGACCTTCCTCAAGAAGGAGCTGGCCACCATGAAAGAGGCGATTAGAATTGAGATCCAGGTAGCGGCCAAGGTGGCGGTGACAGATGCGATGGTCGTCTTATAAAAAACAATCGAGGGGTTGGTGAAGAAAGTGGAGGCGCAGGAAAGAACGATCCATGACCTGGAGAGAGCCTCGACGGAGCAGAGCGACAGGATTGTCATTCTGGAAGCAGAAGTGGAAAGGTTGGTGGCGGCCCAAGGGAGCTTAAAGGGGCAGGTCGAGGAACAGGAGAACAGGTTCCAATGGCAGAATTTTCGGACTGTGGGCCTACCATAAGGCATCGAGGGTAGAGACCCGACAGGCTACATCGCCCAAATGCTGGGCAACCTAGTCGGGAGAGATAGCTTCCCCAACCCCTCAGAAATGGACAGGGCACACAGGTCGCTCAAACTGAAGGTTAAGGCGAGGTAGCAGCCGAGAGCAATCATAGCGAAACTGCTCCGATATCAGGATCGGGGGAGGCTCCTGTGGTGGGCAAGACAGACTAGAGTGAGCACATGGGAAGGACACAAAATCCGTATCTACCAAGACATTGGGGCAGATCTGGTGAAACGAAGGGCCGAGTTCAGCCAGGCAAAGGCTGCGCTATACAAAAATGGAATGCGATTTGGCATGCTATTCCCAGCCAGACTCTGGGTCACATACCAGAACAAAGAGCACTACTTCAATACCCTGGCAGAGGAAAGCAAATACGTGCAGGCCAATGGCCTAGACAAAGGGCAGGCGAGGCAACAATGAAGGCAGATTGGAGGAAGATCGCAAAAGAAACCGAGACTTATTGAACAGTTACCATGTTTGCGCGAGACTGTACTGCCTCATTCTGATAAAAAAGACCAGGTCACAGGAGAGAGCGAGGACAGGGTGCAGTACCCTTAATAACGACACAAGAGTGTAGAATGGTAAATGAAGGCTTTAATAAGCAGAGAACTAGTCAGTGACCGAGACGTGTGCTTACTGAGTGCCACCTACAGGGCGTCACCTTATATACGGCTCCCTGGTGGGTGGAGCCGGAGGCGGAGTCCCCCAGGGTTCCAAACCCGGTCTGAAAGGGGCATCACCTACATGGTGTTAAGGGTACAGTAACCATTCATCACATTCACCCCCTGTTTAAAAAACGCAAAGTCCGTCGGGGGTGAAGTGGAATCACATGTCCAGTATTTTCGGGGGATGGATCGTCCTCGTCGACCTTCTCAGCTCGGGCGGTGGTGCGGTGGTCACTGACGTCTTTGGTGAGGGTAGATCTGGGAGCATGGTGGTCAGAGCTTTGGTCCAGGTTGGGGTAGGGGGTCGGGGGGTAGGAGGAATAGCTGGGTGAATAGCTGGGGTTGGGGGCAGCGGTGCCGGCGCCGGCAGGGAGTGTGGCAAGGGGGGGTCGCAGTCGGTGGCTACCGACGGGGCAGGGGTCCCGGGGGGAGCATCAGTGGGAGAATCAGCGGGTGCCAGATCCCGGAGGGAAACCGTGTCTTGCCTGCCGTCGGGGTGCTCGACATAGGTGTACCGGGGGTTCGCATGTAGCAGTCGGACCCTCTCGACCAGGGGGTCCGTTTTATGGCTCCTCGCGTGCCTCCGGAGAAGAACAGGTCCCGGAGTCATCAGCAAAGGTGGAAGCGAGACCCCGGAGGTGGACCTCCTGGGGAAGACAAACAAGCGGTTGTGAGGGGTCTCATTTGTGGCCGTGCAGAGGAGCGACTTAATGGAGTGTAGGGCATCGGGTAGGACCTCCTGCCAGTGGGTGGTTGGGAGATTTCTCGACCGTAGGGCCAGAAGGACAGCCTTCCAAACTGTTGCGTTCTTCCTCTCCACCTGTCCATTTCCTCGCGGGTTATAACTGGTCGTTCTGCTCGAGGCGATGCCCTTGCTGAGCAGATACTGACACAACTCATCGCTCATGAACGATGTACCCCGGTCGCTGTGGATATAAGCGGGGAAACCGAACAGGGTAAAGATGTCGTGCAGTGCCTTTATCACGGTGGCCGAGGTCATGTCGGGACAGGGAACGGCGAGTGGGAAGCGGGAGAACTCGTCGATGACAGTTAGGAAGTAGATATTGCAGTTGGTGGATGGGAGGGGGCCTTTGAAGTCCACGCTTAGTCGCTCAAAGGGCCCCGAGGCCTTTACAAGGCGAGCCTTGTCTGGACGGTAGAAGTGTGGTTTGCACTCCGCACAGATCTGGCAGGCCCTGGCCATGGCCTTGACCTCCTTGGTTGAGTAAGGTAGGTTGCGGGACTTGATAAAGTGGGCGAGTCGGGTAACCCCCGGGTGACATAGATCATTGTGGATGGCCTGCAGGCGATCCTCCTGCACGTTGGCGCACGTGCCGCGGGACAGGGCATCTGGGGGCTCGTTGAGCTCCCCAGGACGATATTTGATATTGTACGTGTAGGTGGAGAGTTCGATCCTCCACCTCAAGGTTTTATCATTTTAAATTTTGCCCCGTTGTGCTTTATCAATCATGAAGGCTACCGACCGTTGGTCGGTGCCGAGGGTGAACCTCCTACCGGCGAGGTAGTGTCTCCAGCACCGCACAGCCTCCACAATGGCTTGTGCCACCTTTTCGACTGCGGAGTGTCGAATCTCGGAGGCGGTGAGTGTCCGAGAGAAGAATGCTTCTGGCCTGCCTGCCTGGTTGAGGGTAGCAGCCAGGGTGATGTCTGATGCATCGCTCTCTACCTGGAAAGGGATGGTTTCGTCCACCGCGTGCATAGCGGCTTTGATGATGTCAGCCTTGATGCGACTGAAGGCTGACCGGGCCTCAGCCGTCAGGGGAAATGTCGTGGTCTTTATGAGTGGGCGGGCTTCTTCCGCATATCTGGGGTCCCACTGGGCGTAATAGGAGAAAAGCCCCAAGCACCGTTTGAGGGCCTTGAGGCTACGGGGAAGGGGAAGTTCCTTAAGGGGGCGCATGCGGTCGGGGTCGGGACTTAGGACCCGTTTTTCACACTACGTAGCCGAGGATGGCTAGCCGGGTTGTGTGGAAAACGCATTTTTCCTCGTTGTAGGTCAGGTTGAGGGCCCGGGCGGTCTGGAGGAACCTTTCAAGGTTCGCGTCATGGCCGCAGATAGTAACATTGTCCAAGTACGGGTAAGTAGCCCGCAGGCCGTACTGGTCCACCATTTGGCCCATCACCCTCTGGAAGACGGAGACTCCATTTGTGATGCCGAAGGGGACCCTGGGAAGTGGAAGAGCCGTCCGGCTGCTTCGAAGGCAGGATAGTGGCAGTCTTTCGGGCGGATCGGGAGCTGGTGGTAGGCGGATTTGAGGTCGACAGTGGAGAAGACACGATATTGAGCGATCTGATTGACCATCTCTGCTATGCGGGGAAGGGGGTACGCATCGAGCTTCGTGATGCGGTTTATGGTCTGGCTGTAGCTCATGACCATCCGTTTCTTTTCCCCGGACTGTACTACCACCACTTGTGCTCTCCAGGGGCTGTTGCTAGCCTCAATGACCCCCTTTGCCAGTAAACGCTGGACCTCTGACTTGATAAAAGTCATGTCTTGAGCACTGTACCGCCGGCTCCTGTTGGCGATGGGCTTACAGCCGGGTGTGAGGTTCGCGAATAGTGAGGGGGGGGTGCAACTTTCAGTGTTGCAAGGCTGCATACCATGAGGGGCGGCAAGGGTCTATCGAACTTCAGGGTGAGGCTTCGGTGGCTGCATTGGAAATCCAGACCGAGCAGCAGGGGGGCGCAGAGGTGAGTGAGCGAGCGTATTCGGCGCCCTGGATCGCGAGATCCGCAATACAATAACCCTTGATATGGACCGAGTGGGACCCGGAGGCGAGGGCTATGGTTTGGGAGGCGGGATAGGTGCGCAAGGAGCAGCGCCGTACCGTTTCTAGGTTGATAACTCTCTCCGTGCTCCCGGAGTCGAAGAGGCAGGGAGTGTCGCGCCCGTTGATCTGGACCTGCATCATGGAATTCTGCAGGTGCTTTGGCTGCGTTTGGTCGAGGGTGATCGCTCCCAGTTGCAGGTAGTCCGAGTCCTCAGCCGAGTTGGATTCACAAAATGGCCGCCACCGTCGGTCGCACGTGTCGGGTCTAGAAGATGGCCGCCGCCAAGATTGCCGGCCCCATGACTCGCACGAGGCCGATGACGTGTCAGAAAGGGGCGTGTCCAGACGATGCGCAGCCGCGTTGCGGGGCTGCGGGCCTGTGAGCTTGATTTTCGAGCCTGGTTATCTTTTTGTTTCTGGGTCTTGGGCCTGGCCAGGCAGACCCTCGCGAAATGTCCCTTCTTCCCGCAGTCGCTGCAGATGGCGGAGCGGGTTGGGCAGCATGGACGTGGGTGCTGGCCCCGCCCACAGATATAGCATGCTGTGTCCCCGGTCTGGGCGGGTCGCCGCGCGGCGCAGGCCCATAGCGTGGCCGGGTCTGGGGAAGTCCGGGGGGGGCTCGCAGGGTCCGGGGGGTACGTGCCTAGGTTGTGGCGGGCCACTTCCAGTGAGGTGGCGAGCGTTACCGTGTCCTGAAGGTCTTTTGCTCCATTTACGAGGAGTCGCTGCCCGATATAGATGGAACAGATGCCGGACACGAACGCGTCTCGGATGTGCAGGTTCATGTGGACTTCCGCCGTCGCGTCCGGATGATTACAGTTCCTGGCGAGCGCGGTGAGGTTTTCCACGTACTCATCTAGCGTTTTCCCTGAGCGCTGCCGGCAGGTAGAGAGCAGGTGCCGTGCATGTACCTCGTACCTACGAAACGCTTTCGCAGGATCTCGATTGCCTCGTCGTAAGTAGTCGCCTTCTCGATCATGGCGGAGATTCTATGACTCACCTGGGCGTGGAGTAGGCGCGGCCTGCGAGGCCCTAGGACAGGTGTCTCTGAGGATTCCAGGTAGGCCTCGAAGCAGCGGAGCCAGTACGTAAAAATGTCTTTGGCCTCCGGTGTCCGTGCTTCCAGGTTGAGCTTTTCAGGCTTGAGACCGGCGTCCATCCTAACGTAGTCTGCTTATTAAATTGTAGTACCCTCAATAATTAAATGACAATCGCTTATTGTCACAAGTAGGCTTCAATGAAGTTACTGTGAAAAGCCCCTAATCACCACATTCCAGCACCTGTTCGGGGAGGCTGTTACGGGAATTGAACCGTGCTGTTGGCCTGCCTTGGTCTGCTTTCAAAGCCAGCGATTTAGCCCTGTGCTAAACAGCCCCTGTAATGACATAAAAGTGTAGAATGGTAAATGAAGGCTTTAATAAGCAGAGAACTAGTCAGTGACCGAGACGTGTGCTTACTGAGTGCCACCTACAGGGTGTCACCTTATATACGACTCCCTGATGGGCGGAGCCAGAGGCGGAGTCCCCCAGGGTTCCAAACCCGATCTTAAAGGGGGATCACCTACATGGTGTTAAGGGTACAGTAACCATTCATCACACAGGGAAAGTCAGGTGCGGGTACAGGCAGAGAAAGCAGACAGTCAGAGGGCATAAGCTAGGGGCTAGACCAGCCCCGGGAGGGGAGCCACCGTACTAGCAAGGACGGTTAGCACGGGACGACAGACATAAGGGGGGCCGTGGCGCATCTCTTGGCATGGAGGGAGCACCTGGTCAGGGTGGGGGGGAGGATGGACAGGGATGGGGAACGCATGGGGGGGGGGGAGGGGGAGATGCAGAGAGGGGAGGGCGGGGGGCAGGGGGAAAAAGGAACACGAAGGAAACAGGACGGGAAAAAAAGTTGGTTCTCGAATTTACTTTGGCGGGCAGGGAGCAAGCCGAGTAAACAAGGAGGGTCCCTAAACAAAGGGAAGAGCCGGAGTGCAGGGGCGCACCCACGTGGTGGACACATAGTTGGCGACCATGTTGGGTGCCCCCTGAACAAGGGGAAACCCCGGAGTGCAGGGACCCGATCTCATGGTGAGTACGACGACCGCAGCCATTTCGGACGGCCCGGTACTAGATGGTGATTGGATCTTATCCCAGTGGGAGGATTCTCAGAGAGCTCAGTTCAGTCCTAGACACAAAGACAAGGACCTACTCTATCTCCTCCGTGTATTCTCCAGAAAGGCTGTGAGTGGTGGGGTTCTGAAGCTGCAGAGTACCTGAATGAATTAATCTACAGTAAAACCATTACAGGCTGCAAACAAAGAGGAAATCTCCTTCGGCTGACGCTGAAATCAGAAAAGGTCCTCAGACGGACAATTGGTCATGTAGCCAAAATTGTGGTGGGTGCCGGGCGCACGCCAGAAAGTCATGATCTGGTGCCTCAACAACAGCGTCAATGCGTTCTAGTGCGCATGTACAGTAAATGCCATTGGCATATTATTAACGGGCCTGACCCGGTATTCTCCAGGGCCTCCACATTGCTCTGCCTCCGCCAGAGTTTAAGAGCTGTCTGGATACCAATGTGGTGGTTGGGAGGGGAACTTACACAATGGGGATGGATTGGATGGATACGTGTTTGTGATTTGTGTCTTATGTACCTCACAGCTTGAGCGAGAGCACGACACGGCTGTTAGATCACGGGAGAGGCCAAAAGTGAGAAAACCACTGTGGTAAACCACTGTATTGTATTGTACTGCTGTACTGTTACATGCCTGAGCTTGTCCCTGCTGGCTCCGAACCACTGTAATATATAATCTGTGTATTGTGGTAAACTGTCACTGTATTATATGTAATGTGGTAAACTACTGCCTGCTGGCTCCGCCTCCCCTCGGGCTCGGTATAAAGGTGGCTCGTCTCCGCCGCTGCCTCAGTTCGGGATCCGAGGCCAGGAGGCTTTCTGTTTAGTTTATTAAAGCCTCAGTTACGTTCACCACTCGTCGTGTGTTCATGGATGGCACATCAATTTAATAAACTAAACATCTAAGATGAATTCATCGCTCAAGCCTGATCACCTGGAGCTGGACCCACAGGCAGCCAACGCCACTGCAACATTCGAGCACTGGCTAAGCTGCTTCGAAGCGTACCTCGGATCCTCCACGGTAGACTTCACCGAAGTCCAAAAGAAGCAGATCCTCAACGCACGGGTGAGGCCACAAGTTTTCCTTCTCATCAGGGACGCCCCCTCGTATACGGAGGCGATAATGCTGCTAAAGGGACAATATGTAAAGTCTGTGAACGAGGTGTATGCTAGGCACCTTCTTGCCACGAGATGACAACGCCCTGGGGAATCACAAGCAGAATTCCTGCGTGCCTTGCGGGTACTCTGCCGGAACTGTGACTGCCAGGCGGTATCGGCTACCCAACACGCGGAGCTGTTGATCAGGGATGCTTATGTCGCAGGTATGAAATCGAGCTACATCCGCCAGCGATTGCTAGAAGGAGGTAACTCGGCCTCCCAGAGACAGTGCAGCTCTCAAACTCACTGGAGGTGGCCTTCCAGAACATGGAGGCCTACACCTCCGACCACGCGGCTCCCTTGTGGACCTCGTGGGCGCCGCCATCATCTGACTCGAGTGCGGCGCAAGCCTGTGCCGCGCAGCAGCCCGTCAACACCGGAAGCCCGAACTGCTACTTTTGCGACCAGGGTAAGCATCCCAGACAACGCTGCCCTGCACGGAATGCGACTTGCAACGGGTGTGGGAGGAAGGGCCACTTTGCGAAAACCTGCCAGGCCCGATCTCTCCCGAAAACTCCTAGGCACAGCAGCGCTGCCTGCTGCCTGTCGGGGCCGCCCCCAGCTGCCGCGCCACCCACCATGTACGACCCGCAGGCACCGCCACCTTCGCTGCCATCTTCAATTTCACCCGCCACGTGCGACCCATGGGGGCCGCCATCTTTGACACCATCTCCGATGCGACATGCCACGCGTGACCCATGGGGGCCACCATCTTGGTAGCACTCCGCAGCCTCCTTGGAGCCCTGCTCACCCGGTCGTACGCTGGCCGCCACTACCTCTGACCGGCCTACCCATCACCTTCCGAAGCTCGCCTCCATCACGCTCGACCAGTCCCGGCCTCATCGCCTCACAAAATCTATGATGACCGTCCGGATCGACGGGCACGAGACGGCCTGCCTGTTCGACTCCGGGAGCACAGACAGCTTCAGCTTCAACTCCCAGATACGGTAAGGCGCTGCCCCCTCCCAGTGTTACCTGCGACCCAGAAAATCTCCCTGGCTTCCGGATCACATTCAGTAGAAATCCGGGAGTACTGTGTCGCGACCCTTACTGTACAAGGCGTAGAGTACACTAACTTTAAACTCTACATCCTTCCCCATCTCTGCGCTGCCCTATTACTGGGGCTCGACTTCCAGTGCCACCTCCAAAGCCTTACTTTAAAGTTCGGTGGACCTCTGCCCCCCTCACCATCTGTAGCCTCGCGACCCTTAAGGTCACTCCACCCTCGCTCTTCGTTAATCTCACCCCGGACTGTAAGCCCGTCGCTACTAGGAGCAGACGATACAGTGCCCGGGACAGGGCCTTTATCAGGTTGGAGGACCAACGACTCCTACGAGAGGGGATCATTGAGGCTAGTACCAGCCCCTGGAGAGCCCATGTGGTGGTCGTCAAGACTGGGGAGAAGCACCGGATGGTCATCGACGACAGTCAGACCATCAACCGGTACACGCATCTCGACGCGTTACCCCCCCCCCCCCCCCCCCCCGCATATCTGACATGGTCAACCAGATTGCACAGTATCGAGTCTTCTGCACAGTTGACTTGAAGTCCGCGTACCACCAGCTTCCTATCCGCCCGGAGGACCGCCAATACACTGCCTTCGAGGCAGATGGCCGCCTCTACCACTTCCTCAGGGTTCCCCTCGGCGTACCAATGGGGCCTCGGTCTTCCAACAAGAAATGGACCGGATGGTTGACCAGTACGGGCTGCGGGTCACGTTCCCGTACTTAGATAATATCACCATCTGCGGCCATGACCAGCAGGACCATGATGAAAACCTCCGGCACTTCCTCCACACCGCTAAACTCCTGAACCTCACCTATAATAAGGAAAAATGTGTTTTCCGCACAACCCACCTAGCCATCCTTGGCTACGTTGTGGAAAACAGAGTCCTAGGGCCCAACCCCGACCGCATGCACCCCCTCCTGGAGCTCCCCCTCCCCCACTGCCCCGAGGCCCTGAAGAGATGACTGGGGTTCTTCTCTTACTATGCCCAGTGGGTCACAATTATGCGGACAAGGCCCGTCCACTTATTAAATCCACCATTTTTCCCCTGACGGCTGAGGCCCGCCTGGCCTTCAACCGCATCAAGGTAGATATTGCCAAAGCCGCGATGCACGCTGTGGACGAGTCCATTCTGTTCCAGGCAGAGAGCGATGCGTCGGACTTTGCTCTGGCCGCTACCTTCAACCAGGCGGGCAGGCCCGTGGCTTTCTTCTCCCGTACCCTCCATGCCTCTGAAATTAGACACTCCTCCGTCAAAAAGGAAGCCCAAGCCATTGTAGAAGCTGTGCGACATTGGAGGCATTACCTGGACGGCAGGCGATTCACTCTCATCACTGACCAACGGTCGGTTGCCTTCATGCTTTACAATACACAGCGGGGCAAAATCAAGAACGACAAGATTCTGAGGTGGAGGATCGAGCTCTCCACCTACAACTACGATATCTTGTACCGACCGGGGAAGCTCAATGAGCCCCCAGGTGCTCTATCCCGCTGTACATGTGCCAGCGCACAAGTAGATCGACTTCGGGCCCTCTACAATAACCTCTGTCACCCGGGGGTCACCCGTTTTCTCACTTTATCAAGGCTCGCAACCTGCCTTTCTCCATCGAGGAGGTCAGGACCGTGACCAGGGACTGCCAGGTCTGCGCGGAGTGCAAACTACACTTCTGTCGGCCAGAGAGAGCGCACCTGGTAAAGGCCTCTCGCCCCTTTGAGCGCCTCAGCATCGACTTCAAAGGGACCCTCCCCTCCACTGATCGTAACGTGTACTTCCTCAACATTGTTGACGAATACTCAAGATTCCCCTTTGCCATCCCATGCCCTGACATGACCTCTGCCACCGTCATCAAGGCCCTGCAGTCATTTCACCTTGTTCGGGTTCCGCACCAACATCCATAGTGATCGGGGTTCCTCCTTCATGAGCGACGAGTTGCGTCAGTTCCTGCTCAGCAAGGGCATCGCCTCCAGCAGGACGACCAGCTGCAACCCCCGGGGCAACGGACAGGTGGAGAGGTAGAACGCAACGGTCTGGAAGGCTGTCCTCCTGGCCCTATGGTCTAGAAGTCTCCCAGTCTCCCGCTGCAGGAGGTCCTCTCCGATGCGCTCCACTCCATCCGGTCGCTCCTGTGCACTGCCACCAACGAGACCCCTCACGAGCGTATGTTTGCCTTCCCCAGGAAGTCCACCTCCGGGGTCTTGCTTCCGTCCTGGCTGACAGTCCCAGGGTCCGTCCGCCTCCGGAAGCATGCGAGGAGCCATAAAGCAGATCCCCTCGTCGAGAAGGTCATGCTCCTCCATGCCAATCCACAATATGCCTCCTTGGCACATCATGACGGGCGACAGGACACAGTCTCCCTCCGGGATTTGGCACCTGCAGGTTCCCCAGCGACCATCACCACCACTCCCGATCCTACACAGTCTCCCTCCACCACTACCCAGCTACTTCAAGGTCTGGCACCCGCAGGCCCACCGGCGGCCATCGCCACCACCCCCGCCCACACACCGCCCCCCCCCCCCCTCTCCACCGACTCAACTACTGGGTGAAGAAGAGGACGACACGCTTCCGGACACGCAGGTCTCAACACCGGTGCCCACACCACAGCCGGGACTGAGGCGATCATGGCGGAAGGTCAAGGCCCCCGGCAGACTTGATCTTTAAGTCTACTTCACTCCCGCTGGACTCTTTTTTTTAACAGGGGGTGAATGTGGTAAACCACTGTATTGTATTGTACTGTTGTACTGTTACATGCCTGGGCTTGTCCCTGCTGGCTCCGAACCACTGTAGTATATAATCTGTGCATTGTGTTAAACTGTCACTGTATTATATGGAGATGCCGGCATTGGACTGGGGTGAGCACAGTACGAAGTCTTACAACACCAGGTTAAAGTCCAACAGGTTTGTTTCGATGTCACGAGCTTTCAGAGCGCTGCTCCTTCCTCAGGTGAATGAAGAGGTATGTTCCAGAAACACATATATAGACAAATTCAAAGATGCCAAACAATGCTTGGAATGCGACCATTAGCAGGTGATTAAATCTTTACAGATCCAGAGATGGGGTCACCCCAGGTTAAAGAGATGTGAATTGTATCAAGCCAGGACAGTTGGTAGGATTTCCCTGGGAATCATGTCGCATTACATTCATCCCCCACCATCTGGCCTGCAAAATCCTACCAACTGTCCTGGCTTGGTACAATTCACACCTCTTTAACCTGGGGTTACCCCATCTCTGGATCTGTAAAGATTTAATCACCTGCTAATGGTCGCATTCCAAGCATTGTTTGACATCTTTGAATTTGTCTATATATGTGTTTCTGGAACATACCCCTTCATTCACCTGAGGAAGGAGCAGCGCTCTGAAAGCTCGTGACATCGAAACAAACCTGTTGGACTTTAACCTGGTGTTGTAAGACTTCGTACTGTATTATATGTAATGTGGTAAACCAGTGCCTGCTGGCTCCGCCTCCCCTCAGGCTTGGTATAAAGGTGGCTAGTCTCCGTCTCTGCCTAAGTTCGGGATCCGAGGCCAGGAGGCTTTCCGTTTAGTTTATTAAAGCCTCAGTTACGTTTACCACTCGTCGTGTGTTCATTGATGGCATATCACACGATGGGCGCCGATCGGTTTGTGATTTAACCGGCCCATTCCTGTTCATGAAATCAGGATCCTGCCGTAGTATGGCAAAAGGCCAATCTCCATACAATTAACAGGAAAGAACCCTATCTGACGGACAGTGTGTGCCGCAAGAGGTTCCACCTCAACAAGGAGACGGTGCGGCACCTGTGCTATGTCCTCGCGGACTTGACACCAAATGAAGGAGGAGGATACCCGCTCCCGGTGGCCGTCAAGGTCACTGCAGCCCTGAAATTCTCAGCCTCAGGATCATTTCAGGGGTTGATTGGGGACTTGTGTGGCATTTCACAAGGTACAGCCCACAAGTGAGGTCACGGATGTCTTGTTTGCCCGGGCAGCAGGATTCTCCGCCATCAACGGGGTGCCCAGGGCCAGGGGGTAATAGGTGGCATGCATATCACCCTGTGCTCACCAGGTCATCTGGAAGTGCCCCACGTTAACAGAAAGGGGTTTCCACTCCCTGAACATACAGTTCACATGTGACCCACCATAAACAGATTTTGCACGTGTGTGCAAGCTGCCCAGGGAGTGTCCACAACAGTTACATTCTGGGGCAGTCAGACATCCCCAGCCTCTTCATGGAGCACCCCAGGATGGCTCTTGGGAGATAAGGGGTACCCGCTGAGGACCTGGCTAATGGCGTCAGTATGGAGGCCGGTGACCGATGTGGATACAATGGCCACTTGGGCTGTCATTGAGTGGTGCGTTGGATTCCCCAAGCCGTTCCGATGCCTGGACCGCTCCGGTGGTGCCCTGCAGTACACCGCCCGGAGGGCCGCCCGCTTTGTGGTGATCTGCTGTGCCCTCCACAACCTGGCACAGCAGCGGGGTGATGAGCCGGAGGTGGAGGAGGAGGGACATGTGGCCATCCCCGGGAAGGAGGACGAGGAGGCTGCGGACCAGGAGGGGCTGGAGGACGAGCTGGGGGAGGACCCACAGGACCAGCCAAAAATTGGAGGACAGGCAACAGCAACGAGGGTCTGGCACATCCGGAGGGCCAGGGAGACCCTCATCCTCACAAGCTTCACATAGAGCAGGCCTCGTCTGTCATTGCACCCCCTCTCCTTTCCCCCTCCACTCCCCCCCACCCTGGTCACCCCCCCAGCACCCTGTTCCACCCTCCCAGGGTCTGTGTAACATCACTCCGGTGATGGGGTTGTGTCAGCACTGTCAGCAGGTCACTGTTGAAGACTGGGGGGGGGGGGGGGGTGATGATAAACCACCGAGAGCTCAGAGCTGATGCTCTTCAATCCATTCCATAGTCTGACTCCTGCCTGTCTGCTGAGTGGTCGCTCACACCCATCTCCTGCACGTGGTGTGCCTGGATGGGGCGGGCAGGGGAATCCAGGACCTCCAAGCCCGGGGAGACTGGGGCAGGGATAGGGGTTTGGAGATGGGCCCAAATTGCGGATGGAAGAAAGTGCTGGAGGCATCACATTTCTTGGGTGTAACATTTTACTACTGCTGTACATATGTGTCCCCAACTGCCAATAGTTCCCGTGGTTCCATTCTGCCTTCCCCACTCCTCCCAACCCCAACCCCTCCCCCACCCCCACCCTCACCCACCTTTCCCACCACCAACCCCCCCCCCCCCCCCCCAGCCCCCCCCCCCCCCCCACCCCCACCCCCCAGTGCTGTTTCAGTGATCCACGATCTGCTTAGCCTTCCGTGCTCTACCGCTGCAGATGTGTCCCCAGGATGCACATCAGAGGTGGAAGAAGCCTGCTGACTACCACATCCCATGGCCTTCGATGCCCCTACAGGGTGTCCTCTGGGAGTTCTGGGGCTGAAGCGCCCTGGCCACTTGCTGGAGGCACATGCCCCACCATGCGACCCTGTTCCGGGGGCTGACTCCGAGACACTGGTGTCAGGGGAGTGGAACTCGAGGGACTGGGTGGCCACAGTCACCACTCCATAGGGTGGTCTGGGTTGGCACCCAGCGCCCCTTCCGCCCCTTCCTCCCAGTTGGTGCCCTCAGGACAGAGGGGCAGCTGGATTGAGCTCCGGCTGCCCCTACGTCATCTGGCTCTGCCAGCCCTGGCAGCTCCCCAGTGTCTGCAGCATAGAGCTGGCACCCTCAGCAACTGGGACATGCTCTGGAGTTCCCCGGCAATGCCCACCTGCGACAGGGACACGCCCCCCCAGTGCCCAGGACATGCTGTCGAGGCACCTTTCCATGGCGATCACTGACTGAGCCTCGCCTTTGGGCTCATCCACACATTCTGCGACGTAGTGCACCAGGCTCTCGTCTGCGGTCTCCATCCTAGCAGTGTTGGCTCGATGCCACGCATTGCCGGTGCTATTTCCTGCACCTGTAGCCTCCGGGATACCTCAATCGGCTATGGACCTGCAGGAGTTTCACTGGCGTCCCCCTCTGAATATCATGGCCACACCCTACCATCTCCATCAGCTCCGGGAAAGCCTGGTCCAGAGGCTCAGCATCTGACTGGGACCCAGCTGGGTCCTGGGATCCAGCAGACTTCCAACTGCTGCCTCACCTGGGCCTTGCTGACTCCATCTGATGTGCATCAGCAACTGTGAGGTGCTTACTAGAATGCGCCCCGGAAGCCTGACCACTACTGTCGCCACCAAGGTGTGTTTCTCTGCACTGGTGGAGAGTGGGGATGACAGCTGTGCCGCGAATATGGTGATCCCATCCGAGCTCCCCTCCAAGGTTTTCTCATGGGACGTAAGGGGGGGGGGTACCACCCCGAATGGGCTGGCACTGTCAGATGAAGATACTGCAGGAGAATGGACATGTGGTCAGTGGGAGGAATGGGTCAGTCGGTATGGCATGGTCAACTCACATGTGACAAGCCACCTGGGTGGGCACTGGTGGATACTCTGTGCCATACGCCAACCTCTACGCCGATGACATATCTGTCCTCGGCCACCCCCGTGACCTCCAGCGCCCGCTCCATGTAGAGGGTGAGGACTCTGATGTCTGGCACTCCGCCGCCCATCTGGGCCCTCTGCCGTCTCACCACCACTCGTGAAGTCACACAGTATCAGAGGTGAGCTGGCAAGGTGGATACAGAACTGGCTCGGTCAAAGAAGACAGAGGGTATCAGTGGAACGGTGCATTTCTGGTTGGAGGGCTGTGACCAGTGGTGTTCCACAGGGATCAGTGCTGGGACCTTTGCTGTTTGTAGTATAATTAAATAATTTAGAGGAAAATGTAACTGGTCTGATTAGTAAGTTTGCAGACGACACAAAGGTTGGTGGAATTGCGGAGAGCGATGAGGACTGTCAGAGGATACAGCAGGACATAGAATGGTTGGAGGCTTGGGCGGAGAGATGGCAGATGGAGTTTAATCCGGACAAATGGACGGTAATGCATTTTGGAAGGTCTAATGCAGGTAGGAAATATACAGTAAATGGCAGAGTGCTTAAGTGTATTAACAGGCAGAGGGATCTAGGTGTACAGGTCCACAGGTCACTGAAAGGGGCAACACAGGTGGAGAAGGTAGTCAAGAAGGCATACGGCATGCTTGCCTTCATTGGCCGGGGCATTGAGTATAAAAATTGGCAAGTCATGTTGCAGCTGTTTAGAACCTTAGTTTGGCCACAATATCGTGTTCAATTCTGGTCGCCACACTTCCGGTGGCGACTATGAAAGAGTAAGTCGCACATTTGGTGGCTCCCGCTCTGGTTGGACTTTTGGACCTTTCCCCCGGACGTTTTTCCGGTATTAAACGGTAAATTCTAAGGCTGAGGCAATTGGGCACCGTTTCTACATATCGGTGTATGGAGAAAAGAACCAGAAGTGCACAAAAAGGCAGAAATAGAAAGACAGGCAGGAGCTGTGCTGAAGCTGCAGCAGGAGACAGCATGGCCGAGGACCGGACCCCTGGTGTGTCGACCCAGCGATCAACGGAGCAGTTGATGCAGGTCATCCAGGACGGCTTTGCCAAGCAGAGACGGGACTGCCTGGACCCGATTAAAGAGTCGATTGATCGGCTGGAGCACAGATTGGCGCCCAGGATCAGGCAATCCAGAAGGTTGAGAAGGCGCTGGCTGAGCAGGAGGAACATCAAACTGCGGTGGAGCTGGAGGTGGGGATGCTGCGGGACCAGCAGAAAAGGCTTCTGGAGAGGGTGGAGGACCTAGAGAATAGGTCCCGCCGGCAGAACTTAAGAATTGTCGGGCTCCCGGAGGGGTCTGAGGGAGCTGATGCTGGGGCATACGTAGCGGGTATGTTTGAGAAGCTGCTGGGGGATGGGGCATTCTCCCGACCCTTGGAGGTGGACAGGGCTCACAGAGTGTTCGCGAGGAAGCCGCGAACGGGGGACCCTCCCAGGGCAATGGTGGTGAGATTCCACAGGTTCCTGGATAAGGAATGTATTCTTCAGTGGGCCAAGCGAATGCGGAGCTGTAAGTGGGACAACAGTATCCTGCGGGTGTATCAGGACCTCAGTGTGGAAGTGACTAGGAAAAGGGCAGGCTTCAACCAAGTTACGTCAATCTTCTTCAAGAAACAGGTGAAGTTTGGACTGCTCTACCCGGCTCGAATCTGGGTCACATATGAGGACCAGCATCATTAGTTTGAGTTACCCAAGGACGCGCTGGACTTCGCGAAAAGAAAAGGACTGATGGGGGGCTGATTGTGGTAGTCACCACTAGCAGTATTATATGTATTACGGTAAGACACGTATAATAGAGGTACATGGGTAAATCCCTGCCTGCTGGCTCCGCCCAGTAGGTGGTGTATAAATGTGTGTGCTCACCGGTGCTGCAGCCATTCTGCTGGCAGCTACAGGAGGCACAACACCTTTGCTCAATAAATCCTCGATTATTCCACTACTCAAAGTGGTCTTTGTGGTAATTGATAGTGCATCAATTTATTGAGCAGAGATTTTTAAAATGATGGATCTCCGCATCAATTTTGATCTCCTGCAGTTGAGCCCTCAAGCAGCCAACACTACGTCCGCTTTTGACCACTGGCTAGCCTGCTTCGAAAGCTACCTCCGAACATCTGCTGAGGAACCCTCAGACGTGCAGAAGGTCCAAGTCCTTTATTCACGGGTGAGCCCTGACATTTTTCCTCTCATCCGGGATGCGCCCACTTACTCTGAAGCAATGGAGCTCCTGAAGGGACATTACGTTCAGCCAGTCAACCAACTATATGCCAGGCACCTCCTGTCCACAAGACAGCAACTCCCCGGTGAGTCTCAGGACGATTTCTGGCATGCCCTGCACATCCTGGGGAGGAACTGTGATTGCCAGGCAGTTTCGGCGGTCCAGCACACAGAACTTTTAATCCGAGGCGCCTTTGTTACGGGCATGAGGTCTGTGTACGTCCGCCAGCGGCTACTGGAAGAGGGCACGCTTGATCTTGCGGGAACTAGGCAGCTCGCGAACTCGTTAGAAGTTATTGATCCCGGCCTGGATCGGTCATGCTCGAAAACGGGCAGGGTACCAACAATGGCAAAGGAACTGAAAGGGTTCATGGAGCAAATGGGGGGGGGGGGGTGGATCCATGGAGATTTAGGCAGCCGAGGGTGAGGGAGTTTTCCTTCTACTCCCACGTGCATAAGGTATACTCTCGGATCGATTTCTTTGTTTTGAGTAGGGCCTTGCCGGCAGTGGTTGTGGACACGGGGTACTCGGCGATTACGATCTTGGACCATGCGCCACATTGGGTTGACCTGAAGGTTAGTACAGATAACAATCAGTGCCCGCAATGGAGGTTAGACTTAGGGCTATTGGCGGACGAAGCGGTGTGCGAGAGGCTGAGGAAATGCATACAAAATTACCTGCAGCTAAATGATACGGGGGAGATCTCAGCAGCAGTGGTCTGGGAAGCGCTGAAGGCAGTGGTGAGAGTAGAGCTGATCTCGATCCGGGCTCACAGGAACAGGACGGATAGGGCAGAGATGGACCGACTGGTGAAAGAGATTCTGCAAGTCGATAGGAGGTACGCAGAGACTCCAGAGATAGGGCTTTTAAGGGAACGACGGAGGCTACAGGCGGAGTTCGGCTTGTTAACCACAGGGGGGGCAGTGGAACATCTCAGAAAGGCGTGGGGGGCGATATACGAGCATGGTGAAAAGGCCAGCAGGATGCTTGCACACCAGCTCAGAAAGAGGGAGGCAGCTAGAGAAATAGGGAAAGTTATTGACAGGGATGGGAACTTAGTTGGGGACTCGGCAGCGGTGAGCAAGCATTCAGGGATTTCTACAGCAGGTTATACAGGTCGGAACCCCCTGCGGGGCCGGAGGGGATATGGCACTTCCTGGAGGGGCTGACTTTCCCGAAGGTGGACAGGGAGCTGGTAGAAGGGCTGGGGGCCCCGATCGGGTTGGAGGAGATAGTGGAGGGCTTGAAGGCCATGCAGTCAGGTAAGGCCCCGAGATTGGACGGTTACCCAGTGGTGTTCTACAAAAAGTTCGCCAGGATATTGGGACTGGTGCTGATGAAGGTGTTTAATGAGACAAGGGAAAGAAGGGTTCTGCCCCACACGATGTCACAGGCCACGATTTCGCTTATCCTGAAACGGGACAAGAACCCGGAGCTATGTGGGTCTTACAGGCCGATTTCCCTGTTGAACATAGATGCCAAACTGTTGGCCAAAATTTTGTCCTCCAGGATTGAGGATTGTGTACCGAACGTCATTGTGGAGGATCAGACCGTGTTCGGTAAGGGCAGGCAGCTGGTGGCCAATGTAAGAAGGCTGTTAAACGTGAGCATGACGCCCCGGAAAGTAGGGAGGTGGAGGTAGTGGGCGCGATGGATGCGGAAAAGGCTTTGACCGGGTTGAGTGGGATTATTTATGGGCGGTTCTGGGTTTGTTCAGATTTGGGAGGGGCTTTATTCACTGCGTCAGTTTGCTGTACCGCAGTGCTGGTGGCGAGTCAGATGTCGGCTTGGTCGCCGGTGACTCCTGGAGCGTGTCGACATCCTCGTCATCCCCGGGTGGGACCAAGGGGAGGATGGATTGTCCTGGAGCGGGGGCTGTGGTGGGGTGCGCTGGGGGAAGGGAGGGTCACGCCGGGGCAGTGGGGGGGGACCCAGCTGGTGCCAGGTCTCTGAGGGAGACTGCGTCTTGGCGGCTGTCGGGGTACTCTACGTAGGTGTACTGTGGGATAGCGTGGAGTAGCTGTACCCTCTCAACCAACGGGTCCGCCTTGTGGAGCCGCATGTGCTTGCAGAGGAGAACGGGTCCTGGAGCTGCCAGCCACGTTGGGAGCGAAACCCCGGAGGTAGACTTCCTGGGGAAGGCAAAGAGACGTTCATGGGGGGTTTCGTTAGTCGCCGTGCACAGGAGCGACCAAATGGAGTGAAGTGCGTCGGGGAGGACTTCCTGCCAGCGGGAGGCCGGGAGATTTCTGGACTGTAGGGCCTGTTGGACGGCCTTCCAGACCATCCCATTTCCCCCGGGGTTTTGTAGTTGGTCGTCCTGCTCGAGACAATGCTCCTGTTGAGCAGGTACTGGCGCAGCTCATCGCTCATAAATGAGGATCCCCGGTCGCTGTGGACATAGGCGGGGAAACCAAACAGAGCGAAGATGTTGTTGAGGGCTTTGATGACGGTGGCAGACGTCATATCAGGGCATGGGATGGCGAAGGGGAATCTGGAATATTCGTCAACCACATTGAGAAAATAATTGTTGCGGTCGGTGGAGGGGAGGGGCCCTTTGAAATCCACGCTGAGGCGTTCAAAGGGGCTGGAGGCCTTCATCAGGCGCGCACGGTCTGGCTGGTAGAAATGCAGTTTGCACTCCGCGCAGACCTGGCAGTCTCTGGTGATAGCCCTGATTTCCTCGATGGAGTAGGGCAGATTGCGGGCCTTAATGATGTGATAAAAGCGGGTGACCCCTGGGTGACAGAGATCATCGAGCAGGGTCCGGAGTCGGTCCACTTGTGCGCTGGCACATGTACCTCGGGACAGGGCATCGGGGGGCTCGTTGAGCTTACCGGGCGATACAAAATCTCGTAATTAAAGGTGGAGAGCTCGATCCTCCACCACAAGTTCTTATCATTTTTGATCTTACCCCGCTGTGTGTTGTTAAACATGAAGGCAACCGACCGTTGGTCTGTGAGGAGAGTGAATCTCCTGCCGGCCAGGTAATGCCTCCAGTGCCGCACAGCTTCAACAAAAGCTTGGGCCTCCTTTTCGATGGAGGAGTGCCGAATTTCGGAGGCATGGATGGTGCGGGAAAAGAATGCCACAGGCCTGCCTGCCTGGTTGAGAGTGTCGGTCAGAGCGACGTCTGATGCATCGCTCTCGATTTGGAAGGGGAGCGTCTCGTCGACCGCGTTCAACGCAGCCTTGGCCATGTCAGCCTTGATACAGTGAAGGCCTGGTGAGCCTCGGCCATCAGTGGGAAACCAGTGGAGTGGATGAGTGGGTGGGCCCTGTCCGCATAGTTAGGGACCCACTGGGCGTAGCACGAAAAGAACCCCAGGCATCGTTTGAGGGCCTTGGGGCAGTGGGGAAGGGGGAGATCCATGAGGGGCGCATGCGGTCGGGTCGGGCCCTAGAACTCCGTTCTGAACCATATAGCCGAGGATGGCTAATCGGTTCGTGCTGAACACACACTTCTCCTTGTTAAAGGTTAGGTTGAGGAGTTTGGCGGTGTGGAGAATATTTGGAACGGTTAGCGCCGTTGTCCTGCTGGTCTTGGCCGCAGATGGTGACGTTATCCAGGTACGGGAAAGTGGCCCGCAGTCCGTACCGGTCAACCATTCAGTCCATCTCCCGTTGGAAGACCGAGACCCCGTTAGTGACGCCGAAGGGAACCCTAAGGAAATGGTAAAGGCGGCCGTCCGCTTCAAACGCGGTGTACGAGCGGTCCGCCTTGCGAATGGATAGCTGGTGGTAGGCAGATTTCAGGTCCACTGTCGAGAAGACCCGGTACTGTGCAATCTGATTGACCATATCAGATATGCGTGGGAGGGAGTACGCGTTGAGCTGCGTGTACTGATTGATGGTCTGACTGTAGTCAACGACCATCCTGTTTTTCTGCCCCGTTTTCACCACTATCACTTGGGCTCTCCAAGGGCTGTTGCTGGCCTTGATGATACCTTCCTACAGCAACCGCTGGACCTCAGACCCGATGAAGGTCCTGTCCTGGGCGCTGTACCGTCTGCTCCTGGTGGCGATGGGTTTGCAATCCGGGGTGAGGTTTGCAAACAAAGAAGGCAGGTCGACCTTAAGGGTCGTGAGACCGCATACAGTAAGGGGTGGTAGGGGCCCGCCAAATTTCAGGGTTAAGCTCTGGAGGTTGCACTGGAAGTCCAGGCCAAGTAGCAAGGCAGCGCAGAGGTTGCGGAGGACGTAGAGCCGGAGCCGCTGAACTCTACACTCTGGACAGTGAGAGTGGCGATGCAGTACCCCCGGATCACCACGGAGAGGGATCCGGAGGCCAGGGAGATTCTTTGGTTAATGGGGTGTACCGAGAGGGAGCAGCGCCTTACCGTATCGGAGTGGGTGAAGCTCGCAGTGCTCCCGGAGTCCAGAAGGCAGGATATCTCAAGCCCGTCGGCCTTCACCTTTGTCGACGTGGTCGCGAGGTTGTGCGGTCGGGACTGGTCAATCGTGACGGAGGCGAGATGCGGCTGGTCGTCGGCGGTTGCAGTTGATGAGTGGCCCAATGAGGTGCCCAATGGGCAGATGCCCTGAGGCAGGGAAGATGACGGCCCCCACGGGCCGCATGTGTCCTGGGGCAGGCAAGATGGCTCCGCCCATTGGTTGTGAGGCAAGCAAGATGGCGGCGCCCATGGGCCACACGTGGTCTGAGGCGAGGAAGATGGCGGCACCCATGGGCTGCACATAGTCTGAGGCGAGGAAGATGGCGGCGCCCACTGGCCGCACGCGGGGGTTGCAGGGACAATAGCGGCGATTGAGCGGGCCTGGCACACTGCAACAAAATGTCCTTTCTTGCCGCAGGCCTTGGAGAGCACGCACCGCGCCAGGCAGCACTGCCAGGGGTGTTTTGTCTGTCTGCAGAAGTAGCACTTGGGCACTTGGGTCCCCCTGGGTTGGTTGGCTGCCACGCGGCACAGGCGTGGGGTTGGCTGGGGGCGGTCTCTGATGGGGTCCACGCTGGGGCGGTCGCTGATGGGGTCCACGATGCCCAGGAGGGGTGGGTCGTGCGGTCGGGGGCATACGCCTGTACGTTGCGTGAGGCGAGAGCTCTAGTTTCTCGGTCGCCGCGAGGTCAAGCGTAGCCCCTTCTAAGAGGCGCTGGCGGATGTAGGTCGACCCTATGCCCGTAATGAACGCGTCTCTCATTTGCAGGTTAGAATGTTCAGCGGCCAAAACGGCCTGGCAATCACAGTCTCTCACCAGGGCGAGTAGGGCATGCCAGAAATCTTCCACTGGCTCACCGGGAAGTTGGTGCCGTGTGGACAGAAGGTGCCTGGCTTAGATCTTATTGGTCTGCTGAGCGTAGTTCTCCTTAAGCAGCGCCATGGCCTCTGCGTAGGTAGGCGCGTCCTGGATGAGGGGAAAGATATCGGAGCTCAGCCGCGTGTACAGAATCTGGAGCTTCTGTGCTTCTGGGATTAGGTCCGTCACAGATCCGATGTCTGCTTCAAAGCAAGCTAGCCAATGTTCAAAGTCCTTTTTGGCGTTGTCTGCTTGAGGATGCAGCTGCAGGCGATCCGGCTTGATGCGGAGATCCGGCTTTGTAAAATCTCTGTGTTGCACTATTGCAATTGATGCACTATCAATTATGACAAGACGAGAGTAGAGAGTAATCGAGGCTTTATTACACAGAGATATGTGGCCTCCTACAGCTACTGCCGAGTCTCACTGTATGCGGACGACCTGCTTCTGTATGTTTCGGATCCAATTGAGAGGATGGAAGAAATCATGGGAATTTTAGGGGAATTCGGACGGTTTTCAGGGTATAAGCTTAATATGGGGAAGAGCGAGATGGTTGCTGTCCAAGAGAGGGGTCAGGAGAGGCGACTGGGGGAACTGCCGTTTAGATGGGTGATGCACTATCTATTACGACGAGACGAAAGGAGGGAGTAATCGAGGATTTATTACACAGAGATGTGTGGCCTCCTAGTGCTGCTGCCGAAATGGCTGCTGTTCGGAGAGCACACACATTTATACTCCGCCTACTGGGCGGAGCCAGCAGGCAGGGATCTATCCCCGTACCTATAGTACAGGGGCCTTACCGTAATACCCTTGTATGCAGTGCAGTATATACAATATAATACAACAGTGGTGACTACCACAATTGGTAGGGGACAGTTTCAGGTACCTAGGTATCCAAGTGGTGCGGGATTGGGACCGGCTACATTAATTGAACCTGGCCTGGTTGGTGGATCGGATGAAGGATGATTTCCGGAGATGGGATGCGCTCCCGTTGTCTCTAGCTTGGTAGAGTCCAAACGGTGAAAATGACGGTCCTCCCAAGATTCAAACAAAGAACAAAGAAATGTACAGCACAGGAACAGGCCCTTCGGCCCTCCAAGCCCGTGCCGACCATACTGCCCGACTAAACTAAAATCTTCTACACTTCCTGGGTCCGTATCCTTCTATTCCCATCCTATTCATATATTTGTCAAGATGCCCCTTAAATGTCCCTATTGTCCCTGCTTCCACTACCTCCTCCGGTAGTGAGTTCCAGGCACCCACTACCCTCTGCGTAAAAAACTTGCCTCGTACATCTACTCTAAACCTTGCCCCTCTCACCTTAAACCTATGCCCCCTAGTAATTGACCCCACTACCCTGGGGAAAAGCCTCTGACTATCCACTCTGTCTATGCCCCTCATAATTTTGGATACCTCTATCAGGTCGCCCCTCAACCTCCTTCGTTCCAGTGAGAACAAACCGAGTTTATTCAATCGCTCCTCATAGCTTATGCCCTCCATACCAGGCAACATTCTGGTAAATCTCTTCTGCACCCTCTCTAAAGCCTCCACATCCTTCTGGTAGTGTGGCGACCAGAATTGAACACTATACTCCAAGTGTGGCCTAACTAAGGTTCTATACAGCTGCAACATGACTTGCCAATTCTTATACTCAATGCCCCGGCCAATGAAGGCAAGCATGCCGTATGCCTTCTTGACTACCTTCTCCACCTGTGTTGCCCCTTTCAATGACCTGTGGACCTGTACTCCTAGATCTCTTTGACTTTCAATACTCTTGAGGGTTCTACCATTCACTGTATATTCCCTACCTGCATTAGCCCTTCCAAAATGCATTACCTCACATTTGTCCGGATTAAACTCCATCTGCCATCTCTCCGCCCAAGTCTCCAGACAATCTAAATCCTGCTGTATCCTCAGACAGTCCTCATCGCTATCCGCAATTCCACCAACCTTTGTGTCGTCTGCAAACTTACTAATCAGACCAGTTACATTTTCCTCCAAATCATTTATATATACTACAAAGAGCAAAGGTCCCAGCACTGATCCCTGTGGAACACCACTGGTCACAGCCCTCCAATTAGAAAAGCATCCCTCCATTGCTACCCTCTGCCTTCTATGGCCTAGCCAGTTCTGTATCCACCTTGCCAGTTCACCCCTGATCCCGTGTGACTTCACCTTTTGTACTAGTCTACCATGAGGGACCTTGTCAAAGGCCTTCCTGAAGTCCATATAGACAACATCTACTGCCCTACCTGCATCAATCATCTTAGTGACCTCCTCGAAAAACTCTATCAAGTTAGTGAGACACGACCTCCCCTTCACAAAACCAAAAGTCAGAGCCTTCATGAATAACCTTTGCCAGCCCAGGAATTGAACTCATGCTGTTGACCATGCTCTGCATTATAAACCAGCTGTCCAACCAACTGAGCTAAATCATCTGTCCAAAGGTAGAAGATGAGAAAGTATTTATGAAACATGTTCCCCGCAAGAAATGGCAGATGAAATGAAATGAAATGAACTGAAAATCGCTTATTGTCACAAGTAGGCTTCAAATGAAGTTACTGCGAAAAGCCCCTAGTCGCCACATTCCGGCGCCTGTTCGGGGAGGCTGTTACGGGAATTGAACCGTGCTGCTGGCCTGCCTTGGTCTGCTTTAAAAGCCAGCGATTTAGCCCTGTGCTAAACAGCCCCTAATTATTGTGAAAAGCCCCTAGTCGCCACATTCCGGTTCCTGTTGGGGAAGGCTGGTACGGGAATTGAACCTGCGCTGCTGTCTGTGTTCTGCATTACAAGCCAGCGATTTGGCCAACTGTGCTAAACCAGCCCCTCCATTCCTGTTTGTATTTCAATGTCTCCCCATCTTCAATCCACGGTCCTTTTTTAAGCGGGTCAATAAAGTTATAGCGGGCTTTGTATGGGCCGTTCACACCGGCACGGTACACCACCAGCCCTGTGGTGGTGGCGGCCTTGAGAGTCTGGGGGCAATGGAGGAAACATGTGGGAGCGAGGGAGCATCGGTCTGGTCCCCAATCTGTGATAATCACCAGTTTGCCCCGGGGTGGATGGATGGGGGGTTCCGAATATGGATGAGAGCGGGGATTGAGAGGATGGGGGACTTGTTTTTAGAGGGGAGCTTTCCGAGTATGGGGACGCTGGAGGAGAAGTTTGCATTGGCGGGGGGAAACTCATTTTGATATCTGCAGGTGCGGGTCTTTCTGCCTAGACAGGTACCAACCTTCCCACTCCTGCCGCTAAGGGGGATTCAGGACAGGGTGGTTTCTGGAGGATGGATAGGTGAGGGGAGCGTTTCTGACATTTATAAGGAACTTATGGGATCAGAGGAGACACAGACCGAGAAGCTGAAGCCAAAGTGGGAGGAGGAGCTGGGAGGAGAGATAGAGGAGGACCTTTGGGCGGACACGTTGAGTAGAGTCAACGCGACCGTAACTTGTGCCAGACTCAGCCTGATTCAATTCAAGGTCGTTCACCGGGCCCACATGACTGTGGCCCAGATGAACAGATTCTTTGGGGTGGAAGACAGGTGTGCAAAATTTGCGGGAGGACCAGCGAAACATGTTCACAGGCGGGGCTGGCTGCTGGGCTATAGGGGTTACCGGCTGCGGTCGTGGCTGCTGACGCCTATACAGAGGCCACTGACCGACGCGGAAACCTGATACAATGCGCCCATGCAGCAACCAGGGGTGGAGTGGAATGGTGCTTCGGCATCCTCAAGATGTGCTTCAAGATGTCCGACGAGGAGGGTGCGGTGGAGGGAGACAATGAGGGCGACATGGGGCCCGGACAGGCACGGGAGGCCGCACAAAGCCATCTCCAGGGCCAGCGGGCATGGGGCACTCTGATTGCGACACTGTTCACCGACTAAGAGGGGAGGGGGTTGCTGGCCAGGGGCACGGACACCACCATCCCAGACCCACACTCCCTCACCTCCCACACACCAAACCACCCGCATGCACATCCCCTCCATGATACACACCTGCGGCGCGACGGGCTGGGGGCCCTGGGTTTGCAGTACCAGCGGGTCTGATCCATGGGATGGAGGATGATGACAACCCGCTCTGCGATGAGCTCTGGCGCTCCACATCATAAGACAATGTCTGACTCATCCCCTTTCACCTGGGTGATCCCTGCACATGTGAGCTTGCCAGTCCATCACACGGTCTCGTCGAATCGCTGGGGTGCTGGGGACGCTCGGGACAGCGGGGCGGGCGGGGGGGGGGGGGGGTGGGAGGGGGGTGGGGGGGGAGGGGGGTGAGAGGATGGTCCACCCACGGGGCCTGCACTGCCCACCCCTCCCACTGCCCCCGGCCAGCACCGACCAACCCACCCCCACAGACAGAAGACTGAGCGCCGAGGCAGGTTTCAATGGTGTTAACAGGTGTTTATTTTGGAGGAATATATACAGTCTGTCCCCTACGCCCATAACTCAACCCGTACCAACTTAACTGGCATCTAACTTTCTGGCCTAATGGGCCCTAAAGCTACGCCTAGGTGGTTCCCCAGACGGTGCAGCAGGAGTGGAGGCAGACGTCTGTGACTCCTGCCCTGCGACAAGGGTCCCCGTTGGCGCATGTCTCATGGGGCGACCCAGCCTGGATGGGCCTCGGCCCCCGCCTGCACAGAATGCCCCAGGCGATGGACACCCTGACCCATGTCCGACACCGTTGATCCCATTGCCACCACCGCGGATACCACCGGTGTCGGCCTGGGTGGCACGCTTGACCGGCACCACCCCTTGCTCCTGCACGCAGATGGACTCCTCCACCTGCGTCTGCAGTGCTGGACGCCAGCCGTCATCCCCTCCTGTAGTCCCTGGGTCTCTGACTGCACCTGCACTGTGGCTGGGACTGGATGCTCCAGCAGCCCAGGACCCATCTGGGCGGCAGCTGGTTGCTGGGGCCGGCCTGCCCTCTGACCGTCCGGCCCCTCGGTTGTACCTACCTCCACCTGCTGTACCGGATGCGATGTGTGGTGTGCACCAGACAGTGTCCCAGGAGACTCTTCACTAATGTGCCCAACCGAGGTGATAGTCTCGGCTGTCTCGTCAGTGCTTGGCTGTCTGGGGGACACCGGCTCTGGCACTGGCTGGAGGTGGGGGGCTCCGAATGGACTCTCCCTATCTCTGGCAGGTTCTGTAAGACACATGACAACATGTAAGATTAGACAGTGGGCCGGGGGTGGGGGGGGGGGGGGGGGTGTTGTGGAGGGGTCGCGTTGGGTGGTTATGAGGGGGTAAGTGTGAAAGAGGTGAGGGAGGTGAGGGGGGGCGGTGGACTGAGAGGGGTATGGGTTGAGGGGGGTACGAGTTGGGGGTGTGAGGGGGATAAGGGGTGAGGGGTTGAGGGAGGTGTGGGCTGAGAGGGGTATGGGTTGAGGGGGATGCGGATTGGGGGGGTGAGGGGGGTAAGGGGGTGAGGGGATGAGGGAGGTGTGGGCTGAGAGGGGTGTGTGTTGAGGGGGGTGCGGGTTGGGGGGTGAGGGGGTAAGGGGGTGAGGGGGGTTTGGGGGGGGTGGGGAGGGGTTGTCCACACATGTGTCATGGGGATCCGCAACACGTTGGTGACCTCCCTTTCCTCCGGGCCACCGGCCACATCCAGTGTCCTCTGCTCAGGCACGGTGAGGGGCCACAGGTCCGGTGGTCCCCCTCCGGCCTTCTCTTGCTCCCGGCGGTTGTGCGCGGCCTTCTCCTGGGGGTAGGGAAACACAAACAACGACACTGTTAGACGTTCCGACGCAAGCAGCCCAGGGTCTGGGTAGATGATGGCATCAGTGGCCAGGGCACCAGGCCATTGTGGCTGACAAGGGTGCTGGCACGTCGGGCAGGTTGGGGGTTCTGCCGTCCCCCGGGAGGGCGGGGTGGGTTACATATGTGTGGGGGAGGTGGGGTTAGTGCCAGGCGCACAGCGCTGGCTACTCACCCTGGCCGCCCTGAGGAGGTCGTGCAGTTTCTTCCGGCATTGCTGGCCAGTCCGGACGATGTAGCCAATGGCGTTGACCGCCTCTACCACCTGCACCCAGGCACGGCAAACAGCGGCTCCTGGGCCGGGGTACAGGGTCATCCTTCTCTCCTCCACAGCATCCATGAGAGTGTCCAGTTCAGTATCCCTGAACGGTGGCGCTGCTCTCCTTCCAGCCATCTTGTTGGCTGGGACGGTGTGTGCGGGTGGCTGGATCTTTTAAGTGCAGCTGTGGTGTGTGAGCCTCATGAGCGCCAATCACGGACCCAGCGAATCCGGCGCCATTTCACTTCAAACCAGTTGTGTTCCACGTGGCAATGTGCTAGCCCATTTAGTGTTGCTGAATCGGTGCAGCTGTTGCGCCGTTTTTGCTGTCGTAAAACACCACTGTTCCCACTGCCGGCATCAGCACTTAGTCTCAAAATCAGGGAATCCAGCCCCAGGTGCCTTTAATGTGTCATTTAAATTGGTGGCATAGTAGCACAGTGATTAGCAATTGTTGCTTCACAGCGCCAGGATCTCGAGTTCGATTCCCGGCTTGGGTCACTGTCTGTGTGGAGTCTGCACGTTCTCCCTGTGTGCGCGTGGGTTTCCTCCGGGTTCTCCGGTTTCCTCCCACAATCAAAGATGTGCGGTTTAGGTGGATTGATAAATTGCTCCATAGTGTCCAAGGTTACGTGGGGTTAACAGGGTTAAGGGGATAGGGTGGAGGTGTGAGCTTAAGCAGGGTGTTCTTTCAAGACTTGATGTGTCGAATGTCCTCCTTCTGCACTGTAAATTCTATGATTCTATGATAGCTGCAGCAAGTTGATAAATGTTGAGTTTATGCCCAATACCACAATTGTTAAGGTTTTGAGAGGCTGGGTTACAATTTAGGTGTGCAATTTATTTGGTTGCCAGAAGTGTTGGTGTCAGATAATGGTCCACAATTTATATCAGAGGAATTTGAAACATTACTGACTCAGAATGAGGTCAAACACACTCGAATACCAGATCACCCAGTATGTGAAGACATCCCAGCAGGAGCACTTGTTCAGTGGCACCAATGCTCTAATTCCCATGTTTCTCTTCAGCACGGGCGTGACAATTTTCTGTTCTTTTGCAGAATAATCCCCCAGCATACAACAGGTTGCTCACCTTGTGATTTAGTGTTTAAACAGGCTCCTTTCATTTGCTTAAGCCTGACAACAATAACAAAGTAAGACAAAACAAAGATGTGTCACCATACTGATATACCAGGCATTCAAATTAGAGAGTTCAGTGTTAGTCATGGTGAAAAACCCCAAAGGAGGCACCACAGTACTGGAGAAATGCAAACGTGGTTCAACTGTTTAATAAGGGATCGAAGGGAATGGCAAACAATTATAGGCCAGTTAGTTTTACGTCGGTGGTGGGCAAATTATCAATCCAGACAGATAGGATTAACTGTCACATAGAAAGACGTAGACTAGTCAGGGATAGTCAACATGGATTTGTTATAGGAAGGTCTTGCCTCACAACTTTGATTGAATTCTTTGAAGAAGTGACAAGAAAGGTTGATGAAGGTGGTGCAGTGGATGTTGTGTACATTAATTTTAGCAAGGCGTTTGCCAAACCCCCACATGGTATATTGGTCAAGAAAGTGAAAGCCCATGGGATACAAGGCAACGTGGCAAACTGGATACAAAGTGGCTTAGTAACAGGAAACAAAGGGTGATGGTCGATGGCTGTCCTTGCCAATGGAAAGTTGTTTCAAGTGGTGTTCCACAGGGCCCGGTGTCAGGACCCTTACTGTTTGTGTTAAACTGGAGCAGCCGGAGGAAATCCACGCAGACACAGGGAGAAAGTGTAAACTCCACACAGACAGTCACCCAAGGCCGGAATTGAACCCAGGTCCCTGGCGCTGTACACCAGCCACTGTGCCCCGTGCCGCCCACACCTGTGTCAGCTCGACAAAGAGCTGTCCAGTTAGTCGGACTCCTTGCTCTTCCCCTGCATAGTGTTATGGGCCAGGGCTTAGAGAACCCTAAAAGTATCATGGAGTTCACCTGACCCACAACTTTTAATAGATTGTGGTATGGGGAGCACACGGCCCACTCTACAGGTGTGGTACAGCAGAAATCGAAAAGTATTTTTTTAAGCAAAACAATGTTTATTCTATGAACTCAAGTTAACCTTTTTAAAACATACAGTGAACATCTTAGCAACCATCAATTCAAATACAACCCCCAAAGACTACAACACGAAGTAATCCTTAATAAATTCCCAAACAACATCAGAAGACAAAAGACCCTTTTAATACAGAGATCAGGTTTAAATTCTCTAATGAGAACAGTTATCCCATTGAAATCACCCAAATGAACACTCTTTAGCTTGTAGAGAGATCCATGCACATCTGCTGGCTTTCACTGCAGCTCATCTCTCTGAAAACAAAACTAAAAACTCACTCTATAGCAGCCTGCTCAAAAGCGAAAGTAAAGCAGACAGACAGCTTAGCTCCACCCACTCTCTGACATTACTGATAAACACCCATTTCTTAAAGGTACACCCACTAGTTATTCTATAAAAAAACACCCATTTCTCAAAGGTACTCTCACACGACACCTCCCCCCAAGAAAAAAAAATAAACCATGAACTTCAAGATGGTTTCGTTTATCACCTTTTCATTATCCTTTAAGACACGCACTCAGTAAATATATATTTTCATTTTAAAAAACCAACACACGCAAACAGATATAATAATATAGTCCATTTTTATTCTTCTTCCTCCAACTGGAATCCTTCTCGATTGACCGTCTCTTTGAACAAGAAGGTCTCTGCACGATCCGTCCATTTCTCTATGCCTCGGCATTTCTTTTTAAAGTCAGATACTTTAGTTCAATCTGATCACAGAGTCCCTTGTAATTCTCCAACACAGGAGCATTGGTTGTCACAGCTTTCAGGCAGTTATCTGCCTGTTGATAGTCCGCCGTCCACTGAAATTTTTGATGTTTCTTCAGCAAGTCCATCAGTGGAGTAACCACGCTACAAACATTTTTCACAAATGTTCTATCAAATCCACTCAAGCCAAGAAATTGCAGTATTTCCCTTCATCTCGAGGGTATTGGAAACTCCCCAATAACTGTTGTTTTCACATCCCATGAGACCATTCGACCCTGACTGAATGTATGGCCAAGGAAGGTGACTTGGGCTTTTCCAAATTCACTTTTGGCTAGGTTTATCACCAAACCCGCTGTAGCGCACAAAGACTCCGAGAGACGAATAGAGTGAAGTCGATGAGGCTTTATTAAGCGTGACTGTTCCCCCGCAGTTCAGTAGTAGACTGCCTGCGGGGGAGGACTCCTGGTTCTTATACTCCGCCTTCAGGGCGGAGCTAGAGGTCAACGGCCAACCAGGACCCGGGATCTGTCAGCCAATAACATCACGGCTTCACAGTCCCACATGACCCCTAATGCATACTACCACATTCACCCCTTGTTAAAAATGAACCCGGCGGGGTGATGCTTCGCATGGTGGTAAGGGTTTACAAGGCTGGTCCTGGGAGGAAAACTTTTGCATGTTATTACAGTATGTGCAAGGTTTTTTTTTCTCGAACTATTTACAGTAATCGTCAGGAGAAAAAGACAAAATGTTCTCGTTAAAAGTCCACATATTGTAGTGTTAGATCGACGCCACGAGTCGGTCGGGTGGTCTGGTCGTCCGTGTCGATCGCCTCGGCCCCGGTGGTGGTGGTGGTGCTTGTTCCGGTGTTGTCGTCTCCGGGAGCCTTACGGTTTCAGCTTGGGCTTCACTCCTGGTCGGGTCTGGGAGGAGGACCGATCCTCCTGGGAAGGGGGCGGTCGCGGGGTGCGGCGGTGGCAGGAAGGGGGTGATTGGTGTTGGGGGGGGGTGTGTGTTGCTGGCGGGCGCCAGATCTCGCAGGGAGACCGTGTCCCGTCGGCCGTCGGGGTGCTCCACGTAAGCGTACTGCGGGTTCGCGTGAAGGAGGTGAACCCTTTCGACCAACGGGTCCGACTTGTGCGCCCGCACATGTTTTCGGAGCAAGATGGGTCCTGGGGCCGCCAGCCAGGTCGGCAGCGACGTTCCAGAGGAGGACTTCCTGGGGAAGATAAGGAGGCGCTCATGAGGCGTTTGGTTAGTGCTAGTACACAGTAGTGACCGGATGGAGTGGAGGGCGTCCAGGAGGACCTCCTGCCACCGTGAAACCAGGAGGTCCCTGGACCGTAGGGCCAGTAGGACGGTCTTCCAGACCGTGCCGTTCTCCCTCTCTACTTGCCCGTTCCCCCGGGGGTTGTAGCTGGTCGTCCTGCTCGAGGCTATACCGTTGCTGAGCAGGAACTGGCGCAGCTCGTCACTCATGAAGGAGGACCCCCTGTCGCTGTGGACGTATGCGGGGCAACCGAACAGTGTGAATATGGTGTTCAGGGCTTTAATGACTGTGGCCGCGGTCATGTCAGGGCAGGGGATGGCGAATGGGAAGCGGGAGTACTCGTCCACCACATTAAGGAAGTATGTGTTGCGGTCGGTGGAGGGGAGGGGTCCTTTGAAATCCAGACTAAGGCGTTCAAAGGGGCGGGAAGCCTTAATCAGGTGCGCACCATCCGGCCTGAAAAAATGCGGTTTGCACTCTGCGCAGATGTGGCAGTTCCTTGTGACTGTACGGACCTCCTCCAAAGAGTATGGGAGGTTGCGGGACTTAATAAAGTGGTAGAACCGAGTGACCCCCGGGTGGCAGAGGTCCTCGTGGAGGGTTTGGAGGCGGTTAATTTGTGCGATGGCACATGTGCCGCGGGATAGGGCATCGGACGGCTCGTTCAGCTTTCCGGGACGATACAAGATCTCGTAGTTGAAGGTGGAGAGCTCGATCCTCCACCTTAAGATCTTGTCGTTTTTGATTTTGCCCCGCTGTGCATTATCGAACATGAAGGCTACCGACTGTTGGTCCGTGAGGAGAGTGAATCGCCTGCCGGCCAGGTAATGCCTCCAATGTCGCACCGCTTCCACTATGGCTTGGGCTTCCTTTTCCACTGAGGAGTGGCGGATTTCTGAAGCGTGGAGGGTTCGGGAGAAAAAGGCCACGGGTCTGCCCGCTTGGTTAAGGGTGGCCGCTAGAGCTACGTCGGAGGCGTCGCTCTCGACCTGGAAGGGGAGGGATTCGTCGATGGCGCGCATCGTGGCCTTTGCGATATCCGCTTTGATGCGGCTGAAGGCCTGGCAAGCCTCTGTCGACAGAGGGAAGGTCGTGGTCTGTATTAGGGGGCGGGCCTTGTCTGCATACTGGGGGACCCACTGGGCGTAGTATGAAAAGAACCCCAGGCAGCGTTTTAGGGCTTTTGAGCAGTGCGGGAGGGGAAATTCCATGAGGGAGCGCATACGTTCGGGGTCGGGGCCTATTATCCCATTGCGCACTACGTAGCCCAGGATGGCTAGCCGGTTGGTGCTAAAAACGCACTTGTCCTCGTTGTACGTGAGGTTCAAGGCTTTAGCAGTCTGGAGGAATTTTTGGAGGTTGGCGTCGTGGTCCTGCTGATCGTGGCCGCAGATGGTTACATTGTCGAGATACGGGAACATGGCCCGCAACCCATGTTGATCAACCATTCGGTCCATCTCTCGTTGGAAGACCGAGACCCCGTTTGTGACGCCAAATGGGACCCTTAGGAAATGGTATAATCGCCCGTCTGCCTCGAAGGCTGTGTACTTGCGGTCACTTGGGCGGATGGGGAGCTGATGGTAGGCGGACTTGAGGTCCACGGTGGAGAAGACCTTATATTGGGCAATCCGATTGACCATGTCGGATATGTGGGGGAGAGGGTACGCGTCTAGTTGTGTGTACCTGTTGATGGTCTGGCTATAGTCTATGACCATCCTTTGCTTCTCCCCTGTCTTTACTACTACCACCTGTGCTCTCCAGGGACTATTGCTGGCCTGGATTATGCCTTCCTTCAGTAGCCGCTGGACTTCGGACCGAATGAAGGTCCGGTCCTGGGCGCTGTACCGTCTGCTCCTAGTGGCGACGGGTTTGCAATCCGGGGTGAGGTTTGCAAACAAGGATGGGGGCTGAACCTTGAGGGTTGCGAGGCCGCAGATAGTGAGTGGGGGTATTGGGCCGCTGAATTTGAAGGTTAGGCTCTGTAGATTGCACTGGAAGTCTAATCCCAGTAATGTGGGGGCGCAGAGTTGGGGAAGGACGTAGAGCCTGTAGTTTTTGAACTCCCTCCCTTGCACCGTTAGGGTAACTATGCAGAAGCCTTTGATCTGTACGGAGTGGGATCCTGCAGCTAGGGAAATCTTTTGTGCGCTGGGACGGATGGTCAAAGAACAGCGTCTTACCGTGTCAGGGTGGATAAAGCTCTCCATGCTCCCGGAGTCGACCAGGCATGGTGTCTCATGCCCGTTTATCAGCACCATTGTCGTCGTCGTCTGGAGCGTCCAGGGCCGTGCTTGGTCCAGCGTCATTGAAGCCAGCCGTGGTTGTAATGGTTGAGCGTCTTCTTCGAACCCCGTGGAGCCGTCGACGCTGGGGTCCGTTGTTGCCGTCCAAGATGGCGTCGGGGGTAAACAAGATGGCTGCCCCCATGCATCGCACATGGCTGGGGGGTCACAAGATGGCGGCGGGGGTGGACAAAATGGCTGCCCCCATGCGTCGTACAGGTCTGGGGTGGTCCAAGATAGCGGCGCCCCTCCTCCCCTCGTGGTGGCCGGGACCCAAAATGGCGGCGCCTGCGGGTTGCACATGGTGCGCTGGGGGGGTTGGGGAGCGTTAGGAACACGCAGGACTCCCTCTTCTCTGGGGACAGCGGTGGCTGGGACCCAAAGTGGTAGCGCCGGCGGGTCATACATGGGGCGCGGGGGGGGGGGGTTGGGGAGCGTAAAAGGCGTGCAGGGCTCCCTGTTCTCCGGGGAGAGCGGTGGTCGGGACCCAAGGTGGTTGCGCCTGCGGGTCGTACATGGGGCGCTGGGGGGGTTGGGGAGCGTAAAAGGCGTGCAGGGCTCCCTGTTCTCCTGGGACCACGGCGACCTCCCGGGACCGGCACACAGCTGCGAAATGGCCCTTTTTCCCGCAGTTCTTACAGATCGCTGCGCGGGCCGGGCAGCGCTGCCGGGGGTGTTTCGCCTGGCCGCAGAAATAGCAGCGGGATCCCCCGGTGCGACTTGGCGTTTGAACCGCGCAAGCCTGTGGGGTGTCCGGGGGGGGGGGGGTGGGTTTGTCGCGACGGGTACGTACGGAGCCCAATGGGCTGCCGCGCGGTCGGGGCCGTAGGCGCGGGTGTTTCGCGCGGCCACGTCTAGGGAGGCTGCTAGGGCCCGTGCCTCTGAGAGTCCCAGCGACTCTTTTTCTAAAAGTCTTTGGCGGATTTGGGAGGAGTTCATACCTGCCACAAAAGCATCGCGCATTAACATGTCCGTGTGTTCATTTGCGTTCACCGGCGGGCAGCTGCAGGCCCGTCCCAAAATTAGTAGCGCGGCGTAGAATTCATCTATCGATTCTCCGGGACTTTGCCGTCTCGTTGCGAGTTGATAGCGAGCGTAGATCTGGTTTACTGGGTGAACATAGAGACTTTTTAGTGCTGCGAACGCCGTCTGGAAATCCTCTGCGTCTTCGATGAGAGAGAAAATCTTCGTGCTTAACCTCGAGTGCAGGACCTGTAGTTTTTGGTCTTCTGTGACCCGGCCGGGGGCCGTTCTGAGGTAGGCCTCGAAACAAGTCTGCCAGTGCTTGAAAGCTGCTGCTGCGTTCACTGCGTGGGGGCTGATCCTCAGGCATTCCGGGATGATCCTGAGCTCCATAGTCCTTTAGTCACGCTTAATAAATTGTAGCGCACAAAGACTCCGAGAGACGAATAGAGTGAAGTCGATGAGGCTTTATTAAGCGTGACTGTTCCCCCGCAGTTCAGTAGTAGACTGCCTGCGGGGGAGGACTCCTGGTTCTTATACTCCGCCTTCAGGGCGGAGCTAGAGGTCAACGGCCAACCAGGACCCGGGATCTGTCAGCCAATGACATCACGGCTTCACAGTCCCACATGACCCCTAATGCATACTACCACACCCGCCTTCTGAAGTCGATCGAATAACTCCATCAGATGTTTTAAATGTTCTTTTCATGTCTGGCTGAAAATTACCAGATCGTCGATGTATACCGCACAATTGGGTAATCCTGAAACAACTTTGTTAGTTAACCGTTGAAATGTTGCTGGGGCATTTTTCATGCCAAATGGCATAACTTTGAATTGGTATACACCATCTGGAGTCAGAAAAGCTGAACTCTCCTTCGCCCTTTCGGATAAAGGTACCTGCCAGTAATCTTTAAGTAAATCCAATTTGGAAATAAAAGCTGAATGTCCCGCTTTCTCAATGCAATCCTCCAAACATGGAATAGGATAAGAGTCCGTTCTTGTAGCTGCATTAACTTTTCTAGAGTTCACAGACACCCGTTGGGTACCATCTGGTTTAGGTACCATCACTATGTGTGAGCTCCATTGGCTGCAACCCACTTCAATTGTGCCATTTTTAAGCATACTCTCAATCTCTTTGTTAACCTGTGCCAATTTTAAACGGTTAAGCCTGTATGGATGTTGTTTGATTGGAACAGCATTTCCCACATCTACATCATGTATAGCCATTTTAGTATTTCCCAATTTATCTCTCCAAACTTGCCCATGTGATATCAATAACTCTTTCAGGTCAGTCCGTTTTTCCTCTGGAAGGTAACTCAACAATTTATCCCAATTTTTAAGATCATCCTCGTTTTCCAATTAAATTTGAGGCATGTCAAGTTCCAAGTCATCTGGATTTGGTTCATCACTTTGACTTAGAATCATTAAAACTCTCCTTCCCTTTCAAAGTACCTTTTAAGCATATTCACATGACATACTCGGTGAGTCGTCCTTCTATCTGGCGTTTTTACCACATAATTCACCTCACTTAATATCCTTTTAATCTGATAAGGTCCACAAAACCTTGCTTTTAAAGGTTGACCTACCACTGGTAACAACACTAAAACTCCATCTCTACTGGCAAAACTAGGAACTTTGGATTACTTGTCCGCTACCCGTTTCATCACATATTGTGCAACTTTTAAATGTTGACCAGCCAATTCAACCGCTCTATTTAATCGTTCCCTAAAATTTGACACGTAATCCAATAATGTAAGTTCTGATTTTTCACTCACCAATTTTTCCTCAATCAATTTAAGTGGTCCTCTTACCTCATGACCAAAAATTAGTTCAAAAGGACAGAATTTGGTTGACTCATTAGGTGCATCCCTAATTGCAAACAGTACGAATGGAATTCCTTTATCCCAATCCTCTGGATAATCATGACAATAAGCCCTCAACATTGTCTTTAATGTCTGATGCCATCTTTCTAATGCTCCCTGCGATTCTGGATGGTACGCAGTTGATTTAAATTGTTTTATTCCGAAGTTATCCATGACTTCTTTGAATAACCTTGAGGTAAAATTTGATCCTTGATCCGATTGTATTTCTGTGGGTAGTCCATATCTAGTAAAGAATTTAAGTAACTCCTCCACAATCTTTTTAGCTGTAATTTAAAGTACTGGAATGGCCTCTGGAAACCTAGTAGACACATCCATTATCGTCAAAAGATATTGATTCCCACTTTTTGTTTTAGGAAGCAGTCCTACGCAATCAATTAGGATCCTTGTAAAAGGTTCCTCAAATGCTGGAATGGGTATTAAGGGTGCTGGTTTTATCACTGCTTGAGGTTTCCCTATCACTTGACATGTGTGACATGACTGACAAAATTTAACTACAGTTTTATGTAGTCCAGGCCAATAAAAATGTTTTTGGATTTTAGCTTGAGTTTTCCTTATACCCAAATGACCTCCCACTGGTACCACATGTGCAACTCGCAACACCTCCTTTCTATACCCGACTGGCAATACCACTTAAACTTCTGCCTACTTTTCATCCACCTGCATATGTAAAGGTCTCCATTTTCTCATCAAGACATCACTTTGACGATAATAACACTCTGGCATACACTCAGATTCCTCTTCCGTATATGCTTTCTGATACACCCGTTTTATTTCTATATCTTTCCGTCGTAACTCCGCCAATTTTCCTGAACTAAAAATATCTGCCTCATCCTCCACCTGTTCTTGTTCTTTTTCAACCATCTGATCAAAAATCGTTTCTGATAATTTCATTTCCACTTCATCTTCACTCTTTGATTTCTCCTCTTGTCTTAACCAGTAACCTTGTTACTGCACAATCCGGAAAATTCCCAGGATATTTGTCATTCAACAATTCAGTTGCCTGATTTTCCACTGGCTTATCAACCACAGTAGGCATCACTCCCACCTGCGATCCAGCTAGATCATTACCCAAGATAAACTGTATTCCTGGTACAAGATAGTTTCTCTATTACTCCTACTACCACTTCACCACTCTTCACTGGACTTTCCAACCTTACCTTATATAATGGAACCCAACTCCTCTCACCCTGAATTCCACATATTACCATCTTTTCTGCCAATATTCTTCCCAAACTACATAACTCCTCATCACTTACCGTTAAAGATTGACTAGCTCCCGTATCTCTTAAAATTGTGACTTCTTTACCTGCTCCTCCTGATACACATGAGTAAACTTAACCCACAAAAGTAAATTCTTTAAAGAGATCTGACACCTTCTCATCAATCACCTCTTGATCAGGCTGTACAATCTTTTGCACCTCCTTTGCTTCACTTGGGCTTTCCTTTACCACTTTAACAAACTGTCTTATCCTGTTTTGCCACATCAGCCTTCCCAGTGCTTTTCTTCAACCACCAACACTGTGACTTTACATGGCTTAGTTTATTACAGTGAAAACATTTGAAACTTTTCATTTTTTTCCCACCCTCCTGGATTTCTTTTTTAGTCTGAGGTACACTCTCCTTATTATCTCCCATCAGATCACCTTTATCTTTACCACTTGAGTTTTTCTCATGTCCCCAGTTTCCATCCTTCACAGGCTGCAACTGATGTCGGAAACCAAGCTTTGATTTATGAACTAATTCATAATCATCTGCCAATTCTGCTGCTAACCTTGCAGTTTTAACCCTCTTCTCTTCCACATGAGTTCTCACTACATCATGAATTGAATTTTTAAACTCCTCCAAAAGTATAATTTCTCTGAGATCTTCATATGTTTGGTCTATTTTCAAAGCCCTTATCCACCTATCAAAATTACTCTGTTTGATCGTTTCAAACTCCATCTATGTTTGACCAAATTCTTTCCTTAAATTTCTAAACCTTTGTCTGTAGGCTTCAGGCACTAGTTCATATGCACCTCAGATGGATTTTTTCACCTCCTCATATAGAACATAGAACATTACAGCGCAGTACAGGCCCTTTGGCCCTCGATGTTGCGCCGACCTGTGAAACCACTCTAAAGCCCATCTACACTATTCCCTTATCGTCCATATGTCTATCCAATGACCATTTGAATGCCCTTAATGTTGGCGAGTCCACTACTGTTGCAGGCAGGGCATTCCACGCCCTTACTACTCTCTGAGTAAAGAACCTACCTCTGACATCTGTCTTATATCTATCTCCCCTCAATTCAATGCTATGTCCCTTCGTGCTAGACATCACCATCCGAGGAAAAAGGCTCTCACTGTCCACCCTATCCAATCCACTGATTATCTTGTATGCCTCAATTAAGTCACCTCTTAACCTTCTTCTCTCTAATGAAAACAGCCTCAAGGCCCTCAGACTTTCCTCATAAGATCTTCCCTCCATACCAGGCTGTCAGGCAGAAGGCAGAGAGTTGGGATAAAAGGTTCTTTTTCTGAATGGCAACCGGTGACGAGTGGTGTCCCACAGGGTTCAGTGTTGGGGCCACAGCTGTTCTCTTTATATATTAACGATCTAGATGACGGGACTGGGGGCATTCTGGCTAAGTTTGCCGATGATACAAAGATAGGTGGTGGGGCAGGTAGTATGGAGGAGGTGGGGAGGCTGCAGAAAGATTTAGACAGTTTAGGAGAGTGGTCCAAGAAATGGCTGATGAAATTCAACGTGGGCAAGTGCGAGGTCTTGCACTTTGGAAAAAAGAATAGAGGCATGGACTATTTTCTAAACGGTGACAAAATTCATAATGCTGAAGTGCAAAGGGACTTGGGAGTCCTAGTCCAGGATTCTCTAAAGGTAAACTTGCAGGTTGAGTCCGTAATTAAGAAAGCAAATGCAATATTGCCATTTATCTCAAGAGGCTTGGAATATAAAAGCAGGGATGTACCTCTAAAGCTTTCGGCCCCATTTAGAATACTGTGAGCAATTTTGGGCCGCACACCTCAGGAAGGACATACTGGCACTGGAGCGGGTCCGGCGGAGATTCACACGGATAATCCCAGGAATGGTAGGCCTAACATACGATGAACGTCTGAGGATCCTGGGATTATATTCATTGGAGTTCAGGAGGTTGAGGGGTGATCTAATAGAAACTTACAAGATAATGAATGGCTTAGATAGGGTGGACGTACGGAAGTTGTTTCCATTAGCAGTGGAGACTAGGACCCGGGGGCACAGCCTTAGAATAAAAGGGAGTCACTTTAGAACAGAGATGAGGAGAAATTTCTTCAGTCAGAGAGTGGTGGGTCTGTGGAATTCATTGCCACAGAGGGCGGTGGAGGCCGGGACGTTGAGTGTCTTTAAGACAGAAGTTGATAAATTCTTGATTTCTCGAGGAATTAAGGGTTATGGAGAGAGAGTGGGTAAATGGAGTTGAAATCAGCCATGATTGAATGGTGGAGTGGACTCGATGGGCCGAATGGCCTTACTTCCGCTCCTATGTCGTATGGTCTTATGGTCTTAACGTTCTGGTAAATCTCCTCTGCACCCTTTCCAATGCTTCCACATCCTTCCTATAATGCGGCAACCAGAATTGCACGCAATACTCCAAATGCGGCCGCACCAGAGTTTTGTACAGCTGCAACATGACCTCATGGCTCCGAAACTCAATCCTCTACCAATAAAAGCTAACACACCATACGCCTTCTTAACAACCCTCTCAACCTGAGTGGCAACTTTCAGGGATCTATGTACATGGACACCGAGATCTCTCTGCTCATCCACACTGCCAAGAATCTTACCATTAGCCCAGTACTCTGACTTTTTGTTATTCCTTCCAAAAAGAATCACCTCACACTTTTCTGCATTAAACTCCATTTGCCACCTCTCAGCCCAGCGCTGCAGCTTATCTATGTCCCTCTGTAACTTGTAACATCCTTCCGCACTGTCCACAACTTTAGTGTCATCTGCAAATTTACTCACCCTCCTTCTACGCCCTCCTCCAGGTCATTTATAAAAATGACAAACAGCAGTGGCCCCAAAACAGATCCTTGTGGTACACCACTAGTAACTGGACTCCAGTCTGAACACTCCCCATCAGCCACCACCCTTTGTCTTCTTCCAGCTAGCCAATTTCTGATCCAAACTGCTAAATCTCCCTGAATCCCATGCTTCCGTATTTTCTGCAGTAGCCTACCGTGCGGAATCTTATCAAACGCTTTACTGAAATCCATATACACCACATCAACTACTTTACCCTCATCCACCTGTTTGGTCACCTTCTCAAAGAACTCTGTAAGATTTGTGAGGCAAAACCTACCCTTGACGAAACCATGTTGACTATGTCTAATCAAATTATTCCTTTCCAGATGATTATACACCCTATCTATTTGGGCAGCACGGTAGCACAAGTGGATAGCACTGTGGCTTCACAGCGCCAGGGTCCCAGGTTCGATTCCCTGCTGGGTCACTGTCTGTGCGGAGTCTGCACGTTCTCCCCGTGTCTGCGTGGGTTTCCTCCGGGTGCTCCGGTTTCTTCCCACAGTCCAAAGACGTGCTATATTGCCCGTAGTGTCCAAAAAGATTAGGAGGGGTTATGGGGATAGGGTGGAAGTGAGGGCTTAATGTGGGTCGGTGCAGACTCGATGGGCCGAATGGCCTCCTTCTGCACTGTATGTATGTTCTATGTTCTATGTTCTATCTGTGATAAACCTTTCCAAGATTTTGCCCACAACAGAAGTAAGGCTCACTGGTCTATAGTTACCGGGGTTGTCTCTACTCCCCTTCTTGAACAAGTGGACAACATTTGCTATCCTCCAGTCTTCTGGCACTAATCCTGTTGACAAACATGACTTAAAGATCAAAGCCAAAGGCTCAGCAATCTCCTCCCTAGCTTCCCAGAGAATCCAGGATAAATCCCATCCGGCCCAGGGGACTTATCTATTTTCACCATTTCCAGAATTGTTAACACCTCCTCTTTATGAACCTCAAGCTATTCTAGTCTAGTAACCTGAATCTCAGTATTCTCCTTGACAACATTGTCTTTTTCCTGTGTGAATACTGACAAAAAATATTCATTTAGCACCTCTCCTATCTACTCGGACGCGAAGCACAACTTCCCACTACTGTCCTTGACTGGCCCTACTCTTACCCTAGTCATTCTTTTATTCCTGACATATCTATAGAAAGCTTCAGGGTTATCCTTGATCCTACCTGCCAAAGACTTCTCATGTCCCCTCCTGGCTCTTCTTAGCTCTCTCTTTAGGTCTTTCCTAGCTAACTTGCAACTCTCGAGCGCCCTCACTGCACCTTCATGTCTCATCTTTACATAAGCCTCCTTCTTCCTCTGTGTTTCGACTGCCTTAGTAAACCATGGTTCCCTTGCTCGACCACTTCCTCCCTGCCTGACAGGTACATACTTATCAAGGACACGCAGTAGCTGTTCCTTGAACAAGCTCCACATTTCCGTTGTGCCCATCCCCTGCAGTTTTCCTCTCCATCTGATGCATCCTAAGTCTTGCCTCATCGCATCATCATTGCCTTTCCCCCAGATATAACTCTTGCCCTGCGGTATATACCTATCCCTTTCCATCACTAAAGTAAACGTAATCGAATATGTCCCAGGTATCTCCTTCGGTCGTGATGCAAACACTTCACTAGCCCTACCTACCAGCTTTGTTTGAATCAGTAATACCCACATGCCCTGTGGCCATTTCATTTGTTTAGCTACCTTCTCAAATGAAATGAAAAAGGCTTCTACCTTCTTCTCATCAAACCTTGGCAATGCTTGGACATATTTAAATAGATCCCCACCAAGCCTTCGACTATGACGCTCTTTCTCACTATCCTCATCACTGTCATCCAATTGTACGTTTCCCTTTACGTCTGCCACTTTTAACTGACTGTCATGTTTCATGGCCATTTTCTGAAGTTGAAACTCTCCCTTTATTTTTTCCCCTGATCTGTATCTCCCTTTCTCTTTCTTTTTGTTCTGCTAGGGCTATTCTTTCTTTTCTCCTTTCTTCTCTCTCCTTTTCTTTGTCCTCTCTATCTCCCTCCCTTTTTATTTTTCCTCTCTCTCTTTCTTTTTCCTCTCTCTCCCTTTCGTATTCAAGATGCTTTAATTCTTTATCATGTTCCATTGTTTAATTTGTAACTGAATTTGTGTCATTTCCAATGAGTCAAACTGTATCTCAGGCAACTTTAAATGCTTAGCCACCGCCATAATTCCCTCATTTTTTGCATTTTGTCAGGTAATGTTAACTGCAATGTTTTTGCCAAATCTAACAGTCTGCTTTTAATCTCTGTCCATCAGGTACTGCATGTGACCGTCTCCACCCCCAAAAACTTCTGAGTCTCTGAAAGAGCCATTGTCCACAACACACTCCCCACTTAAACTGGAATACCACACCTGAAAAGCAACCACAACATGCTCACCTCTCACTGTCTTTAAGTTCACTGAGCTAATCCAATAGATAGACTTTTATCCTTCTCAAGACCCCAAATTGTTATGGGCCAGGGTTTAGAGAACCCCAAAGTGTATCATGGAGTTCACCTGACCCACAACATTTAATAGATTGTGGTATGGGGAGCACACGGCCCACTCTACAGGTGTGGTACAGCAGAAATCGAAAAGTATTTTTTTAAGCAAAACAATGTTTATTCTATGAACTCAAGTTAACCTTTTTAAAACATACAGTGAACATCTTAGCAACCATTCATTCACATGTAACCCCCAAAGAATACAATACTAAGTAATCCTTAATAAATTCCCAAACAACATCCAGAAGACAAAAGAGCCTTTTAACACAAAGATCAGGTTTAAATTCTCTAATGAAAGCAGTTATCCCTTTGAAATCACCCAAATGAACACTCTTTAGCTTGTAGAGAGATCCAGGCACATCTGCAGCTCTTCTCTCTGAAAACAAAACTAAAAACTCACTCTATAGCAGCCTGCTCAAAAACGAAAGTAAAGCAGACAGACAGCTTAGCTCCACCCACTCTCTGACATTACTGATAAACACCCATTTCTTAAAGGTACATCCACTACAGTTATTCTATAAAAAACACCCATTACTCTCACATGACAATCGAAAGTTACTGTTGAACCTGCATCCACCACTCTTTCAGACAGTGCGTTCCGATCACAACCCTGAAAAGGTGCCTTAATGAGGGTATAAGGTGGAGTGCTTAATGCCTCAAGAAGTTGAAGCTGACACGTTAGTGAATGCACTGGGTGAGCAATTGTTGATTGTGGAAATGATGCTGCCCAGTGGACTTCATTGCCCTAAGTGAGGGAAAAGAGTCTTTTGGTGAGACATTGGGCCTTGGTGGGAGAAGCAGAATATTAATGAGACATCTATTAGATAAACGAGGTGGTTGATGTTGGAAAAAGCTGCCCGACTGGAGGTGGCGGGTCTTTTGTGAATTACCTCAAACCTGCGTCCTCTGGCTATGGACCATCCCGCATCTTTTTTTACCTGACTAAAACCCCGTCATCATTTTGAAGACACCCGCTCAATCTCTCTTGATCTTTCTCTGATCAAAGGAGATGACCCCCACATTTTCACATCCTGTCAGTTAACTGAATTTCCTCAAACCTAGTACTATTCCAGCAAATCAACTCTGCACTTTCTCCAAGACCTTGGAATTCTTCCTAAGGTGTGGTGCCCAGAACTGAGCACAGAACGGAGTGCTAACCAGTGATTTATGAAGGTTCAGCGTAAGTACTTTGCTTTGATACTTGTGTTTATATGGGAGATGAAACGGATGGAGCATAAATGCTGAGGAAAGGTAATATGAGGTTGCTCCATTTTTGAGACATCCTCTTTCCAAGATAAATGGAATTCAATTAAAGATATTTATCAGGGACAGGATGATAAATCTCTTAAATAATGGAAAGGTTTGTCAGGAGGGAGTCTGGCACTTCTGAGAAATATCAGCATCATTGGACTACTCAGAACACTAGTCCTGCAACATGGAGATGAATGAATTGGCAGAGTTCTGAGCAATAGTTCCCACGTAGATATATTTTCAGTACAGAGAACAACAAAACAGGTTGAGGTGTCTAAATGCCGAGAAAAATGTCCATTAAATTTGACAGGAGACATTGGTCTCCAGAAGCTGGACGTAATGCAATTGCGGATAATTCACTTCACAAGATCATCCTCTTTGCACTCTTTCCAGTACTTCCCTGACCCTGTCTGCATGGCTCAGTGATACCAATGTCACCCCTGAGTCGAAAGTCACTCCAGGGCCTTGAGAAGATAATCTCGGAACACAGGACTTAGAAACAGGAGGAGACCAAACAGCCTCTTGAGCCTGCTCCACCATTCAATAAGATCAAGGCTGGTTTTGTCGTGGCCTGAGCTCTTGTCTGCACCCCTCAATCAACCCTCCCCCCCTCACTGCCCCATCACCCTTGACTCCCTCTCCTATGAAACATCTGTCTGTTCAGTATCCCAGCCTCCACCGCTCTCTGGGCAGGGGAATACCACAAACTAACAACCCATTTCATCTCTGTCTCAAAAGAAAGACCCCTTGGGCGGGATTCTCCATTGGCTGACGACGGAATTGGGAAACCCGATTGGGCAGAGAATTGGTTCCGATGCCGAAATTGCGGCAGCGGCCGATTTGACGCCAAATCGCAATGCTCCGTCACCTCGACAGAGTCGTCAATGAGGTTCGGAACGTACATACAGTAAACACCGTTTGCATGTCATTAGCGGGCCTGACCCGGTATTCCCCTGGGCCTCCGTGATTCTTCACCTCTAATGGGCCGAGTTCCCGATGGTGCGGTCACTTGCGCTTTTAAAAATCGTGAAACCCGCGTGGTGGCTGATGAGGGAGAGAGAGAGGAGGTAGGACACAGAGAGGTGCGACTGTGGGCTGCCTGGCCGGCACTGCCCGGGCTGGCTGGGGTGGGGTGGGGGTGGGGGGGGGGGGGTGATTGCTGCGGGGCATCAGGCAGCCCACTCATGGGCAATGCCCACTGTAGCCCCTGCAGGGGTGCTGAGCTGGTGCCGCAGAGCATACCACTGACATGGGCAGCGCCAGCCGATGGTACCCCTGGCAGCAGGGACCGGCGCCAGGACCAGAGCCCCCATGGTGCCTGGCACCGACGGGGCCAGAGGTGCGGAGGTGGGGGAGGGGGTGAGTGTGAGGGAAACATGTGGGGGAAGAGCCCGCAGTGCCAACTAGAGCCACCATGTAACCCGTTGGACCTGGTTGAGCACTGGGCTACGCACCATGCTAACATGTCGGCCTTTCACGCCCTGCAGACAATGGATATTGGAATTCAACCAGCAGCAGCATGGTAGCCTTCCTGCTAGTCCCCGCAGCCCTGGGGAATGCCTTACGGCTGGCCGAGCTGGCATTGCCCGAGGAGGAGGAAGCTGCAGCAGTGGACCTTTCCCCAGACGAACAGGTGGCAGTCGCCCAGGATGGACAGTCAGCTGCCTGACAAGCCGAGGAGGTGGAGGAGGTACAAAGGAGGTGCCACATGAGGCCTCGTGCGTACCGGCAGCGTCTGTCATTCGAGAACCTGCCGGACTGGGCATGCTGTCGACGACTTCGGCTGAGTAGGGAGACAGTGCAACATATCTGCCAGATCATGGCGCACCTGGCGCTGCGGGGGTATGGGGAAGGACACCCACTCTCGGTGGCCGTTAAGATGACGGTCACCCTGAACGTTTACGTGATGGGGTCCTTCCAGGCGCTGAGTGGAGACCTGTCCGGGATCTCACAGACCTCGGTGCACAGGTGCATCCGTGCTGTCATGGAGACCTTATCTTCCCGGTCGGCACAGTACATCCACTTCAATGTGGACTGAGCCCACCAAGGTGCCCTGCCAGCAGTGTTCGCCGCCATTGCCGACGTGTCCCCTGATCCAGGGGGTGATCGACAGGATGCATATTCCCTTTCGATCACACGCTCTACACAAACTGAAAGGGGTTCCACTCGATAAATGTGCAGCTGATATGTAACCATCAGATGCGCATCATTCATGTCTGCACCTGATACCCGGGCTGTGCACGGCACCTTCATCCTGGCACACTCGCCGATTCCTGACATGTTCCGCTGGGTGATTGGCTCCTGGGTGAAAGTGGTGATGCACTGCAGTCGTGGCTGATGACGCCTAACCAGAGGCCACAGACTGACGCAGAGACCCTCTACAATGATGCCCATGCAGCAACCAGGAGCATGATTGAGCGGCACTTCGCCCTCCGGCAGATGCATTTCTGGTGCCTGGACCGTTCTGGAGGGGCCCGCCACTATGATGCTGAGAGGATCGCACAACATCGTGCAGCAGCGGGGCGACGTGCTGGAGGAGGAGAATGAACGCCAGGCCTCGTCCAGCAAGGAGGATTTGGGTGAGGATGGGCAGGACCTGAGGCCCGGGCAGGCACGGGAGGCCGCACGACGTGTGTGCCAGGGCCAACGTGCACAGGACGCCCTGATCGCCCCCAGTTCACCAACTAGGGTTGGGGGTGGGAAACTGGTCAGGGGCATGGACACTGCATCCCAGAGCATGTCTCAGTCACTGGCGACATAGCCTGGTCACAGGTGGACTATGCCGGGGCACTCCAGAGCATGGCCCAGTCATTGTGGAGCATTGTCGAGGGTGTCAACACCATGCTGCAGTCATTGGGGAGCCGCCAGGGTTGGCAGAGCCAAATGACACAGGGGCAGCTGCCTTTCCATCCCAAGTTGACCCCCAAGGCTACCCGGGCACCATACGGAGCCATCATATGGAGCGGCTACGGCAGCCAACAGCTCCCCTAAGTTCCCGCCCTCCCCCCCCCCCCCCATACCAACACGACTTGGAATCACCCCCGGACCAGGGTGGCACGGTAAAGCATATATTGCCAGCAAGTGGGCTGGGGTCCTCCGAGTTGGGAGTTCACTTTTCCCACCGCCAATGCACCCCGGCCACGGATTTCCCAGTTGGATGGGATGATTTGATTGGGAAATCCCATTGACGAGATGGGCGATAGAATCCCTCCACCAGTGAATGGTCTGCTGCCAAGAAACACGCGGCTGGGGAACGGGAGGATTCCAGCCCCTCATTACTGTTTGCGCGATCTTGCTGTGCTGAAATTGGCTGCTGTGCTCACATTACAGTAGCAATTAAAGACAAAAGCCACTCATTGGCTGCAGAGTACTTTAGAACATCCTGAACTTCTACACGGTGCTATATTAATGCAGGTTCATTCCCTCATGGGAATTTTCTTTTTGATTGCTGTCAACTCTCCCAACTTGAAATGATAGATAAATCAGGGTGGCAAGGTGGCACAGTGGTAGCACTGCTTCCTCACAGTGCCAGGGACTTGGGTTCAATTCCAGCCTTGGGTGACTGTCAGTGTGGAGTTTGTACGTTCTCCCCGTGTCTGCGTGGGTTTCCTCCGGGTGCCCCAGTTTCCTCCCACAGTCCAAAGATGTGCAGGTTAGGTGGATTGGCCATGATCAATTGCCCCTTTGTGTTCAAAAGGTTAGGTGAGTGTTACGTTCTGGTGCTTGGCCAGACGGAATTAGTGCACTAGAGAACGTCTGGTATGTGACTAATTAAATGTCTATTGTTAAACTATAACGTGGGTGAGATAACAATAAGAAAACTATCAAAATCTACTAACTATAAGTTACTACTATAAATGATCTAAGAGCTACTATAAATGTAACTATCCACTACGACGACTATCTCCAGACTCCCCGAGCTAACAATGTCATGTGGTGTGTCTCTCCTGCCACCTGCTGGTTGGAGGTCATGTCTGTTAATATTTACATGATAGCTTATGCATATCACCACATCCCTTTTCCTTTGGAAATGAACAATATTTACATACATTATTTAACTTCAATACACAATACATATGATATGTATAACTCAGTCAATTACGTGTTTAATGTTCAACACAAATTCAATCTGTCTGGCTTTCTTCTGTGACTTGTCGAACTTCTAAGCACTGGTTCAACTTGTGAGTTTGATTTGCTTTCAGCCGTTTCTGAAGATGGCTCTTGCTGTGTTTCTGTGGTTTGTACATCTTCAGCTTGTACTGTTTCTGTGTGTTGAGGTAGCATTTGTTCAGATGTCCTGAGACTGCTCTCTACATCATCCTGTGGTTCTGAAACAAGCAGGTTCACCTGTTTGTTCTTCGATCTTGCCCTTCATCGGTGATGATGATGTATGACTGAGGACCTGATAGTCTATTACCTTGGCACACATCAACCATCCATCAGGATCTGCTACTATAACTGTTTCATTCTTTGCTAATGGTTGCAGACATCTTGTCGAACTATCATAATATTTCTTCTGCCTCCTGTTTTGAAATGTTAGCTTCTTCACAAGTTTCCGATTGGTTGGTTCCTGTGAGAGATATGGTAAGGTAGTTTTGAGTTGTCAATTCATTAACAACTGTGAAGGTAATAACCCATTAATCAATGGTGCTGCTCTATAGCTAAGTAACGCGGGATATGGATCTTCGTGACTGTCCATACCTTTTTTGAGTAGCTGCTTCACAATGTGAACACCTTTTTCAGCCTTCCCATTGGATTGCGGATAAAGAGAACTAGAAGTAATATGCTGAAAATCATAGCTCTGTGTGAACTCGGTCCATTCATGACTGCTAAAACATGGGCCATTGCCGCTTATGACAACTTGTGGTATTCCGTGACAAGCAAAAATGTCCTTGGTATGTTTGATGACACACCTGGCTGACAAGTTGGCTAGTTGTACCACTTCCAGAAAGTTAGAGAAATAGCCGATCACTAACAGGTATTCTTTTCCTGCCAGATAGAAAAGATCCATTCCCACTTTCTGCCATGGAATCGTTATTATTTCGCTCATTTGCATTGGTTCTTTTCGTTATTTGTACTGAAATATCTGACAAGTTGCACAGTTTGCTATCATGATTTGAGTGTTTTAATTTGATGCCTGGCCGGTATACCATGTCTCTAGCTCTTTGTTTGCATTTTTCTAAATGCCGTTCATGAATCTTCTGTCGAATCATCGATCTTGGAGATTGTCGTATGACAATCCTGTTTTGCCTGAGCAAAAAACCCATTGGCTGCACTTAGCTCCGCTCGAATGTTTGTAATATTTGGAACAGGATCCTTTTCATCATCCCTCACTGAGATATTTTCTGATCCTTTGTTGCATTTCATCCTTCTTGGTTTCTTCTTTGATCAACTTTGATTTTGCATTGGACAGTGGAAGTGTTTCTGTCACAAGATTTACATATACCTGCGCAGCCTCATCCATGTGTTGTTCTCCCACCATATCAGTAGCTTGTGAGAGTGTGTCAGCTACAACGATATGTTTTCCTGGAGTATAAATGAGATTGAAATCGTACCTCTGTAGTTTCATCATCATTCTTTGTATTCTCGTTGACATCTCATTTAAATTTTTTCTTATGATTGCTACTAGTGGCCTATGATTAGTTTCAACCATGAATCTTGGGTGGGATTCTCCGAGGCTCCGCACTGGAATCGCGCTCGGCGTGGGGGCGAAGAATGGGCGTCAAACCCGAGATCGGGTCCGACGCCGATTCTCCGGTCTCTGGAGAATCGCCGACAATCGGGTGCACGCGGTCGGCGCAGCGCCGGTCGGGGGCCATTGAAAGAGGCCCCTGCGGCGATTCTCCAAGTGCAGCTGGTCAAGTTCCCGCCGGCGTGGTTCTCTCATGGTTTCAACCGGTGGGCACTGGGCGGGGCGACTGCGGACTCAGTCCGCGACCGCCCTGGTGGGGGACGGGGGAGCATTCACTGGGGGGGGGGCCTCACAGATGGCCAGGCTATCAATCAGGGGCCACCAATCCGTGGCCGCACGCAATCTGGGGGGGGCCTATCTTCTTCGTGCCAGTCCGTGGTGTAGGTCGGCCATGTCGCGCGGGGCGGCCGACATAGGCCGTCGCTGTGCACCTGCGCAGACCCCCGACCGGACGTGCAGAGCCACGTTTCAGCTCTAGCTGCCCATATGGCCCGAATCATTGCCGGGTCTGTTGACGCACATGCACAAGGCGACGGCCTACAGCGGCCGCAGCATGCTTCATGGCGGACACGGACCGCAGACCCGGACCGCAAAAATAGTCCCGTCCCCCCCGTTGGCCCCTCGCGCACCCCAGACCCCCCCCCCACAGTGCCCCCAGCTCCGAATGAAGCCCCCCTGCCCGCAGATCAGCCCTCCCCCAACTGTGGCGTTGCTGGACTGAGTCTGCAGCCGCCACGCTGACTTCCCGATGGATGAGATCAAACGTGTCCCACGCCGTCGGGAACTCGATTGGTCGGGGAAGGAACATCGCGGGGCGAGCCACAGGCAGTGGCCTGAGGCCGTGTATACGGCGTGCGGCGTACTCCTACAGAACGCCGATTTTCAGTGGGCGGAGCATCGTGAAAGCGGCGCCACCCCCGATTTCGGCGTCATCGGGAATTATCCTCCCCATCGCCGAACGCGATTTCGGGGATCGGAGAATCCAGCCCTATTCTTTTTGATGCTTCTCAGCACTTTGATAAGCCTTTTGTCGTGCTCTTCTATTGTTGAACCCTAAACGACGATATCGTCTACGTACACTCTGACGCCTGGAATTCCTTCTACGACGTGTCCCATTGCCCTTTGGAACTTTTCAGGTGCTAAATGGCATTCTGAGAAAATAGTATCGCCCGAATGGAGTATTAATGATGCTCAGCTTTGTGCTTTCCTCATCCAACTTGAGCTGCCAAAAACCCCGCGATGCATCTTGCTAGCTAAAGCAAGTCGCTCCTGACTTCTCACTCGTAATCTCTTCTCGTTTCAAAATTGGATAATGTTCCCGCTTTATATTTAGGTTGAGGTCTTTGGGATCCATGCAGATTCTCAAGTCATTCTTTCGTTTCTTCACACACACCATGAAGTTCACCGAATCTGTTGGTTCTTCAATTCGTTTTATCACCCCCAGATTTGTCATCCTCTCCAGTTCATTTTTCGGTCGATCCTTTAATGGTGCTGGTACTCGCCTAGGTGCTTGAATGACTGGTTCAGCATTCTCTTTCAGCTGGATCCAATAAGCGAATGGCAAAACTCCGAATCCTTGAAATATTTCTGGAAAGGCTTTAAAGATTGAATCCACTGACGTACTTTGCGTGGTTCCTGCACAGTCAGTGCTGTATGCTCTTGTTACCAATTCGAGTGCTTCACAGGCTTCCACTCCCAGTAGTGATTCACGCTCAGCCTGTACAATGGAAATTTCACTTTATACATCTTGTTCTTCACACCAGCATCTAGTTCGCATACTCCTCGAGTGTTGATTCTTTTACCGTTATAATCCTTCAAAAGTACTGTTTTATTTAAGATGTGCAGTTAAACTTTCATTTCTTGCACATCCAATAATCTTAAAAGATGAGCTCTCGACCCTGTGTCGAGCTTAACATTGATTAATGTTTTATTAATCATTAGAGGAACTGTCCAGTTATCACAATGAACAATTGTATTTGCATCACTATTACTGCAGATTTGCTTCAAAGATATAACATCAATAAAAAGTGTGTCTTCGCGATTTATCTCTTCAACCATGTTAATTGATTTTTGTATGTAATAATAATCACTTATTGTCACAAGTAGGCTTCAATGAAGTTTCTGTAAAAAGCCCCTAGTCACCACATTCCGGCGCCTGTTCGGGGTGGCCGATACAGGAATTGAACCCGCGCTGCTGGTCTTGCTGTGCTTTACAAGCCAGCTGTTTAGCCCACTGCGCTAAACCAGCTCCTGTCTGATTTTTTAATTCAAAAAACATTGTTTGCAAAGTGACTCTTGCCTTTGCATTTAGCACACACCTTTCCGAATGCTGGGCATTGCCTTTGCAAATGCTTGTTGCCGTATTGTTTGCAGAAAATGGTGGTATCGGATACGCGTTTAAAATGACTGCCACTGTTGTGACCACTGAAGTGTTGGGTGCTCTGAGGTACAGACGAACCAACACGGTTGCGATTGGTACAATGCAGTTTTATTCCATTTAACTATTTATACATCAGACTTGGTACTCAGCACGTTGTGACTGTGTGAGTGTCTTGCTATGAGGTCCTGGCCCTGTGCCGTCTCCAGATGGACTGCCTAGGAAGTGTCATGTTTCTTGTTTTATACCGTGTCTGCTCTTGTCTGTGATTGGCTGTCGTGTTATGTGTGCTATTTGGTCCGTTGGTCTGTCTATCATTATGCATGTGTTATGATGTATGTTTGAATATCATGACATCCCCCTTTTTTACAAGATTATGTGCCTACGTGGTTATAAATATAAATGTGTCCTGAGTGCAGCTAAAGGTGTGTGTGTACGTAATATTTACATCATGTACACGGGGCTTAACTATATACAAGGGGCGATGTCAGGTGTGACATACTAACGAGGTTGTACCATAACAAAAGGAAGAACAACGTGGAAATTTGGAACGATCAAACGAAGCCTGTAACGATAAAACAGAGACATGTTATAAAACAGTGGTTGCAAAAGTTTGACGTGTGAACAATCTCATAAGTCCAGTCTAGTAGGTGGGCGACGAATTCGGGTTGACCGCCTCAAGGGTGGGTCGAGAACCACCGGCTGAGGTGCGAGCCTGGCCGCGGCCGGCGACAGAAGGGGCATGGTATACGGCAGCTCCACAAAGTCACTATCAGGAACCAGTGGAGGACACGGCGTCTGTGTAGGGCCCCATTGCGAGCGTGGAAGTAAGCGAAGGGCTCGGCGATTGCGCCTACGCACGGATCCATCCGGCATGCATACCAGGAACGAGCGGGAAGCCACGTGTCGGAGGACTTCGGCAGCTGCTGACCAGCCACCGTCTAGTAGGTGGATGCGGACGTGGTCTCCAGGGGCCAGGGAGGGAAGATCAGTCGCCCGTGTGTCGTACGATCTCTTCTGGCGACCGGGCTGCAGTTGCATCCTATGCAGTACCGGAGCATGGTCTATTGTTGGTGCCAGGATGGAAGGCACAGTGGTTCTGAGGGCGCAACCCATCAGCAGCTGTGCTGGTGAGAGACCAGTGGCTAGTGGGGCCGAGCGATAGGCCAGCAGGGCGAGGCAGAAGTCCGACCCGGCAGCAGCAGCCTTGCAGAGGAGCCGCTTGGCAATGTGAACGCCCTTCTCCGCCTTTCCATTTGTCTGGGGGTGTGGAGGGCTGGACGTCACGTGTGTGAAGCCATATGAAGCAGCAAAGAACGACCATTCCTGGCTGGCAAAACAGGGCCCATTGTCCGACATGACAGTCATCGGAATGCGGTGGCGAGCAAAGGTGTCTTTGCAGGCCCTGATGACAGCAGACAACGTCAAATCGTGCAGGCGTATGACTTCAGGGTAGTTTGAGAAGTAGTCAACTATGATGACATAGTCCATTCCAAGCGCGTGAAATAGGTCGACACCCACCTTCGCCCAGGGGGACGTCACCAGCTCATGGGGCAGAAGCGTCTCAGGAGGTTGCGCCGGCTGAAACCTTTGGCAGGTTGTACAGTTGAGCACCATGTTGGCAATATCGTCACTGATGCCCGGCCAGTATACCGCCCCTTGGGTCCTCCGTCTGCACTTCTCGACCCTTTGTGTAGTTGGTTGAGAACCAGCTGGCGCATGCTGTGCGGAATCACAATCCGGTCCAGCTTCAGAAGGACACCATCAATGATGGCTAGGTCGTCTGGTACATTGTAGAACTGCGGGCACTGCCCTTTGAGCCATACTCCCGTCATGTGGCGCATCACTCACTGCAAAAGGGGGTCGGCCGCAGTCTCTCGGTGGATACGGGCCAGACTGGAGTCGTCAGCCGGCAGATTTGCCGCTGTGAAAGCCACCTGTGCCTCGACCTGACATACGAACCCCTCCGAATCTGGCGGCATGTTCACTGCTCTGGATAGGGCATCCGCCACGATGAGGTCCTTCCCTGGAGTGTACACCAGTTCGAAGTCGTACCTCCTGAGTTTAAGTAGGAGGCGCTGGAGGCGAGGGGTCATCTCGTTCAGGTCCTTGTTTATTATGCTGACCAGGGGGCGGTGGTCAGTTTCAACAGTGAACCGGGGAAGACCATATACGAACCGGTTAGCAAGCCCAGGCACTCTTTTTCGATCTGCACGTAGCGTTGCTCTGTGGGGGTCATGGCCCGCGATACATAGGCAACTGGGGCCCATGACGCAGTGTCATCCCGCTGCAGGAGCACTGCTCCAATGCCGGATTGGCTGGCATCAGTTGAGATTTTGGTGGCACGAGACGTGTCAAAAAACGCGAACACTGGTGCCGTGGTGAGTTTGCGTTTGAGCTCCTCCCATTTCAGCTGGTGTGTGTGTTGCCACTGGAACTCTGTGGATTTTCTGACGAGGCGGCGCAGAGCCGTCGTGCGGGAGGCAAGGTTGGGAATGAACTTCCCCAGGAAGTTGACCATGCCAAGGAAGCGTAGGACAGCTTTCTTGTCGGCCGCCTGCGGCATGGCTGTGATGGCGCTCACCTTGTCTGCATCCGGACGGACCCCTGACCGGGAGATATGGTCCCCCAGGAACTTCAACTCGGTCTGCCAAAGGAGCACTTGGCTCGGTTAAGGCGCAGGCCGTTTTCCCGTATGCAGGCAAAAACGCGTTGGAGACGATATATGTGCTCCTGCGGTGTGGTGGAACAGATGATGACATCGTCCACATATACGCGCACCCCTTCGATGCCTTCCATCATCTGCTCCATGATTCTATAGAAGTCCTCGGATGCCGAGATGATGCCAAATGGCATCCGGTTGTAGCAGAACCTGCCGAAAGGGGTGTTGAAGGTACATAGCTTTCGGCTGGACGGGTCCAGTTGGATCTGCCAAAACCCTTTAGAAGCATCCAGTTTCGTGAATATCTTCGCCTGGGCCATTTCACTGGTGATCTCCTCCCGTTTGGGTATGGGATAATGTTCCCTCATAATATTATTATTGAGGTCTTTGGGGTCAATACAGATGTGGAGCTCGCCAGAGGGCTTCTTGACACACACCATGGAGCTGACCCACGGCGTGGGCTCCATGACCCTGGATAGGACCCCTTGGTCCTGGAGATCCTGCAGCTGCTGCTTGAGGCGGTCTTTAAGTGGCGCAGGAACCCTGCGAGGTGCATGAACGACCGGGATGGCGTCCGGTTTGAGGCAAATTCGGTAGGTGTATGGCAGTGTTCCCATGCCCTCGAATGCCTCCTGGTTGTGGGCGAGGAGCGATTGGAGCTGTGCGTTGAACTCTGCATCCGGAAAGTCAGACGTGCCGTCTGGAGAGAGAGAGTGGATTTGTCGCACAAGGTGGAGAGCCTTGCATGCCTGTGCGTCCAGCAGGGAGTCCTTCGATGAGCCGACTATCTCGAACGAGAGTGTGGCCGTGTGTGTTTTGTGTGTCACCTGGAGCTGGCAGGATCCCATGGCCGGGATAACGTTCCTGTTGTAGTCGACCATCTTGCACCGGGATGGCCGGATTGGTGGTCTGACCTTCATGGCATAGAAGGCTGACCATTCTATGAGGTTGGCGGAGGCCCCAGTGTCCAGGCGGAAAGTGATCGGCGATCGGTTGACCGTCAGGGTGGCACTCCATTCATCGCCCGGATTGATGGTGTTGACCCGGTTCCCATCAGTGACCGCAACCTGGAAGGCGTCTTGGTCATCTGTGTCATCGGTTTGGATGTCGTGATGTGGAGGCTGGATGGTCCGCACGTTCCTGCGAGGTTGTCGGAGATGTGGAAGATCAACAGGTTGAGCCGCTCGACAGTAGGCAGCGTAGTGGCCCATCTTGCCACAGCGTAGGCATTGTCGGGTTTTTGCAGGACATTGCCCTTTTAAATGTGCAGCTCCACAGTTGCCGCAAGTCATGACGTCATGGTGTTCGTTACGCCTGCGCAGCACGTCCCTCAGTGTTGCCGTAGGTTTTGGCGCGCACAAACCCGGGAGGCCTTGAAAAGCGCGCGAAATGGCCGCCCTCGTCCGGGCCGCGGGCCGGGAGAAACTCGATTGCCTGGACGCGTTCGGCCTCGTGGGTGGCCTGGCTTGCCAATTCGGTCGCGTGGGACCCCCTCTGTGCCGATTCGGTCGCCTGAAATTGGGCATAGCGGCTAGACTGCGCGAGTATGCGGAGGTGCGTCAGGAAGGACTGAAAGACCTCATCCTTACCTTGCAGGCGCTGCTGAAAGATGTACCTCTCAAAGCTCTCGTTGACCTCGACGTTGAAGTGCTTGTCGAGCTTGAGAAGGACCGTGTCATACTTAGCTTTGTTCTCGCCTTCCATGAACACCAAGGAGTTGTATACATGGATGGCGTGCTGACCTGCGGTAGTGAGGAGCATGGCAATCTTCGTTTCGTCCGAGGCGTCCTGTTTTTCATTGGCTTGCATGAAGAGTTCGAAGCGCTGCTTGAAGAGCGTCCAATTTGTGCCCAGGTTCCCAGCGACTTGCAACGGCTGCGATTTGTTGAGGGTGTCCATGGCTCAGGATGGCAGATTTGCCGGTAGGTATCGATTCACTCCTGGTATCATGAAGTGTTGGGTGCTCTGAGGTACAGACGAACCAACACCGTTGCGATTGGTACAACGCAGTTTTATTCCATTTAACTATTTATACATCAGACTTGGTACTCAGCATGTTGTGACTGTGTGAGTGTCTTGTTATGAGGTCCTGGCCCTGTGCCGTCTCCAGGTGGACTGCCTAGGAAGTGTCTTGTTTCTTGTTTTATACCGTGTCTGCTCTTGTCTGTGATTGGCTGTCGTGTTATGTGTGCTAATTGGTCCGTTGGTCTGTCTATCATTATGTATGTGTTATGATGTATGTTTGAATATCATGACAACCACATTTTGCCTTAGGGTGTGCAACAGCATTAAGGACGTCGGCAGCATCTCTGGGTTTTGCATCAAAATTCTTTAAGTTTAGTGTGCTAAGGTGCTGCGCAGCTATCTCGCTGGCATGGCAAATTTCAATGGCAACAATGAGGAGTTAATTCTCCCCTAACAATCTTTCGCAAACTTTGTCATTGCTAATGCCAAACACAATCTGGGGCGTCATTCTCCGACCCCCCTCCGGGTCGGAGAATGGCCGTTGGCCGCCGTGAATCCCGCCCCCGCCCCCGCCGAAGTCTCCGGTACCGGAGATTGGGCGGGGGTGGGAATCGGGCCGCGCCGGTTGGCGGGCCCCCCCGCTCAATTCTCCGTCCCGGATGGGCCGAAGTCCCGCCCAGAAATTGCCTGTCCCACCGGCGTAAATCAAAGCTGGTATTTACCGGCGGGACCAGGCGGCGTGGGCGGGCTCCGGGGTCCTGGGGGGGGGGGCGCGGGGCGATCTGAACCCGGTGGGTGCCCCCACGGTGGCCTGGCCCGCGATCGGGGCCCACCGATCCGCGGGCGGGCCTGTGCCGTGGGGGCACTCTTTCCCTTCCGCCTCCGCTACGGCCTCCACCATGGCGGAGGCGGAAGAGACTCTCCCCACTGCGCATGCGCGGGAAACTGTCAGCGGCCGCTGACGCTCCCGCGCATGCGCCGCATTTCCGCGCCAGCTGGCGGGGCACCAAACGCCATTTCCGCCAGCTGGCGGGGCAGAAATCCCTCTGGCGCCAGCCTAGCCCCTCAATGTTGGGGCTCGGCCCCCAAACATGCAGACCATTCCGCACCTTTGGGCCGGCGCGATGCCCGTCTGATTGGTGCCGTTTTGGGCACCAGTCGGCGGACATTGCGCCGTTGGGGGAGAATTTCGCCCCTGATCTCTGATTATGGTTGCTTGCAAGGTTGCAAAGTTATATCTCTGAGCCTTTGCCCTCAAGTGTGTTAGGAAGCTGTTGAATGATTCACCTGCCTGTTGTGTGTGTGTTTGAAAAACGTATCATTCAAACATTTTGTTCATTTTTGGCGTGCAGTGTCAATCAAATTTTTTCATGCATGTGAAGGTAGAAAAGGTTTCTATCGCTTGTGGACCTGCTATGGTGATCAGCAACGCTATTCTCCGTTCATCAGGCTGTGCCTGAAGACCTAGAGCTGCTACATAGAGTGTGAATTGCTGTTTAAAAGCGTGCCAATGTGCATCTACATTACCAATGTCTTGAAGCTGGTATGGTGTCTTCAAGCCTGCCATCATTGACTTTGATGACTAGCACTGCATTGAGCTGTATTCTGTCAGTGCTCTTCGTGGTTAGTAGAAATTTATTTTCTCTTTGTTCTTTGGTCTTTTTATATCTTCAGAACCAAACCTGGACCATGTTACGTTCTGGTGCTTGGCCGGATGGAATTAGTGCGCTACAGAACATCTAGTTTGTGACTAGTTAAATGTTTATTGTTAAACAATAACGTGGGTCAGAAAACAATAAGAAAACTATTAACTATAAGTTACTACCATAAATTATCTAAGAGCTACTATAAATGCGACTACCCACAACAACAACTATCTCCAGACTCCCCGAGGTAACAGTGTCATGTGTTTGTTCCCTACTGTCACTTGCTGGTTAGAGGTTATGTCTGTTAATATTTACATGATAACTTATGCATATCATCAGAGTGTGATTATGGGAAAGTGTGGGTGCTCTTTCAGAGGATCGATGCAGACTCGATGGGCCGAATGACGTCCTTCTTCACTGTGGAGATTCTAGTCTATGACTCAAGTCTCCAGGCAGTTTGCTTTCCAAGCAGCATGTCTGTCATCAAAATTTAAGTTTACAGAAACACAACTTGTATATACAATTTTGAGTGGAGAATTCAAATATTTTGTTTTAAAAGGCTGACTTTAAAAAGGAGCTTAAGCAAATTGATTGAAGAAAGGTATTCAACAACATGTCAGTGTAGGGCAAGGAAACTAGCTCAATGTACAGAATGTTGAGCGTATAGTATAAACACAGAGCCAAGATTAACAAGTCATTGATTCGCAAATTAATCAAAGGTAAACTTAGCAAGGAAGAAATGTCTGATACAGATGCTTAAATGAAAAAAAAAAAGACAGCTTGTTTGGAATAGAAACATAGAAAATAGAAGCAGGAACAAGAACAAAGAACAAAGAAAATTACAGCACAGGAACAGGCCCTTCGGCCCTCCCAGCCTGAACCGATCCAGATTCTTTATCTAAACCTGTTGCCTATTTTCCAAGGGTCTACTTCCCTCTGTTCCCCGCCCGTTCATATATCTGTCTAGATGCATCTTAAATGATGCTATCGTGCCCGCCTCTACCACCTCCGCTGGCAAAGCGTTCCAGGCACCCACCTCCCTCTGCGTAAAAAACTTTCCACGCACATCTCCCTTAAACTTTCCCCCTCTCACCTTGAAATCCTGACCCCTTGTAATTGACACCCCCACTCTTGGAAAAAGCTTGTTGCTATCCACCCTGTACATACCTCTCATAATTTTATAGAGTTCAATCAGGTCCCCCCTCAACCTCCATCTTTCCAGTGAAAACAATCCTAATCTACTCAACCTTTCTTCATAGCTAGCGCCCTCCATACCAGGCAACATCCTCCGCACCCTCTCTAAAGCATCCACATCCTTCTGGTAATGTGGCGACCAGAACTGCACGCAGTATTCCAAATGTGGCCTAACCAAAGTCCTCTTCAACTGTAACACGACTCTTGTACTCAATACCCCGTCCGATGAAGGCAAGCATGCTGTATGCCTTCTTGACCACTCTATCGACCTCCGCTGCCACCTTCAGGGTACAATGGACCTGAACTCCCAGATCTCTCTGTACATCAATTTTCCCCAGGACTCTTCCATTGACCGTATAGTCCGCTCTTGAATTGGATCTTCCAAAATGCATCACCTCGCATTTGCCTGGATTGAACTCCATCTGCCATTTTTCTGCCCAACTCTCCAATCTATCTATATTTTGCTGTATTCTCTGACAGTCCTCCTCGTTATCTGCAACTCCACCAATCTTAGTATCATCTGCAAACTTGCTAATCAGACCACCTACACCTTCGTCCAGATCATTTATGTATCTCACAAACAACAGTGGTCCGAGCACGGATCCCTGTGGAACACCACTAGTCACCTTTCTCCATGTTGAGACACTCCCTTCCACCACTACTCTCTGTCTCCTGTTGCCCAGCCAGTACTTTATCCATCTAGCTCGTCCACCCTGAACCCCATGCGACTTCACTTTTCATCAACCTGCCATGGGAAACTTTATCAAACGCCTTACTGAAGTCCATGTATATGACATCTACAGCCCTTCCCTCATCAATTAACTTTGTCACTTCCTCAAAGAATTCTATTAGGTTTGTAAGACATGACCTTCCCTGCACAGAACCATGCTGCCTATCACTGATAAGTCTATTTTCTTCCAAATGTGAATAGATCCTATCACTCAGTATCTTCTCCAACAGTTTGCCTACCACTGACACAAGCTCACAGGTCTATAATTCCCTGGATTATCTCTGCTACCCTTCTTAAACAAAGGGACAACATTAGCAATTCTCCAGTCCTCCGGGACCTCACCCGTGCTCAAGGATGCTGCAAAGATATCTGTTAAGGCCCCAGCTATTTCGTCCCTTGGTTCTCTCAGTAACTTGGGATAGATCCCATCCAGACCTGGGGACTTGTCCACCTTAATCCCTTTTAGAATACCCAAAACTTTCCCCTTCCTTATGTCGACTTGACTAGAGTATTTAAACATCCATCCCTAACCTTAACATCCATCATGTCCCTCTCCTTGGTGAATAACATTGCAAAATACTCATTAAGAATCTCACCCATTTCCTCTGACTCCACACATAAATTCCCTCTTTTGTCTTTGAGTGGGCCAATCCTTTCTCTAGTTACCCTCTTGCTCCTTATATACGAATAAAAGGCTTGGGATTTTCCTTAACCCTGTTAGCCAAAGATATTTCATAACCCCTTTTAGCCCTCTTTATTGGGCGTTTGAGATTTGTCCTACTTTCCCGATATTCCTCCAAAGCTTCATCAGTTTTAAGTCACCTAGATCTTATGTATGCTTCCTTTTTCATCTTAGCTAGTCTCACAATTCCACCCGCCATGCATGGTTTCCTAATCGTGCCATTTCTATCCCTCATTTTCACAGGGACATGTCTGTCCTGCAGTCTAATCAACCTTTCCTTTTAAGACTCCCACATTTCAAATGTGGATTTACCCTTAAACAGCTGCTCCCGATCCACATTCCCAAGCTCCTGCCGAATTTTGTTATACTTGGCCTTTCCACAATTTAGCACTCTCCCTTTAGGACCACTCTCGTCTTTGTCCATGAGTATTCGAAAACTTACGGAATTGTGATCGTTATTCCCAAAGTAATCACCGACTGAAACTTCAACCACCTGGCTGGGATCATCCCCCAATACCAGGTCCAGTATGGCCCCTTTCCGAGTTGGACTATTTACATACTGCTCTAAAAAAACTCTCCTGGATGCTCCTTACAAATTCTGCTCCATCTACACCTCCAACACTACATGAGTCCCATTCAATGTTGGGGAAGTTAAAATCTCCCATCACGACCACCCAATTGCTCCTACATTTTTCTATAATCTGTCTGCATATTTGTACCTCTACTTCACGCTCGCTTTTGGGAGGCCTGTAGTAAAGTCCCAACAATGTTACTGCACCCTTCCTATTTCTTAGCTCTACCCATATTGGCTCAGTGCTCAAAACCTCCATAGTGCCCTCCTTAATCACAGCTGTGATAACATCTCAGACCAGTAATGCAACTCCTCCACCCATTTTACCTCCCTCTCTATCCCTCCTGAAGCATCTATACCCTGCGATATTTAGTTGTCAATCTTGACCTTCCCTCAACCAAGTCTCAGTAATACCAATAACATCATATTCCCAGGTACTAATCCAAGCCCTAAGTTCATCTGCCTTACCTGCTACACTTCTCGCATTAAAACAAATGTACCTCAGACCACCTGTCCCTTTGCGTTCATCATCTCCTCCCTGTCTACTCTTCACCTTAGTCACAATGAGTTTATTATCTAGTACCTTACTGGCTTTAGTTGCTGCCTCTTTACTGACCTCTAACTTCCTAATCTGGTACCCATCTCCCTGCCACGTTAGTTTAAAACCTCCCCAACAGCGTTAGCAAAAGCACCCCCTAGGACATTGGTGATTTGTTATGTTGTAGGTGTAACATAAGCGGCTTCCTTGTGGTGCACTTGACAAAGGAAGGTTCAGACGTGGAGATAACTTCAAGACGTTTATTAAACTATTTATACTTCTATTACTCGGGTTCGACACTACTGCTAATCCTACTATAGCTACCCAGACTGACTAACCAGTTGCTGCAATCCACGTGGTGGGAGTGATATTGAATCAACCCTGTGTCTCTACTCACTGACTGTCTCCACTGGAAAGAGGCAGATCATGTGTTTGGTGTCCTTTATATATGGGTTGGTGTAATGCCCTCCTGTGGTGGTGTCACCTCTGTGTGTATCGTGAATGTCCATTGGTCATGTCCTGTCTAACTGATCTATTGGTTGAGTGTGTGTGCATGATGTCTCTGCAGTGTCTAGTTTCTAGCTAGCCTACATGCATTTACATTGATGCACATCACCACAATTGGTTCCAGTCCTGCCAGGTGTAGACTATCTGATTTGTAATGTTCCCCCCCCCCCCAGAACCGGTTCCAATGTCCCAAAATCTGTACCCCTCCCTCCTGCACCATCTCTCAAACCACGTATTCATTCTGACTATTCTTGAATTTTGACTCTGGCTGTCTCGTGGCACTGGTAGCAATCCTGTGATTACTACCTTTGAGGTCCTACTTTTTAACTTATCTCCTAACTCCCTAAATTCTGATTGTAGGACCTCATCCTGTTTTTTACCTATATCGTTGATGCCTATATGCACCACGACAACTGGCTGTGTGTATCGTGAATGTCCATTGGTCGTGTCCTGTCTAACTGATCTATTGGTTGAGTGTGTGTGTGTGATGTCTCTGTAGTGTCTAGTGTCTAGCTAGCCTACATGCATTTACATTGATGCACATCACCACATCCCCCCCTTTTTTATATGTTACATATTTTCTGTACACGTTGAGAAAATTGAACAAAAAACAGGTAGATAAGTTAAGGTATATACAAGGCATGGGAACAATAAGTCCAAATGATTTGTGTGAGTCCAAAAACCACAATCATCATGGTCAAATGTCTCTCTTGGTTATGAATGCCATCAACGTCCCTGTGCCACAGGAACCAAGGAGTGGTCAAATCACTTCGCTGTCTGATTTGGAGTCCCTTTCTTTTTCGATGTTTGTGATGATGCTGTCGGATGGCATCTTGTAGCTGATAAGTCATTGATGTTGACGAGGTACCATCAACAGCATCATTCGAGGTCATGGATGTGCCATATGTTGAAGTTGGATAAGACTGTACATACTGGTTCTGGCCACTTGCTGTGCAGGAAGGGTGATCCTGCTGAGAACCGTTGAAGCTTGTCAACTTGGAAACAGAATTGCTGCTTGCATAAATACCTGGTGATGGTGTGAAACTAGAACCTTGAATCTGATAGGAATATGCCGTCTGGCCAGGCTGGGGTGCAGCAAATCCTGGGCTGTAACTAAGGCATCCAGTCTGTAGTGCAGATTGCGCTTGCGGTAGTCCTCCTTCGGTCTTGATTCCATTAGTGGGCAATCCGTAGTGCTGGCCTGTTTGAGAATATGCTGCATAGACTGCTGGCTGCTGCATGCCTGAATACTGGGTTTGTCCAGCACGAGCTGTCATTGGCTGCACTGCTGGTGTGGAAAACAATGTGTGGATATAGCTGTGGTGAATATTGGTGTATTCCTCTTGGACTGTAGCTGCTGCTTGTTGTTATTGACCCAGTGTAATTGTTAAGTGATCCATCTCCTGTCATTGTGGCAACTGCTGTCACCCTGAGCGTGCCATCACTGAGGTTGCAGCACTCCCTGTCTGGAGTAAAGCCCGGTTTACATGAATCAGAGTCGGCGTTTGGTTGCTCCCCATCTGGAGTCTGGTCTGTTTTAACTGAGTCAGTGTTGGTTTGTTGATGCTCCCCGTCCGGAGTCTTAGCAGGTTCACTGGAGTCAACTGAGATTTCTTGAAGCTGCACGTCTGGAGTCGGAACATGCAGGAATGCATTGACTTGTGGAGAGGTTTGAGCGAATGAGGGTGGAAGTATCGTGGTGTCACTGGGGTCACCAGTGGTCTCACAGTGATCGTCGAGTGCCTCTGTACACACTAGCTGAGGTCTGACACTTTGCACATCCTGCATGGGAAGTGGGATGCTGTCGTCACTCGTCTCACATACCGTGGGTAGATCCTCAGTAGCTGCTTGTTGTTCACTTGGGTTGGGTAAATTGTCAGAGTTTTCATCTGGTGGCGCAAACAATGTGGGTGGACTGTCAGTGTCTTGCTGTTGTCCTTTATTTGGGCTTGGACTGTCATCGTCGTTTGTTCTTCACTGTAGCATGGTAGACCGTCATGGTCGTCCTGCTGTGCACTGGAGCGTGGTGGACTGTCATAGTCGTCTTGCTGTTTACTTGAGCATGGCAGACTTGCATCGTCTGCCGCTAGTTGGTCAGAGGAGGTTACCAGAACCTCATGGTCTTGTTCCTGCAAGGACTGCGCGTCGGAGTCTTGTGTTGCTTCTATCGTGGAGGCTGTCCATGAGCTCGCTGCGGAGGCTTGTGACACTGGAGTCAGGTCTTGTGTGTGCAAGGATTGCGCTCTGGAGTCTTGCGTTTCTTCTATCGTGGAGTCTGTCCACGAGCTTGCTGTGGAGGCTTGTGACACTGGAGTCACTTGTTGTTCGTGCAAGGACTGCGGTGTGGAGTCTTGCGTGTCTTCTTGCGTGTCTTCTTTCGTAGAGTCGGGAACCCTGAGTGGTGTGTGGACCAGGTTCTGTGTGGCAGCAGGCCGCTCTCTGTGGGCTTGTACCGCTCTCTATCTCTTGGTTTCAGGCCGCAGCATAATCCTGCACTCACGAGTCGGATTGTCATATCTGTTGGGCTGAAGATCCTCAAATCCGAAGAACTCGTCGTCGGGGTCGTCAATGTGCAACACATCCAGTTGCGGTTCGGATTTGGTACCGGGGTAGCCTCCCAAGGTGAAAGGTTCGTCTGAGTCGTTTTCTTCTAGGACCATATCATCACTGTTTGCGTCGGAGCTGGCATTGGGCTCGCGAGGTCCAGAGAAAATGTAAAGGTTGGTTTCAAAGTATTCAAGATCGGAATCATCGGTTTGGGCGTAGGTAACTTGTTTGTTGCAGGGTTCTTCGGAGATTAATTTCATTTCCTGATTCAATTTGAGGCATTGTGCTGTCATCTCAGGTGAAGGAAGGTTGTTTTACGGCTTTAAAATATTTTTTCTTTGATTTGGGACGTTTCCTCTTTAAATGGGCATGGTCCGGGGCCTCTGACATCATGACGCATGTGACATCATATGTAGGAAGCGAAATCGGTGTTCCTGTACCAATGGCCGTTTTCATCATTGCGCATGCATGGCGTCTTGCGCATGCGCAAACGGACCGTCCCGTTCTGTGCGCTTCTCATGCAACTGCTCAAGTGCAGTCCCTTTAGAAAGATGGCCTCCGATCAAAATTGTTCTCTGCTCCGGGATCTCGGCCTCGTGGTGAGTACTGGCGCTTCTCTTACCTTTTCTTGCTGGTTGGAGTGTGTTTTCCTCACAGTATTTGCCGAATATGTCCAGGACTGCCTGGAAGTCGCTCCTGCTTTGCCCTTTGGAGAACTTGAATTTTAAAAAAGATTTCCTCTGCTCTGGCACCGGCGATGGTGAGCAGAAGCTCTGTCTTTTCAGCATCGGCCACTTCTTCTAGTTCGGCTGCTACCAGGACGATTTCAAACATTTGCCGGAATGCCCGTCAGTTTTCGCGGAGATCGCCGTGGCACTGGAGCCGCTGCGGAACCCGGATCTCGAACATCTTGCCTGGGTATCGTTGCTGGTTGTCACTGTACACTGAGGTATGGCTATGTGGATTGAAACAGTTCACTGCTGGTACCATGATTTGTCATGTTGTAGGTGTAACATAAGCGGCTTCCTTGTGGTGCACTTGACAAAGGAAGGTTCAAACGTGGAGATAACTTCAACAATTTTATTAAACTATTTACACTTCTATTACTTGGGTTCGACACTATTGCTAATCCTACTATAGCTACCCAGACTGACTAACCAGTTGCTGCAATCCACGTGGTGGGAATGATATTGAATCAACCCTGTGTCTCTACTCACTGACTGTCTCCACTGGAAAGAGGCAGATCATGTGTTTGGTGTCCTTTATATATGGGTTGGTGTAATGCCCTCCTGTGGTGGTGTCACCTCTGTGTGTATCGTGAATGTCCATTGGTCATGTCCTGTCTAACTGATCTATTGGTTGAGTGTGTGTGCATGATGTCTCTGTAGTGTCTAGTTTCTAGCTAGCCTACATGCATTTACATTGATGCACATCACCACAATTGGTTCCAGTCCTGCCAGGTGTAGACTATCTGATTTGTAATGTTCCCCCCCCCCCCCAGAACCGGTTCCAATGTCCCAAAATCTGTACCCCTCCCTCCTGCACCATCTCTCAAACCACGTATTCATTCTGACTATTCTTGAATTTTGACTCTGGCTGTCTCGTGGCACTGGTAGCAATCCTGTGATTACTACCTTTGAGGTCCTACTTTTTAACTTATCTCCTAACTTCCTAAATTCTGATTGTAGGACCTCATCCTGTTTTTTACCTATATCGTTGATGCCTATATGCACCACGACAACTGGCTGTTCACCCTCCCCCTTCAGTATCATAGATCATAGAATTTACAGTGCAGAAGGAGGCCATTCTGCCCATCGAGGCTACACCGGCTCTTGGAAAGAGCACCCTACCCAAGCCCACTCCTCCACCCTATCCCCATAACCCAGCAACCCCACCCAACACTAAGGGCAATTTTAGACACGAAGGGCAATTTAGCCTGGCCAATCCACCTAACCTGCACATCTTTGGACTGTGGGAGGAAACCGGAGCACCCGGAGGAAACCCACGCACACACGGGGAGAACGTGCAGACTCCACACAGACAGTGACCCAAGCCGGGAATCGAACACAGGACCCTGGAGCTGTGAAGCAATTGTGCTAACCACCATGCTACCGTGCTGCCCGTTATGTCCTGCAGCTGACCTGAGACATCCCTGACCCGTGCACCCGGGAGGCAACATACCATTCGTGAGTTTTGATTTCGACCACAGAAACACCTGTCTACTCCCCTTATGATTGAGTCCCTATGACTATAGCCCTGCCAGTCTTTTTCCCGCCCTTCTGTGCAGCAGAGCCAGCCACGGTGCCATGAACCTGGCTACTACTGCCTTCTCCTGGTGAGTCATCTCCCCCAACAGTATCCAAAACAGAGGAGACCATTCAGCCCTTCGAGCCTGCTGCTCCATTCATTATGATCATGGCTGATCACATCTTCCCCCATATCCCTTGATCCCTTCAGCTCCAAGAGCTATATCGAATTCCGTCTTGAAATTACACAACATTTTGGCCTCAGTTATTTTCTGCTTTAGTGAATTCTCTGGGTGAAGGCATTTCTCCTCACCTCAGTCCTCAAAGATTTATCCCTTGTTCTCAAACTATGACCCTTAGTTCTGGACTCCCCCACCATCGGGAACATTCTTTCTGAATTTACCCTGTCTAATCCTGTTAGAATTTTGTAAGTTTCTATGAGATCGCCTCTCTCTGTTCCAAACGCCAATGAATATAATCCTAACCAACTTAGTCTCTCCTCACATGACAGTCATACCATCCAAGGAATCAGCCTGGTAAACATTCGCTGCGCTCCCTCCATAGTAAGAACATCCTTCCTCAGGTAAGGACACCAAAACTGTACACAATGCTCCAGGTGTGGCCTCACCAATGCCCCATACAATTGCAGTAAAACATCTCTATTACTATACTCAAATATTGTCCAAGAATATAGAAGGAAGTTGGCAAAAGGCAAGAGGGGCATGTAGAAACAATTTGTTCTCGCACAATATGAGGTCAGTCACAGAACACCTTGATGTTTCGAAGGAAGTGATATCTCTTTCTTGTCCATCAGAATCCTTAACAGCCAGGAGAATGAGGGGCGAAATTCTCCGGTATCGGTGCGATGTCCGCCGACCGGCGCCAAAAACAGCGCAAATCATTCGGGCATCGCGCCGCCCCAAAGGTGCGGAATCCTCCGCATCTTGGGGGGGCCGAGCCCTAACGTTGAGGGGCTAGGCCCGCGCCGGACTGATTTCCGCCCCGCCAGCTGCCGCGGAAATGACATTGCCGGGCGGCGCATGCGCGGGAGCGTTAGCGGCCGCTCACGGCACCCCGCGCATGCGCAGTGGAGGGAGTCTCTTCCGCCTCCGCCATGGTGGAGACCGTGGTGAAGGCGGAAGGAAAAGAGTGCCCCCACGGCACAGGCCCGCATTCGGATCGGTGCGCCCCAATCGCGGGCCAGGCCACCGTGGGGGCACCTCCCAGGGCCAGATCGCCCCGCGCCCCCCCCAGGACCCCGGAGCCCGCCCGCGCCGCCTTGTCCCACCAGTAAGAGAGGTGGTTTAATCCACGCCGGCGGGACAGGCATCCTAGCAGCGGGACTTCGGCCCATCCAGGCCGGAGAATCGCGGGGGGGGGGGGTGGGGGGGGGGGGGGCGCCAACCGGCGCGTCGCGATTCCCGCCCCCGCCGAATATCCAGTGCCGGAGAATTCGGCAACCAGCGGGGGCGGGATTCACGCCAGCCCCCGGCGATTCATCTCGCCCGAGGTGTTCAACGTGGTGAAGGATACCTGGGAGGAATGAAGTGGGTCCATAACTTCCTCAGGAAGTTTCAGCCGGGTGAGATTGAAGGAGCACACTGCGCCCCAGCTCCAACGTCAAGGTCTAAATGAAACGGAGAGAAGGAGATCAAGTTTCCTTTTTTACGGCACTGGCTGCCGTACAGCGGGTACGTTTAAATGTCCCATTAAACATTACAGACCAGGGAGAAGGTATGTGTGAGGCAAGTGAATGGGATATGGGGGGTCTGGGTTAGACATGGGGAAGGGATGTGTGGGTTAACATTGGGGGGAGGGACATGGTGGTGTTAGACATCGGGGAGGTGAAGGGATCGGACATTGGGAGGGGGGGGTTGGACACTGCAGGTGTGGGGGGTTGAACATTGGGGTCCTGAACATTGGGGTCTTGAGCATTGGGGTCTTGGACGCTGGGGGGTAAGGTAGGGTTAGGGGATGGGGTTTGGGTCAAGTCGTGGAGTACATATCAGGTTGTGGGTGAGGGTAACTCAGGTCGGGTTGGGTCTGGGGATCAGGTTGAGGGTAGATCGGTAATCCTGTGCGGGTGAGGGGTTGGGAGTGTGGAATGCTGCTGGGTTGGAGTGGTCATGAAGGGGATCCCCTCGGGGGGGGAGGGGTAAGGGGTGTGGGGGTTGTACTGTGTGGGGTTCAGTCACGATTTTTTAATTAGTTACTCTGAAGTTAGAAGTATTTTTTTCCTTCTAACTCTTTCACAATAACGATGAATGTAAAACTGGCAGAACCATCACGACGTTGGTGATTTAAATCACTTCTGTCAGATGGTCCCCAGCCGAGCACAATTGTCCAGGGGAAGTTAGAGCTTCTGGGCAATTGCTGGGTAAACCCTTACCTGAGACCTTCCGAGAGAGATTCCCCAGAGCACCTTTGGGCACCAGGAAGGTAAGGATGAAAAGAGTGAGGGGGATGGGGGTGAGGCAGGGGTGATGGATACATTGGAGGACATTTGAAAGCTGAGGGGCCTTATGAACCTCTCCTGATCCACCTTACCCATTCTGGGCGGAATGGAGCCGCTGATCAGTAAACGATGGAATGGCCCTGTTGCACAAAGGGAGCTATCAAGAGGAAGGTCTGGGGGGTGATATAGGCTAATGGGGAGAGATTGGTAATCGATTTGAATAGCACCAGCAGAGAAACATTGGGATGAATGGCTTATTCCTAAACTGGACACTTCTATAGTTCTCTGGATACATGCACTTTTTCATATGTATTGAAGTGCAGTGGAGTTTGTAGTTGAGCCATAATGTAAACTCGTGACGGAGAGGCCTGCTGGAGCAGATGGTCAGCAGAGCAGAGCTGTTATGTGGCAAATTGTGTCCCTAAACAAGTGGATTCCTAGGCAACCAGCTCGAAGGACAGGCTCACAATCATTACCACGATAGATCATAATATGATCGTCGCTAAATAAAAAGCAATAAATAGATCATATAAAACCTCTCTCTCGTATATTGAGTCAATGTGCAATATAGGACATATGGGTAGTAGGAGCAAGTTTAAACTGAGGGCAAAGGTACAAATTACTGAGAGAGAAGAATGAATGTTTAAGAACCTCCACTGAAGCAAACGATCCCACTTATTGGGTAACCTTAGCATTTAATAGACCCAGAGGTGCATTGAATTCCAGTGCAGCATCTGATTATTCAGGGGGAGTTCTATGGTGCTACTGGAGATCTTCCGCCTCAGTCACAGAGAATTCCACCCCCTCAATCCATCTCAAACATGCCCTGTGACTGATGAGAATGGGGAAATTTAAATAGGAACAGGCAGCTGGATTCTCCGTCGGCGGGATCCTCCGTTTCGCCGGCAGTGCCTTCACGCCCGCGGATTTCCCGATGCCGTGGGGGTTCCCACAATGGGAAGCCCCATTGGCCGACTGGCGGGATGGAGAATCCTGCTGCCAGGGAGGGGAGCCCTGCACCAGAAAACAGGTGCGACTGGATGGAGAATCCCGCCCAGGGTGTTTATCTACCTATTCTTGCTGCATTAACACAGGTCACGATTTTAACTCCCAGATTTTGAGAGGCCCTGTTGACAGGGGCGCGAGGAGAGGAAAGGTGGAACAATCCCCATCAGTTTCTGAGGTTCCTCGACCTGGGAACCTATAAGAAGCTCTGTTCCTGTCCCTCCAACGCCCCCCGCTCCCCCCACCCCTTACGATGGTTCTTAGACTCCAGAAATCCTAAGAACAAAATGGACGTAACAGAGGATTTGGCTCAACTTCAAATTTGTTTGCTTATTGATTATCATTATGGCTCAACTACAAAACTCCGGCCCAGTACAAACCCATAAAATCCCTACATTGCAGAAGGAGGCTGTAGAATCAACACAGAATGATCACAAGGAATAAAGGATGGGATGAAAAAAATACCGATTTATTAATGATGCAACCATCAATTCACACGAGACAATTAGTAGAAGTGAACAGTGGTTTTAATAAGCTAAATCTGTGCCTACCTGCGACTGCTCTGTCCTGAGTGCCGCCTACAGGTTGCAGGTTTATATACCACCCTGAGGGGGCGGAGCCACAGGCAGAGCCCACAGGGGCATCAACATAGTACAGTACGATATAGTGGTGAATTGCAGTAGCAATACGTTCACCACAAAACTGCTCCACTCCTCGAATGGTCTCCTGCTCCACTCAGAGTGAGGTTTTTATACTCAATAGGCTCCCCTTGTTAAGGTTGAAAGCCCGCCCCATTACCGGGAAATTTCGTACTCGATAGAGGTCACGAGGAACCGATGGTCCGCACCCGTGAAGGTCATAACACTACACCCCTCCCCCCCAGTTCTGAGCGACGTCTGCGTCTGCAGACTGGCGCGAGAGCCCCCTTGTTCCCTTTGCCCGGGGCTGAACCATACTGCAGTCAAACCTCAGGCAGGCTGCTGGAATTCAGACTTGACCAAAGTCAAATACACAACCAACAGACAAATTGCCAGAACATGTCTGGACCTGCCCCGTCAATCACCCATCTGGAGATCATTGCACCCTATTGATATGCACAAGTCAATTGTCAGTAGCCCAGGTCGAGCCAGAATTTCCGTCACCCAGAGTATCTATTATTGTCTTATATGGGAACAGGTTATGTGCAGCCCACACCAGCAGAGATGGGCCACCTGGGGCGGGCTCAGGACAGAGCAGTTGGGACTCCGGACCCGTTGGAAGCAAGGATTTGGTGTGCGAGGTGACCTTGACCAGATCGGAGAAGTGAAGACCAGACCAGACCAAACCTTGACCAGACCAGAAGGAAGGAAGGAAGCACGGAAGAGACCGCCAGCGAGAACCACCTTGGTGAAGCCGAGCCAGAGGAATTCCAGCAATCAGATCCATAGCCTACCAAGCCATCTTTTCAGGTTGTATACACTGATCTTGGGTATCTCTGGTATTTTGTGGGTAATATAAGGGTTAATTGTGTTAATAAATAGTGTTGAATTTTGAACTTGTAATCGTGGTTTGTTTCCTCATAAATAAAGACACCCTAGGTAAAACCTTTGAATAAGTAAACTGGTTGAAAGTATATGAGGTTTTACAGGAGTTCGCAGCACTTGGCGCCGACGTCAGCTCTACTTGATCCTCGTCGCCAGTGTAGAATCCACACACAGTGCGAGGAACAGCCAAAGCGGGGCGGACCCGGAGAGTTGAAAAGCAGGAAAAGTGAGAGCAGCTCACCATAAATAGAGTGGCAAAAACAAAGAGTGCCATCATAGGAAAGGGGTAAATTTATTGGCATAAGTAACTACTAATTTGCATTACCTATTCTAATTTACTTTCAGTTAGAGGTAAAAAGGAGAAATATTTCACAGGTTAGAAAGACTAAAAACCAGCTGTAAATTTAAACTAAAGAACCAAATTAAAATCTTATTAAATAAAATAGACATGCAGGGCCAGGCTATGTGTTGTTCCTGCATGATGTGGGAGCTGGTGGACCCCATTATGGTTCCTAGTGAACATACTTGTAGCAAGTGTTTGTTGCTTGAGGAACTTCGGCTCAGAGTTGGTGAGCTGGAGTCTGAGCTTCGGACATTGTGATACATTATGGAAGGGAAGAGTTACCTGGATGCTGTGATTCAGGAGGCAGTCACACCCCTTAGATTAAGCATCAAAGACTTTGCAGAGCAGAAGGAGGCCATTTGGCCTATCGAGTCTGCACCAGCCCTTGGAAAGAGCACCCTACTTAAGCCCATGCCTCCATCCCATCCCCATAACCTAGTAACCCCACCTAACCTTTTGTTTTTAAAAAAATTATATTTATTAAAGTTTTTTAACACAATTTTTCTCCCTTACAAACAATAACCCCCCCCCCCCTCGTAACAAAAAAAAACGATAAATCGTGCAGAGCAAGATATATACATGGCAAAATGATATATTTACACAGCTTTGTACACTGGCCCTCACCTGTACGTGCCAGTTTCCCCAACCCTTCATGTTATCGCTTGCTCATCCACCCTCCCGGCAGTCCCCCCTTTCCCCCCCCCCCTCCCCCCCCCTTCCCAGGACGTCCCCTCGACCCCTCCTCCCCCCAAGGTTGCTGCTGCTGCTGACCGACCTTCCTCTAACGCTCCGCGAGATAGTCTAGAAACGGTTGCCACCGCCTGTAGAACCCCTGCGCAGACCCTCTCAAGGCGAACCTAATCCTCTCCAACTTTATGAACCCAGCCATATCATTTATCCAGGCCTCCAGGCTGGGGGGCTTCGCCTCCTTCCACACTAGCAAGATCCTTCGCCGGGCTACTAGGGACGCAAAGGCCAGAATGCCGGCCTCTTTCGCCTCCTGCACTCCCGGTTCGTCCACTACTCCAAATATTGCTAGCCCCCAGCTTGGCTTGACCCGGACCTTCGCCACCTGAGACATTGCTCCCGCCACTCCTCTCCAGAACCCTTCCAGTGCCGGGCATGACCAAAACATATGGACATGGTTCGCCGGGCTCCCTGAGCACCTTCCACATCTGTCCTCTACCCCAAAGAACCTACTCAACCTCGCCCGTCAAGTGCGATCTGTGGACCACCTTAAATTGTATCAGGCTGAGCCTGGCACACGAGGAGGAGGAATTAACCCTACCTAGGGCATCAGCCCACAGACCTTCCTCGATCTCCTCCCCCAGCTCCTCCTCCCATTTACCCTTCAACTCTTCTACCAGCGCTTCCCCCTCTTCTTTCAACTCCTGGTGTATTTCCGACACCTTGCCCTCCCCGACCCATACACCCGAGACCACCCTATCTTGAACTTCTTGTGCCGGGAGCAACAGGAATTCCCTCACCTGGCGCCTCACAAAAGCCCTCACCTGCATATGTCTAAAGGCATTTCCCGGGGGTAACTCGAACTTCTCCTCCAGTGCCCCTAGGCTCGCAAATGTCCCATCGATGAACAGGTCCCCCATTCTTCCAATCCCCGCCCGATGCCCCCACCTAACCTTTTGGACACTAAGATGCAATTTTGCATGGCTAATCTACCAGACATGCACATCTTTTGACCGTGGGAGGAAACCGGAGTTTCCGGAGGAAACCCACGCAGACTCGGGAAAAAAGTGCAAACTGCACACAGTCACCCGAGGCTGGAATTGAACCCGGGTTCCTGGAGCTGTGAGGCAGTAGTACTGACCACTGTGCCACCGTGCCACCCCAACTAACTAACTTGAATTTGGCCAGTGGTCAGGGACAGGAGGGTGTGGCTGCGAGTGAGCCAGGTAGAGGGATCCAGGAGACAGGGTTGCAGGAGCCTCAGTCCTTGACCTTGTCCAACAGGTTTGAGATTCTTGCTCCCTGTGAGGACGAGAGCAGGGACTCTGGGGAGGATGAGCAAACTGACCACAGCACCGTGCTACAGGGAGCCATTCAAGTGGGGGGAGAGAAAAGAAATGTAGTCCTAATTGAGGCCATTATAGCTAGGGGCACTGACACTGTTCTCTATGACCAGGATCGAGAGTCCTGAAGTCTGTGTTGCTTGCCTGGTGCTCGTGTTCGGGATATCTCCTCTGGGCTGCAAAGGAACTTGAAGTGGAAGAGGTAAAGCTGTTGTGGTCCACATAGGTACCATGACATAGATAGAACAAGGAGGGAGGTTCTGCTGAAGGAATATGAGCAGCTCGGGGCAAAATTAAAAAGCAGAACCAAAAAGGTAATAATCTCTGGATTATGTTGCTAACTTTTGGTTGGTTCTTAATTTGGCTCTATTTAATCACGTTTGCTCAAGAGTCGCCAGGTATCTTTCGACACCGCCACAAGGTTCCGAACCGAATACTGATCAATGACTCGATACGCCAGTTAGTAAGTTCAAAAGCAATGCTTATTTATTTTCACACAGTCAAATCTACTCATGCATAAACTCTACAAACTAAACTACCACTATTACTAAGACCTATACTTAGCTTCGGGCGCCCACTCAGTCAGAGGAACAATGGCCGTTGCTCGGTTCTGAGGCGGCTGGGTTGAGCTGTTTACAGGGTAGCAACTAGGAGCGTCTATCTCGTAGTGTGCGTTGATTTGGAACTTACTTGGTCTGCTGTAGCTGCTAGACTGGTCTCTCTCTTCGCTGAGAGCCAAAGCCAAAGGAGGGCGTACTCCCTTGGAAGATACCTTTTATACCCAAAAGGGCTTCGCGCTCTTATGGTGGGCCTTGAACTTGGCCTCAACTAATTGGGTCTTTCCCAATCATCGGTATTGATTTTCCTCCAGTAGAGGGGTGGTTCCCTGATCGATGGGCGTGTCCTGGTGACTGTCAGTCAGCTTTGTCTTACCTTCTTCTGGCGCCGGGGAGTCTGTCCTAACATTGTGTATCTAAATGTTTCACTTTTGTCCCCGGAGATGGCTCATTAGTATGTAAATCGTTTGGTAGTTTCTGTCCTGTCTGAGAGTTTAAGGTTCTAATCAACAGACAGAGCTTGCACCTGTTGGTTTCTTAGCATTGTCCAATTTTCCCTGCAGTCTTTGCAAGTGTCCATTTTGAAATCGGGACATAGCCATCCCAGATGACTACAATTACTACCTGAGCCACGAGCTAATCGGCAAAGGGTCAATAAGATTAAAGCGGTAAATGCATGACTCAAAGGTTGGTGTGGGAGAAATGGGTTTGAATTCATGGGACATTGGCACCAGTACTGGGGCAGGAGGGAGCTGTTCCAATGGGACAGTCTTCACCTGAATCATGCTGGGAGCAGAGTCCCTGGCGAATCGCATAACTAGGGCTGTAGATAGGGCTTTAAACTAAACAGGGTGGAGGGGTGGAGGGTCCAGTGCTCACTACAGGCCAGTGAGCCTTACGTCAGTGGTAGGGAAATTACTGGAGAGAATTCTTTGAGACAGGATCTACTCCCATTAGGAAGCAAATGGACGTATTAGCGAGAGGCAGCATGGTTTTGTGAAGGGGAGGTCATGTCTCACTAACTTGATAGAGTTTTTCGAAGAGGTCACAAAGATGATTGATGCAGGTAGGGCAGTGGATGTTGTCTATATGGACTTCAGTAAGGTCTTTGACAAGGTCCCTCATGGCAGACTGGTACAAAAGGTGAAGTCACACGGGATCAGGGGTGAGCTGGCAAGATGGATACAGAACTGGCTAGGTCATAGAAGGCAGAGAGTAGCAATGGAAGGGTGCTTTTCTAATTGGAGGGCTGTGACTAGTGGTGTTCCACAGGGATCAGTGCTGGGACCTTTGCTGTTTGTAGTATATATAAATGATTTGGAGGAGAATGTAATTGGTCTAATTAGTAAGTTTGCAGATGACACAAAGGTTGGTGGAATTGCGGATACAGCAGGATTTAGATTGTTTGGAGACTTGGGCGGAGAGATGGCAGATGGAGTTTAATCCAGACAAATGTGAGGTAATGCATTTTGGAAGGTCTAATGCAGGTCGGGAATATACAGTGAATGGTAGAACCCTCAAGAGTATTGATAGTCAGAGAGATCTAAGTGTACAGGTCCACAGGTCACTGAAAGGGGCAACACAGGTGGAGAAGGTAGTCAAGAAGGCATACGGCATGTTTGCCTTCATTGGCCAAGGCATTGAGTATAAGAATTGGCAAGTCATGTTGCAGCTGTATAGAACCTTAGTTAGGCCACACTTGGAGTATAGTGTTCAATTCTGGTCGCCACACTACCAGAAGGATGTGGAGGCTTTAGAGAGCATGCAGAAGAGATTTACCATGATGTTGCCTGGTATGGAGGGCATTAGCTATGAGGAGAGGTTGAATAAACTCAGTATGTTCTCACTGGAACGACAGAGGTTGAGGGGCGACCTGATAGAGGTCTACAAAATTATGAGGGGCATAGACAGAGTGGATAGTCAGAGGTTTTTCCCCAGGGTAGAGGGGTCAATTTGCACATCCTCCCCGTGTGTGCGTGGGTTTCCTCCGGGTGCTCCGGTTTCCTCCCACAGTCCAAAGATGTGCAGGTTAGGTGGATTGGCCATGATAAATTGCCCTTAGTGTCCAAAATTGCCCTTAGTGTTGGGTGGGGTTACTGGGTTATGGGGATAGGGTGGAGGTGTTGACCTTGGGTAGGGTGCTCTTTCCAAGAGCTGGTGCAGACTTGCTGGGCTGAATGGCCTCCTTCTGCACTGTAAATTCTATGTTAAAGTCTATAGAGGTCTACAAAATTATGAGGGGCATGGACAGAGTGGATAGTCAGAGGCTTTTTCCCAGGGTAGAGGGGTCAATTACTAGGGGGCATAGATTTAAAGTGCGAGGGGCAAGGTTTAGAGGAGATGTACGAGGCAAGTTTTTTACACAGAGGGTAGTGGGTGCCTGGAACCCGCTGCCGGAGGAGGTGGTGGAAGCAGGGACGACAGTGACATTTAAGGGGCATCTTGACAAATACATGAATAAGATGGGAATAGAGGGATACGGACCCAGGGAGTGTAGAAAATTTTAGTTTAGACGGGCAGCATGGTCGGCACGGGCTTGGAGGGACGAAGGGCCTGTTCCTGTGCTGTACTTTTCTTTGTTCTTTGTTGTACGTAAAATCAGAAAATCTAAGTTAAAGAAGATGAGATGCAGGTTAATGAGCAGAACTTTAAACGAGTTAAAGGGGCTGAGGGCTCAGGAGAAGGTAGTAAAGTTTCCAGAGCACTTAATACAGCAGAGAGTATAGAAAGCAGCAGGATTCTAACTTCAAGCAGAGCTAAAAGGGGGAAAACTATGAGAAGGGGGGTGGTCAATGCAAGATTGAGGGTGTTGTATCTAAATGTGCGCAGAATACGGAACAAGGTAAATGAGCTTGTTGCGCACATTGAAATTGGCCGGTACGAAGTTGTGGGCATCACAGAGACGTGCTGCAAGGGGATCAGGGCTGGGATCTAAATATCCAAGCATATATGTCCTATGGAAAGGGCAGACAGATGGGCAAAGGGGGTGGGGTTGCATTGTTAGTAAAGAATGAAGTTAAATCTATTACAAGAAGCGATATAGAGTCGGAAGGTGTAGAATCTGTGTGGGTAGAGTTCAGGAATTGCAAAGGAAAAAGATCCTGATGGGAGTTATGTACAGGCCCCCTAGCAATAGTCAGGATGTGGGGCAGAAAATAAATCAGGAGATAAAAAAGCTTTATAAGAAAGGGAAATAACAATGGGGGACTTTAATATGCAGGTGGACTGGGAAAATCAAGTTGGTCGTGTGTGGTATTATAGGTATTACGGTACCTGACAGGCTAAAGCACCATTGGTGGAAACTGTATGCTTTCTATTGGTAGAATGTATGATAGCTCCGCCCTGATAAGCGGGGTATAAGAACCCGTGCCACCCCTGCAGCCTTCATTCTGTACCTGAGCTGCTGGGGGAAACATCGAGCTTATTGAAGCCTTCAGTTGGACTACAACCTCACTTTAGTGGTCATTGATTGTGCATCAATTTAATAAGCTAGTTTTTTAAGAAGAAAGGATGGAACTCCGAATCAAGCCGGGGTGTCTGCAACTCAGCCCCCACGCAGCGAACTCAGCGGCAATCTTTAAGCACTGGCTGGCGTGCTTTAAAGGGTATCTCGAGACAGCCGAAAACGCACCCACGGGAAATGAAATGAAAATCGCTTATTGTCACAAGTAGGCTTCAATGAAGTTACTGTGAAAAGCAGAAACTGCACGTCCTGCACTCAAGGGTGAGCCCAGAGATTTACACCCTTATCGAGGAAGCAGAAGACTTTGATGCAGCAATAGAGCTGCTAAAAGGACACTATATTCGCCCAGTAAACCAGGTCTACGCCCGGCACCTGCTTGCAACAAGGCGACAAACCCCTGGGGAATTGCTGGAGGAATTCTACCGTGCACGGCTGATGTTGGGAAGAAGCTGCAGCTGCCCGCAAGTGTTGGTGAGTGAACACATGGAACTCTTAGTCTGGGACGCTTTCGTTGCAGGTATGCTTTCGTCACAAATCCACCAGCGCCTGTTAGAAAAGGACACCCTGGGTCTCAGAGATGCACGGGCCCTTGCAGGCTCCCTGGACGAGACCTCCAGGAACACCCACGCTTACGTTCCCGACCGCGCGGCAGCCCCCTGGGCAGCGTGGAACCCCTCCGCGGCCGACCCCGAGACTTCCCCCATTCCCCCACAGGCCTGCACTGCAAGGCGGCCTGGCAACCCCGAGGGGCCCCGCTGCTACTTGTGCGGGCAGGCAAAGCACCCCCGCCAGCGCTGCCCGGCCCGCGCATCCACCTGCAAGGGATGTGGCAAAAAGGGCCATTTTGTGGGGGTATACCAGGCCCGGGTGGTTGCCGCGGTCTCCGGCGGCGAATGCGGACCGCAACCACTAACTTCTCCACGGGTCCCGTGCGGCCAGCGGTCGCCGCAATCTTCATATCCCAGGGCCATGTGCGGACCCCGGGCGCCGCCATCTTGTTCCGCGGACGCCACGTTGGAGGGATGGGCGCCGCCATTTTGTCCACCCCCAGCCATGTGCGACCAATGGGAGACGCCATCTTGGATGAACCCCAAAGACCCCAGCTCGGCTGACCACACACTGCCCCAAGAGAACTCTCAACTGCTGCGACTAGCCTCGGTGACTCTGGATCAGTCTCGGCCTCGAACACTCTCAACTGCTACGACGACCGTATTCATCAACGGGCCCGAGACGTCCTGCCTAATTGACTCTGGGAGCACGGAGAGTTTCATACACCCTGACACGGTAAGGTGCTGTTCTCTCCTCATCCACCCCATTAATCAAAAAATCTCCCTGGCTCCCGGTTCACACTCAGTGGAGATAAAGGGGTTTTGTGTAGCAAACCCCACAGTCCAGGGAAATGAGTTCAAAAATTTCAGTCTCTACGTCCTTCCCCACCTCTGCGCGGCTACACTCCTGGATTTAGACTTCCAGTGTAACCTTCAAAGTTTGACCTTCCAATTTGGCGGCCCTATACCCCCCCCCCCTTACTGTCTGCGGCCTCGCGACCCTTAAGGTCAACCCGCCTTCCCTGTTTGCGAACCTCACCCCGGATTGCAAACCAGTCGCCACCAGGAGCAGACGCTACAGTGCCCAGGACCGGATCTTTATTAGGTCAAAGGCCCAAAGGCTACTGAGGGAAGGGGTAATTGAAGCCAGTAACAGCCCCTGGAGAGCTCAAATAGTGGTGGTAAAGACCGGGGAGAAACATAGGATGGTCATCGACTACAGTCAGACCATCAACAGGTTTACGCAGCTGGACGTGTACCCTCTCCCCCGCATATCCGACCTGGTAAACAGGATCGCGGATTATAAGGTCTTCTCCACGGTGGACCTCAAGTCCGCCTACCACCAGCTCCCCATCCGCACTAGTGACCGCAAATACACTGCCTTCGAGGCAGATGGGCGGTTCTATCACTTCTTAAGGGTTCCCTTCGGTGTCACCAACGGTCTTCCAGCGCGAGATGGATCGAATGGTTGACTGGTACGGTTTACGGGCAACATTCCCGTATCTCGATAATGTCACCATCTGCGGCCATGACCAGCAGGACCACGACGCCAACCTCTGAAAATTTCTCCAGACCGCTAAAATCCTTAACCTTACATACAACAAGGATAAATACGTGTTTAGCACCGACCATCTAATCATCCTTGGCTACGTAGTGCTAAGTGGAGTTATAGGCCCCGACCTTGAACGCATGCGCCTTATGGAGTTCCCCCTCCCTCAGTGCCTCAAGGCCCTGAAACGTTGCCTAGGGTTTTTTAGCTACTATGCCCAGTGGGTCCCCAACTACGCGGACAAGGCCCGTCCCCTGATCCAATCCACAGCTTTTCCCCTGTCGATAGAGGCCCGCCAGGCCTTCAGCCGCATCAAAGCAGACACTGCAAAGGCCACGATGCACGTCATCGACGAGTCCCTCCCCTTCCAAGTCGGGAGCGATGCGTCCGACGTAGCTCTGGCGGCCACCCTCAACCAAGTGGGCAGACCCGTGGCCTTCTTCTCTCATACCCTCCATCTTTCCGAAATCCGCCACTCCTCAGTCGAAAAGGAGGTCCAGGCCATAGTAGAAGCTGTGCGACATTGGAGGCATTACCTAGCTGGCAGGTGATTCACTCTCCTCACTGACCAACGGTCGGTTGCTTTCATGTTTAATAATGCACAGCGGGGCAAGATAAAAAACGACAAGATCTTGCGGTGGAGGATCGAACTCTCCACCTACAACTATGAGATCTTGTATCGTCCCTGGAGATGTGAGGCAGCAGTGCTAACCACTCTGCCACCGTGCCACCACCTTCTTCCATTGTCTTTGACTTGTTATCAACTGTTCAGCCAATCTGACCTCCAGCACCTTCGGAACACTGTAACTGTCTGGTTACACTGCTGGACGTTTCATACAAACCCAGGCAGCAATGAACGATCCACTGTAAATGGGAGAGGCTGTGAACCAGGGCATTCTCATTCAGTAATTCATGACTAACTTTGATGATCTTAAGTCCTCTGCAATGTAAACAGAGATCAGCAGACTGTGAACTCACTTAGTACAATATGATGGCATGTTACTAAAAGCATGCACTCACTTTCAAGTCTAATTTAAGCTGATAAATCTTTGACATGATTTTGTTCACCGTCCACTTCAGTAAAGTGCTCCTTGGCAGCATTGAACAAAGACAGAGTCCTCTGGGATAGAAAGAGAGGATGTTGGAAACACTCAGCAGATTATAGGCACCAGCTCCGCAGATAAAAGCGAGTTCCTTGCTTCAGGTTAATGACTGATCTGATGACAAAAAAACAAAGGGCTGGAATCTCCGTCGCCCACCACCAGTAGCGGAGTTCCTGATGTGGCGGAGAATCAAAAAAAAACGGGATGACGGCCCAAAGCTCCGGTTGCCGGTTGGCGGTGGCATTTGCTTCCTATTAATGGGCCGGGCACCGGGGCCTGGATTCTCCGATCCCTGATGCCGAAATCGCGTTCGGCGACGGCGGAGAATCCGCGATGCGCTGAAATTAGGGGAGGCGCCGCTTTCGCGATGCTCCACCCCCTGAAAAGCGGCGTACCCGCCGTATCCGCCGCCTCGGAACGTTGTCTGAGACCCGCCCCGCGATGCTCCGTCCTCGACCAGCCGAGTTCCCGACTGCATGGGATGCGTGTGGTCTCACCCGTCGGGAACTCAGCGTACGGCTGCGGACTCAGTCCAGCGCTGCCACAGTCAGGGGACGGCAAATCCGCGGGCAGGGCTGGACATATTCAGGGCTGGGGGTACTGTGGGGGGCAGTCCGGGGCTCGCCAGGCCAGCTGAATAGGGGGGACTATTTCACGGGCCGGGTCCGCAAGCAGCATCCGCCATGAAGCACAGCGCGGCCGCTGCAGGCCGTCTCTGTGCACATGCACGTCCAAAGACACGGCAACTCTCCAGGCTGAATCGGCAACTAGAGCTGGGAGCTCTATGCTGCCTGGCTGCTAGCACCCCCCGGAACAGAGAATCGGTGGACATTTTGTGCCAGTTTTCCTGGCGTAAAATGCCACCGCTTTCAAACCAGCGTGGGGACTGAGTCTCAAGAACGGAGATTCCAGATTCTTCAATCTTGAGTGATTCTCCGGTCGTCTGGGCCGGGATTCACATGAATGAGAATTGGTGCAGGTATTTCCCAGCGTGGCCCTGACACGTGGACCTGGCACAGTTGGCCAAGGGGGCAAGTCTTTATGGGAGCTCTGAGTCCATTGGAGACTCCCCCTCCTCCCCCCTACAATGCAAATCCTCCCATTCCACCCCACCAGAACCCCCCCCCCGCATCAGAGATCCCCCATGAGAGAGACCTCTACCAGAGACCACCCCATTACAGAGGCTCCCTCCAGAAACCCCCACTACAAAGAACTCCACCATTACAGATATCCCCACCTGAGACCCCCCCCCCATTACAGAGACCCCCACCAGAAACCCACACTACAGAGACCCGCACCAGAGACCCCCTATTACAGAAATCCCCATTACAGAGATCCCCACCAGAGACCCATTACAGAGACCCCCACCAGTGACACATTACAGAGACCCCCACCAGTGACCCATTAGAGAGACCCCAACCAGAGACCCCATTACAGAGATCTCCACCAGAGACACATTACAGAGATCCCCACCAGTGACCCATTACAGAGATCTCCACCAGAGACCCATTACAGAGATCTCCACCAGAGACACATTACAGAGATCCCCACCAGTGACCCATTACAGAGATCTCCACCAGTGACCCATTACAGAGATCCCCACTAGTGACCCATTACAGAGATCTCCACCAGAGACCCATTACAGAGATCTCCACCAGTGACCCATTACAGAGATCCCCACCAGTGACCCATTACAGAGACCTCCACCAGAGACCCATTACAGAGGTCTCCACCAATGACCCATTACAGAGATCTCCACCAGTGACCCATTACAGAGATCCCCACCAGTGACCCATTACAGAGATCTCCACCAGAGACCCATTACAGAGATCTCCACCAGCGACCCATTACAGAGATCCCCACCAGTGACCCATTCCAGAGGTCTCCACCAATGACCCATTACAGAGATTTCCACCAGTGACCCATTACAGAGACCTCCACCAGAGACCCATTACAGAGGTCTCCACCAATGACCCATTACAGAGATCTCCACCAGTGACCCATTACAGAGATCCCCACCAGTGACCCATTACAGAGATCTCCACCAGAGACCCATTACAGAGATCTCCACTAGTGACCCATTGCAGAAATCTCCACCAGTGACCCATTGCAGAAATTTCCACCAGTGACCCATTACAGAGATCTCCACCAGTGACCCATTACAGAACTCTCCACCAGAGACCCATTACAGAGACCTCCACCAGAGACCCATTACAGAGATTCCCACCAGAGACCCATTACCGAGACCCCAACCAGACAACCCCGCCATAAGAGAGACCTCCATCAGAGCCCCCTCAATTACAGACAACTCCCATTGCAGAGACTCCTGCCTGGGAGCTAGAGAGCAGTCCAGAGAGACAGTGAAATAAATCTATTCATTAAAATTCACCCGTGCAAGCATCTTGCAGACTGTCTCAGGGCGATTTCTCGATCATGTCAGGATAGCAAGCATTCAATACATCATCACTGTGAATGGTCTCACAGCAAATGCATATTAATGGTAAACCTTATAGTTCCTTTACCCCTCTCCTCATTGACACGGAGAGACCACAATGACAGATATGTATAGTCAATTGCGCCTTGAATCATTGGGAATCTCAGAGTCCACTGAAAGTAATCAGAGACCATGGCTGAGATTCTCCAATCCTGCGGCCAAATTCTGACGCCGGCGTGAAAAGTGGCGTGATCACCTGGCAGCTATCTACCCCTTCCTAGGGGGCTAGTACGACGCTGGAGTGGTCTCCGCAGCCCGAAAGCTGGCACGCCACGGGCGGCACGGGTTTGCGCATGTGTCACGGCCGGCGTGATTCGCACATGCGCGTGGGTTCCCGTCTCCGCGCCAGTCCCCAGGCAATATGGCGGAGCGCTACAGGGGCCCGGCGCAGAGGAACATAGGCCCCCATGGAACCAGCCCGCCCGCTGATTAGTAGGCCCCGATCGTAGGCCAGGCCACCGTGAAGGCACCCCCCCCCCCGGGGTCGGACCCCCCGCACCCCCACTAGGACGGACCCCGCAGACAGAACTCCGAGGTCCCGCCGGGTGGGACCATACGGAACCCACGCCAGCACGACTCGGCGGGCATTCGGTCCGTCGAGGCCCGGAGAATCGCCGGGGTGGGGGGCTGCTTTCAACGGCCCCCGACGGGCACGCCGGCGATCCCGCGGGTGCCAGAAAATCATCGCCGGAGAATCGGTGAGCCAGCGTCGGGGCGGCGTGGTGCATTTCTCATGCCGCCCCGGGGATTCACCGACCTGCCGCGGGGTAGGAGAATCCTGGCCCATGTTTGTACTTCAGAGAGAGCAGACCTGTAAATTCCTAGAAAAAGAAAACCATATCAAATGGGTTTAAACCCCCTCAGATCTTTGATCTGCAAGTCTTTCAGATCTATGTGAAATTGGTTTTACTGGGCTGTGATTGGCAGCTTGCACACAGCCAACTGATTAGATTGTTTAATCTCATTTCCCTTCACGCTTGAGTAGATTTCAAGTAGCCAACTGTGAAACTAAATGATTATAAACATCTATTCATAGAATCATAGAATTTACAGTGCTGAAGGAGGCCATTCGGCCCATCAAGTCTGCACTGGCTCTTTGAAAGAGCACCCCACCCAAGCCCACACCTCCACCCTAGCCCCATTACCCAGTAACCACACCCAATACTAAGGGCAATTTTGGACACTAAGGACAATTTAGCATGGCCAATCCACCTAACCCGCACATCTTTGGACTGTGGGAGGAAACCGGAGCACTCGGAGGAAACCCATGCACACACGGGGATAACGTGCAGAATCCGCACAGACAGTGACCCAAGCCGGGAATCGAACCTGGGACCCTGGAGCTGTGAAGCAATTGTGCTAACCACAATTGATTGACAGCTCTTGGACCACATCAAAAGCAGTTAAGTGCTTTCTGCAGAGGAAAAATAGAAGTGAGAGCACTTAACTTGCTTTGATGTGGTCAAATATCTCTGACTGAGCCAGTAGGTGGATTGCACAAGTGAATTTGAAAGCAGTGATTTTTTTCATTGTCTCTGTCTGGCTTCCAGGCAGAGTTTCTGGTGGGAGTCACTGTAATGGTGGGGTCTCTGGTGGGGTTTTCTCTTCTGGGGGATCTCTGGTAAGGGTCTCTGTAATGGGAGGATCTCTGTGGTGGTCTCTCTTACTGGGCGTCTCTGGCGTGGGTCTCAGTAATTGGGGGTTTCCGGCCTGGGTCTCAATAATGGGGCCTCTGGTGCGGGTCTCTCCGATGAGGGAGCTCTTGTGGGGTCTCTCTTGTGAAGAGATCTCTGGTGGGGGTCTCTGTAATGAGGTTCTCTGGTGGGGTGAATGGTGAAGGATCAAGTCACCCTCGTACTGTGGAGGGAGGTGTGACCCAGCAAATCCCGTGGTGGGGGGACAGAATTGCATTGTGAGGGGGGGGGGGAAAGGGGGGCCAGCCACTGGACCTCATTATTCGCTTGTTCGCTCAGAATGGCAGCCTGATAGCAGGTTTCACGACAGTATTCCTTGAAATCCACGCCATGCATAAATTTGCAAGTGAGGGTGACGGATGTATAATAAAAGCTGAGCCCCCAACTGCGGGAAACCTGGAGGAGCTGATCACCAGGGTTTTCAGGCAATGGTTCCCTGGCCTGGATTATTTGGTGGGTGGGGGTTTTGGCAACAATACTGAACTCCAGGTTACTGGTGTTCAGCTGTATTCTGCACAGTCTTCCGATTATCAGGCTACAGATCCCGTCACCAGGTACTCGAGAACACTTTGGGAGAAAGAGCAGGTAGGTAGGAGGAGGATGCAGGAGGCAGGGAGGAGGTAGGGAGGAGGCAGGGAGAAGGTAGGGAGGAGGAGGCAGGGAGGAGGAAGCAGGGAGGAGGCAGGGCGAAGGTAGGGAGGAGGAGGCAGGGAGGAGGAAGCAGGGAGGAGGCAGGGAGGTGGTAGATAGGAGGCAGGGAGGAGGCAGGAAAGAGGGCGCAGGGAGGAGGAGGCAGGGAGGAGGAATATTGTGGAGGCAGGCAGGAGGAAGGGAGGGGACAGGGAGGGGGCCGGGAGAAGGGAAGAGGCAGATAGGAGGCAGATCTGAGGCAGGGCGGAGGAAGCATGGAGTGTTATATTACCACGATTGGTAATATGTTGTATTCTTTGTCTTTTCCTCCAGAATGACCCGATGTAGTGTTGACAAAGAATATACCAATCAAAAGATTGAAACAAAACTAATTTATTATTACACTACTAATTAAATGAAGTTTGAACACTCTACTGAGCTACAGATGATAATAAATGATATTGAATCTGTCTTACAGTAATCAATATTCTATCTAGTCACTAACTACCCAATGATCTAACCTCGTGCTATCTCTCTGCTCTGAGCTTCTCCTTGTGCTTTAACCATGCTTCTCCCAGAATTCCCTGAGAGGCTGTCTTAAATACTGAGAATTAGTAACGCCCTTTAGTGTTTTATTTATACAGAGATGTAATTATTAACCCATCACTAACCTGACTACATACACATCATTACAGGGAGCAGGCAGGGAGGAGACAGGTAAGAGGCAGGGAGGAGGCAGGGAGGAGGCAGATAAGAGGCAGTGAGGAGGAGGCAGGGTTGAGGAAGCAGGGGCGAGGCAGGGGCGAGGCAGGGAGGAGGCAGGGAGGAGAGAGGAGGCACGGAGGAGGGAGGGGGCAGGGAGGAGGCAGGGAGGAGGCACGGAGGAGGAAGGAGGCAAGGAGGAGGGAGGAGGCAGGGAGGAGGCAGGGAGGAGGCAGATAAGAGGCAGGGAGGAGGCAGGGAGGAGGCAGGGAGGAGGCAGATAAGAGGCAGCGAGGAGGAGGCAGGGTTGAGGAAGCAGGGGCGAGGCAGGGGCGAGGCAGGGAGGAGGCAGGGAGGAGGCAGGGAGGAGGGAGGGGGCAGGGAGGAGGCAGGGAGGAGGCAGGGAGGAGGAAGGAGGCAAGGAGGAGGGAGGAGGCAGGGAGGAGGCAGGGAGGAGGGAGGAGGGTGGAGGCAGGAAGGAGGCAGGGAGGAGGCAGGGAGGAGGGAGGAGGCAGGGAGGAGGCAGGGAGGAGGCAGGGAGGAGGGAAGAGGCAGGGAGGAGGCAGGGAGGAGGGAGGAGGCAGGGAGGAGGCAGGGAAGGGGAGGCAGGGCGGAGGAAGCAGGGGCGAGGCAGGTAAGAGGTAGGGAGGAGGCAGGGAGGAGGGAGGAGGAAGGGAGGGGGCATGGAGGAGGGAGGAGGCAGGGAGGAGGCAGATAGGAGGCAGGGAGAAGGAGGCAGATAGGAGGAAGGGAGGAGGAGGCAGGGAGAAGGGAGGAGGCAGGAAGGAGGCAGGTAAGAGGCAGGGAGGGGGGAGGAGGTAGGAGGAGGCATGGTGGAGGCAAGCGGGAAGCAGATACGAGGCAGGGAGGAGGAGGCAGGGAGGAGGAGGCAGGAAGAAGAGAGGCAGGATGTGCCAGCAGCATGGCAGCGGAATGCAGCTGATGTTCACACGTGAAAATGCCAATGGCCTGGCCCGATGTCCTCGAGTAAACCTGACCCAACTTTGGTCTGCACCTCAGTATGGACAGCAGCAGCCTTAGCAGCCTGACTGAGGGGTAAGAGCATCCTACCCAGCCCCTCAGCTTATCCCCCTATCTCCGTAACCCCACTTAACCTGCACATCTTTGGACACGAAGGGCAATTTATCATGGCCAACCCACCTAACCTGCACATCTTTGGACTGTGGGAGGAAACCGGAGCACCCGGAGGAAACCCACACAGGCATGGGGAGAACGTGCAAACTCCACACAGAGGTTTCCCGAAGCCGGAATTGAACCTGGATTCCTGGAGCTATGAGGCAGCAGTGCTAACCACTGTAACACCATGCTGCTAACAACACTGGATCTATGTCAATTGCTCTTCTAACTTTGAATTCAGTCATAGGGAGTGACAGGAATAAGAGGACAACACACAGGGAACAGAAATCTCAGTCTTCAATTTCTCTCTGATGCATTTGTGTGCTGGATCTTTTCTAAGGGCTGCAATGATGAAGATTGACCTGTACATCTTATCCAAGAGTCATCCTATCCTGCAGAAAGTTCCACTCCACAGTCAACCCTCTCCTTGGCATCTTCCTATTCTCCAATGGACTCATTTCAAAATCCTTGTTCCCATCGCAAAGCTTTCTCTGGTCTTGTCCCTCGTGGCTCTCAGGAGTTGCGGATAGTGATGAAGATTGTCAGAGAATACAACAGGATATAGTTAGGTTGCAAAATTGGGCAGAGAAATGGCAGATGGAATTTAACCCAGACAAATGCGAGATGATGTATTTTGGTAGATCCAATTCAGGTGGGAGCTGTAAAATAAATTGCAGAATCATCAGGAGCATAGAGACACAGAGAGATCGGGACGTGCAGGTCCACAGATCCTTAAAAGTGGCAGCACAGGTGGATATGGTGGTAAAGAAAGCATATGGTTCGGAGTATCGAGTATAAAAGCTCGAGAATTATGTTACAATTATATAGAACGTTGGTTAGGCCACATTTGGAATACTGGGCGAAATTCTCCGGAAACGGCGCGATGTCCGCCGACTGGCGCCCAAAACGGCGCAAATCAAACGGGCATCGCGCCGCCCCAAAGGTGCGGAATGCTCCGCATCTTTGGGGGCCGAGCCCCAACCTTGAGGGGCTAGGTCGGCGCCGGACGAATTTCCGCCCCGCCAGCTGGCGGAAAAGGCCTTTGGTGCCCTGCCAGCTGGCGCGGAAATGACATCTCCGGGTGGCGCATGCGCGGGAACGTCAGCGGCCGCTGACGGCATTCTCGCGCATGCGCAGTTGAGGGAGTCTCTTCTGCCTCCGCCATGGTGGAGACCGTGGCGAAGGCGGAAGGGAAAGAGTGCCCCCACAGCACAGGCCCGCCCGTGGATCGGTGGGCACCGATCGCGGGCCAGGCCACCATGGGGGCACCCCCCGGGGCCAGATCGCCCCCCGCCCCCCCCCAGGACCCCGGAGCCTGCCCGCGCTGCCTTGTCCCGCCGGTAAGGTAGGTGGTTTAATTTACACCGGCGGGACTGGCATTTTAGCGGCGGGACTTCGGCCCATCCGGGCCGGAGAATCGCGGGGGGGGGCCCGCCAACCGGACCTGGCGGGGGGTCGGAGAATCTCGCCCACTGTGTCCAATTCTGGTCACCGCACTACCAGAAGGACCTGGAGGCTTTGGAGAGAGTACAGGAAAGGTTTACCAGGATGTTGCCTGGTATGGAGAGTATTAGCTATGAGGAGGGATTGAATAAAGTGGGATTGTTCTCCCTCGAGAGACGGAGGCTGAGGGACGACCTGACAAAAGTTTATAAAATTATAAGGGGTATATAGATAGGGTGAACAGTTGGAGGCTTTTTCCCAGGGCGGAAATGACAATTACGAGGGGCCACAGGTTCAAGGTGAAGGGGGGAAAGGTTCAGTGGAGATGTGTGGGGAAGTTTATTACACAGAGGGTGGTGGTGGCCTGGAATGCACTGCCAAGTGAGGTGGTTGAGGCAGATAGTTACCTTCAGACCCCACTATTGAAATGTGAACCTAGGCCAGCTGTGCATCTCCCACTCTCCATTAATACAGCTCATCCAATACTTTGGTGATCTTATTCTAACTTGCGCTAAGTCCCCTTCATCCACCTTTGTGGTCACTGACCTACTCCCTGGTCTGACAATGCTTCAACTCTCATTTGTTTGTTGGAGTCTTCCTTGGCCTCACACTTCTTCATCATTGTCACCTCCTCCAGCCCTTCAACATTCTCCACTTGTTTCATCCCAACATTGGCTTCCATGCTTTCAGCCATCTCGGGCCTAACGTCTGGAGTTTCCTCCCAAAGCTTTTACATCACTCCACTCTCTCCTTTAAGGAGCTATACTAGATTCAGGGATAACACCAAAATTAGTGCAACTTTTCTTAATTTAAACACAAATAAATTCTAACACACTGTACCAGACCTCAGGCTCTTGCCTCCACATTTGAAAGATTTGGGTTCAAGTCACACTCCATTCCTTTAGCACAATAATGCAGGATGATATTCTGGTACAGTACTGAAGGACTGCAGCACTGTTAAAGGTTGCAGTCCTTGCATGAACAAGAAGTGATTACAGTTTCCACAGAGAGACCAATGCACGATTCCACACGAGGAACGCTGCAAGACTCCACAGAGGGAGTGACAACAGCCTCCACAGCGAGCTCGTGGACAGCCTCCACGATAGAAGCAATGCAGGACTCCAAAGCACAGTCCTTGCATGAACAAGACCATGAGGGTCTAGCAACCTCCTCTGAGCAACCAGCAGCAGACAATGCAAGTCTGCCACGCTCAAGTGAACAACCGAAAGACTATGACAGTCTGCTACGCTCAAGTGCACGGCAAGAAGACTATGACAGTCTACCACGCTCAATTGAACAACAAAGCGACTATGGCAGTCCACCCAGATTATTTGAGCCACCAGAAGAAGACTCTGACGGTCTACCCAGCTCAAGAGAATGACAAGAACACACTGAGGCTCTACCCACTGTATGTGCGACCAGTGACGACGGCATCCCACTTCCCATACCAGATGTGCAACGTGACAGACCTCAGCTAGAATGGACATAGGCACTCGACAATCACAGTGAGACTACTGGTGACTCCGGTGACACCACGTTACTTTAAACCTCATTCGCTCGAGCCTCTCCACAAGCAAATGCATTCCTGAATGTTTTGACTCCGGACGTGGAGTATCAAGAAATCTCAGCTGACTCAAGTGAACCTGCAGTGACTCCGGACGGGGAGCATCAAGAAACCAAAGCTGATTCAGGTGAACCAGAAAGGGCTGCAGACGGGGAGCATCAACAAACCAAAACTGACTCAGGTGAAACAGACCAGACTCCAGACGGGGAGCATCGACAAACCAAAGCTGATTCAAGTAAGCCGGACATGACTCCAGACGGGGAGCGCCGCGAACTCAGTGACGGCACGCTCAAGGAGACAGCAGATGCCACAAAGCACGCTGACACGAGTAACTGTGTGAAGGACTCGTATTATCCACAGAGTGTGGTCCTTGAGCGTAGCAAACACGGCAACAAAACCAACCACCACCACAACAACATCAAAGACAATAACAAGAAGCGTACCAAAGGCAACAACGTCGACAACAAGCACGACAAAAACAACACCAATGGAACTACGACTGGTACGACATGGTACAACTCTGCCCATGAGGGGCACTGTTACTGCTCAGCTCAGTACAATGACATGCCATGGCAGGACGATGCATCTTACCAATTCACATTTGCTGCACTACCAACAGGCAACCTGGCTTTCAGGACAGATGCCATCAAGAATTACCACCACAAGCATTGAAAAAAAAAAAGAGTCCCAATCCGACAACGAAGTGATTTGACCACTTCTTGGTTCCTTCAGCACAGGGACACTGATGACATTTACAATGTAATGCCACCATCAACATCACCAACTCACCAATCAAACAAGAAAGCCCCTCGACCATAATAATTAATGAACTTTGGACTCATGCATATGATTCGGACTTATTGTTTAATGATCACTGTTATCATAACTTGTACAGAGTATCACTCATCTACCTAATTTGTTCAATTTTCTTTAACACTGAACAGAAAATATGTAACAAGAAAAAAGGGGGGATGTGGTGATTATACATCACTGTAAGTACACAAAGGGTTAATGTACATACAGTACACCAAGCTAGACACTAGAGGGACCACCAGAGAATTGACACACAGACGTCAACCAATAGGTCAGTAAGATAGGACATTACCAATGGGCATTCACGATACACACAGAGGTGACACTACCACAGGAGGGCATTACACCAAACCATATATAAGGACACTGCACACATGCTCAGTCTCTTTCCAGTGGAGACACTCAGTGAGTACACAGGGTTGATTGAAGCACATCATTCCCACCACGTGGATTGTAGCAGACTGGTTTGTCAGTCTGAGTAGCTATAGCAGGATTAACAGTATCGTTGAATCCAAGTAGGAGAATTGTTAATAGCTTAATAAACGTGTTAAAGCTATCTCCAAGTCTGAACCTTCCTTTGTCAGAGTGCACATCAAGGAAGCAGCTTATGCTACGACAAGAGCATAACAAAACAGGTTTGGGTTGTTTTCTCTGGAGCAGTGAAGATAAAGAGGCGACCTGATCCAGGTGGAGAAGATTATGAGGGGCATGGATAAGGTGGATAGACAGCAGCTGTTTACCTTAGTTGAAGGGTCAGTTAGGAGGGGACACAAGTTCAAGGTGAGGGGCAGGAGGTTTAGGGGAGATTTGAGGAAAAACCTTTTTATCCAGAGAGTGGTGACGATCTGGAATGCACTGCTTGAGAAGGTGGTAGAGGTGGGTGTAGTGATATTACACAAAGTAATATAACAGCGGGATGCCTCACATCCTTTAAAAAGTACCTTGATAAGCACTTGGCATGTCATAACATTCAAGGCTATGGGCCACAGGCTGGCAAATGGGATTAGGTAGGCAGGTCAGGTGTTTTCCTGGTGTCGGTGCAGACTCGGTGGGCCAAAGGACCTCTTCGGCGCAGTATTATCCTGTAATTTTGTAATTCAAAAGAAGCTTGCAAGATTTGAACATATTCCTTTCTTTGCAGAGAACGAGTCACTGGGAATGAATACATGTTTTTTCTGAGCAAAGTAATAATCCTTATTCGAGCAGAGAGCAATTTCTTTGGTCCCTTGTACAGTAAATTGAGGTGACGGACGGATCAAAACTTGTAATCGAACATTAAGTACATCAAATTCATGTATCTGCAGGTGCGGGACTTCCTACGTAAACAGGTGTCAACCTTCCCACTCCTACCGCTAAGGGGGATGCAGGATAGGGTAGTTTCCAGAGGGTGGGTAGGAAAAGGGAGCGTCTCGGACATGTACAAGGAACTTATGGGGTCAGAGGAGACGCAGACCAAGGAGCTGAAGTGCAAGCGGGAGGAGGAGCTGGGAGGAGAGATAGAGGATGGTCTATGGGCGGATGCATTGAGTAAAGTCAACATGTGCCAGGCTCAGCCTGATACAATTTAAGGTCGTTCACTGGGCTCACATGACAGTGGCCCAGATGAGCAGATTCTTTGGGGTGGAAGACAGGTGTGCAAAATGTGCGGCAGGACCAGTGAACTATGTTCACATGTTCTGGGCATGTCTGAAACTTAGGGGATTTTGGCAGGGGTTTGCAGATGTCATATCCACGGTGTTAAAAACAAGGGTGGCACTAACTCCAGAGGTGGCGATTTTCGGGGTGTCGGAAGACCCGGGAATCCAGGAGGAGAAAGAGGCAGACATTCTGGCCTTTGCTTCCCTGGTAGCCCGGAGACGGATACTATTAGCTTGGAGGGACTCAAAGAACCCGAAGTCGGAGACCTCGCTATCGGACATGGCTAGCTTTCTCTGTTTGGAGAAAATCAAGTTCGCCTTGAGAGGGTCACTGTTAGAAACATAGAGTTTATAGTGGAGAAGGGGGCCAGTCAGCCCATCGGGTCTGTACCATCCCTTACAAAGAGCAACCGACTCAAGCCCACGTACCTACCCTATCCCCGCAACCCCCACTTAACCTTTTTGGACACTAAGGGCAATTTAGCATGGCCAATCCACCTAACCCGCACATCTTTGGACTGTGGGAGGAAACCGGAGCACCCGGAGGAAACACATGCACACATTGAATTTACAGTGCAGAAGGAGGCTATTCGGCCCATCGAGTCTACACCTGCTCTTGGAAAGAGCACCCTACCCAAGCCCACACCTCCCCATCCCCATAACCCAGCAACCCCACCCAACACTAAGGACAATTTTGGACACTAAGGGCAATTTATCATGGCCAATCCGCATAACGTGCACATCTTTGGACTGTGGGAGGAAACCGGAGCACCCGGAGGAAACCCACGCACACACGGGGAGAACATGCAGACTCGGCACAGACAGTGACCCAAGCCGGGAATCAAACCTGGGACCCTGGAGCTGTGAAGCAATTGTGCTAACCACTATGCTACCGTGCTGCACCTGGGTTAGGGTTCGCCCGGAGGTGGCAACCGTTCATCAACTCCTTCACGGAAAACTAATCGTCAGCAGAAGGGGGGGGGGGGGGTTAGTTTAGCTCAGAGTAGGGGATTAATAAAGGTGGGGCCTGTAAGGGAGGGAGATGGCTTTTGCACTATGTTTATAGTTTCATGTACATTGTTTATTGTGTTGTTGTGAAAATACCAAAAAATACCTCAATAAAAAGTTTATTAAAAAAAAGGCTGTGCACCTTTCTGTGGTCTGTGTAGGATGGTGCACGGGAGCTTTCTCAGTGCATCTATTACCATATCCATTGGTGTAGGTATTTGTGTAAAATATGTGTAAATATTAGACCAATCAGGAAACTTCTGTGCTGTCTCTAAGAGGCAGTTTGGCAGCACATCCTGGAGGGCGGCACGGTGGCACAGTGGTTAACACTGCTGCCTAACCGCACCAGGGACCCGGTTCGATTCCAGCCTCGGGTGAGATAAAGAAATGGCAGAGAAACAGCCAAAAGGCTCAAAAATAGAGTTTATTAAATGCTGACACAGTATCCAAACTGAAACAGCAGGTGGCAGTGCAGAATGAGCAGATGGCTGTGAATGAAGGAAAGCTATGAGAGGTGACACAACGGAAGCAAAATGTGTAAAAAAAGTAGATGAAGCTGTTCCACAGGAATATGCTCATATCCAAGCTGAACTGGAAGATTTAAAGTGCAAGTTTCAAACTGAGTCAATGAGATGATGCGCTGAAACCCAGAATGAGCTGGCAAGAGGGCAACAAGCAAACAAACAATTGAAGGAACAGTTGATTACCTTTCAAGATCAAATGCAAAAGGAATGTGTAACCATTCAGCAACATGAAGACATGACAACTGCCTTAAACAGTAGAAGAAACTCAAAAAGATTGTGGAATTACAGGAGGACTCAAGATGACATAAGCGATCTTCGCAAAGCTTTGTTGAAAGACCTTCGGCATCTGGACAATCAGAGTCGACTTGTTCTGCTGGGAAATTGTGACCAGAAGCAAATTAAATTTAACGTCATTCAGTACAAACAAATGAACCAATTGGCAGGGAAATCTCAGCAATGTTCAACATTCCAGGAGGAATAATTACAAGAAACAGACTAAAGAGTTGAAGAAGCAGTTGAATGAGAAAGCAGAGACATTGAAAGGTAAAGCTATTGAACTTTCCAGATTGCAGACCAAGAAAAAAGCAACAGAAATTAAATCAAAAAACCACCTCGTCTATCCATCATGTAATTGGGTCGGATCAGAGTACCCCCCGTTTCTCCAGCTCCCACATGTGCTGTCCTGTAGGAGAACAACTACAAATATATTTAATAACTTGCTTACTGATCACAAGATCTTTTGTCACATGGTTATTCCAACTTTTTCCGATGGTGATTTTTTTATATCTGAATCTGGAATGGAAACTTCCTACTGTTAAGGGCACAGCTAATGTTAAATACCAGGGTATTCCAAATTCCAGAAGAGAAACTTAGAACGCCTGCTCTCAATTGTATTTTGCAATTTGGTATGACGTGAGGAAAGGTGTAAAGAACGGTGAAAGATGGGAGGCGTGGGAGACAATGCAGGTGATACCTCCACAGTGTGGTGGAGGCGGAGACCCCCGGATGATTGTCTGGGAGGATGGTGATGTGGGGGCCCGCAATGATTGTTGGGGGCCAAGAGTGCGGGAGCCACCATTGGGTGTCCCATTGCAGGGGGAGCCCCCGATGATTGTCTGGAGGGGGAAGGAGCCCTCGATGTCCAGAGAGGAGGGGGAGCCGCAGGTGATTGTCCGTAGGGGCGGGGGGAGCCCCAATGATTGTCTGGAGGGTGGGGGAGCACCTATGATTTTAGGGAGTGGGGGGGCACCCCCAATAACTCCATGATGTTGGATGGGGGCCATTCAGTTCCAGTTCGGGGGCGAAATTATCCGGTATCGGCGCGATGTCTGTCGACTGGCGCCCAAAATGGCGCAAATTGAAGGTGAGGCATCGCGCCGCCCCAAAAGTGCGGAATGCTCCGCATCTTTGGGGGCCGAGCCCCAACCTTAAGGGGCTAGGCCCGCGCCAGACGAATTTCCGCCCCGCTGGCAGAAAAGGCCTTTGGTGCCCCGCCAGCTGGCGTGGAAATGACATCTCCGGGCGGCGCATGCGCGGGAGCATTAGCGGCCGCTGACGGCAGTCCCGCGCATGCGCAATTGAGGGAGTCTCTTCCGCCTCCGCCATGGTGGAGACCGTGGCGAAGGTGGAAGGGAAAGAGTGCACCCACGGCACAGGCCCGCCCGTGGATCGGTGGGCCCCGATCGCGGGCCAGGCCACCGTGGGGACACCCCCCGGGGCCAGATCGCCCCGCGCCCCCCCCCCAGGACCCCGGAGCCCGCCCACGCCGCCTTGTCCCGCCGGTAAGAGAGGTGGTTTAATCTACGCTGGTGGGACTGGCATTTTAGCGGCGGGACTTCGGCCCATCCGGGCCGGAGAATCGCGGGGGGGCCGGCCAACTGATGCGGCGCGATTCCCGCCCACGCCGAATATCTGGTGCCGGAGAATTCGGCAACCGGTGGGGGCGGGATTCACGCCAGCCCCCGGCGATCGGGTCGGAGAATCTCGCCCCTGATGGGTGGCCTGATCTCAATAGAGCCGGGTGTCGTCACTATCAGCACCACCAGCACACACCCCCCACCCCCCCTGGAGTGACAGCAACCACTAATTTTATTTTTAAAGGAGCTCAAGATCTGGAGAGAAAACCGGGGTTGGATTCTCCGTCCCGCCGCGCCAGATTTGAAGGGTCAGCCCACCGGCGGGATGCTCCATTGCACCGGCTGCTCCATGGGGTTTCCCATTGGGGGGCAGCCCCACGCCGTCGGGAAACCCCTGGGCTGCCGGCAAAACGGTGCACCCCGCCGGCGGAGAATCCAGCCCCCGGTTTGTGCAACCGGAGAGTGACAACGCCAGTTTTCAGAGTGAGCCTGACACATCGAAAAAATACAAGATTCCGCCCACAGTCTTCTTATTTGAATGAAGCTTCTCAGAAATCACTCTTATTTAACTTTAGTACATGCTCAACTTTCAGAACTTGATGTGAAATTCAACCGTATCTTTTCTTTACCATCTTTAGTTTAATTTTTAACACTCTAACTCCCATTGTTACCAACCTGCCTTCGGTAAACATTTGTTTATGGTGTTGCTAGGCTAATCAGCATACCAAAAAACTTAGTTCCATCACTCAGCTAACCTGTATTTCTACAATTTCCATTTTAAAATAGTTTGTTTGCTTTAAATATACAGCCACACAACACACTATTGGATTCCTTGGGCTGGATCCTCCTTTCCTGAGGCTAAGTTTTGGATTCATGGAGTTCCACAATCGCAAACCTGGCGCCGCACCTGGGCCAATTCAGTGACCGTGGAGGGGCGAGAACCAGCACCACGTGGAATACAATTGATTCCAATGAGAAATGGTGCAGGATTCACCGGATTCGCGATTAACACTGACAAGCTGCAGCCGCATAGACACACTTCTCTCCCCACACACACCATCCCAGCCAACAAGATGGCAGCGAGGAAAGCAGCACCATGATTTATGGACACTCAGCTGGATGCCCCCCTGGACATGGTGGAGGAGAAGGGGGCGACCCAGTACAGTGGCCCGGGATGGAGGCTGCCACCCGCCGCCATTAGCCGTGCCTGGATGCAGGTGGCAGAGGTGGTGAGTGCCATGGGTAACACCGTCCGGACCCACCAGCAATTCCGTTAAAAACTGCACAACCTCCTCAGGGCGGCCAAGGTGAGTAGGCAGCAATGAGCCCCTGGCACCAACCCCCCCCCCATACCACACACCCGTAACCCAACACCACTCCTGCAACCGGAGGCTGGCCGAACCCCATCCTGCAGAACATGCCGGCAGCCACACCGACCACCATGGCCGGGCGACCTGGCCACTGAGGCCACCAGCTACCCACCCCATGGGCTGCAGACGCAGACAGTCTTACACTATCGTTTTCCGTTTGCACCTCCACCTCCCTCCAGGAGAAGGCCACTCATAACGGCCGGGAGCGGGAGAAAAGTGGAGGGGGACGGCTGGACCTGCAGCCCCTCACTGTGGCAGGGCAGAGGGCTCTGGTCGTGTTTATCATAGTTTATCATAGAATTTACAGTGCAGAAGGAGGCCATTCGGCCCATCGAGTCTGCACCGGCTCTTGGAAAGAGCACCCTACCCAAGGTCAACACCTCCACCCTATCCCCATAACCCAGTAACCCCACCCAACACTAAGGGCAATTTTGGACACTAAGGGCAATTTATCATGGCCAATCCACCTAACCTGCACATCTTTGGACTGTGGGAGGAAACCGGAGCACCCGGAGGAAACCCACGCACACACGGCGAGGATGTGCAGACTCTGCACAGACAGTGAGGAATCGAACCTGGGACCCTGGAGCTGTGAAGCAATTGTGCTTTCACAATGCTACCGTGCTGCCCTTACCGTGTTTGGCGGCCCGGAGGAAAGGGAGGAGATCGGCCATGGGCAAGGAAGTGAGACCCTGTTTGGCTGCGATTCCCCGTGACACGTGTGTCAACACACTGCTCCAAGACCACCCTTACACCCCCACCCTCACCTTCAGCATCACCCCTACCCTCACCTCACACCCTCACCCCCACACCACCCTCATCGCCACCCTCTCCCTCACTCTCACCCTCACCCCAACACCACCCTCACACTCAAACCCACCCGCACCTCCACACCACCCTCACCCCCACCACCCCCCGGCCCGCAGTCTAATCATGAGTCCAGTCTTGTGTCTTGCAGGACCTGCTGGTGATGGGGTGGGTCCATTTGGCATTTGGTGTCCCCCGCACCCAGCCAGTGCCACAGCCGGAGCCCCGAGTGCCAATCAATGATGAGGAGAGCAGCATGGATGCGAGCCATGGACCGGAGTCCCAAGACATACCGGAGCTCGCGTCCAAGGATGACACTGATTTCCCGTCACAGCTGTCTCCAGCACCCTCCACCATCCCACAGACACTCACCTCGGTTGGGCACTTTAGTGAAGAGGCTCCTGGGACACTATCTGGTGCACATCAAATAGCTGATCCGGTACAGCAGGTGGAGGTAGGAACTCCTGAGCGTGCGAACGGTCGGAGGGCAGCCTGTCCCCAGGAACTAGCTGCTGTCCAGACGAGTTTCGGACTTCTGGAACGGACAGTCCCGTCAATTGCGCAGAAGCAGTCACAGAGCCAGGAACGACTTGAGGGCATATCGGCAAGCATCCAGTACCTGCAGGCGCAAGTGGAGGAGTCCAACTGCTTGCAGGCGCAGGAGGTGGTGCCGACCACCCATATCACAAAGGCCAGTGTCACACGGATGGCGTCCGTGGTAGAGGCATGTGCAAGAGCCACCTGGAGTATATAGCGGCGCTTCTAAATGTAGCCCAGTCACAGCGAGAGATGGCGCAGTCATTGGCTGATGTGACGCAGACCCAGAGGTCGATGGTCCACTCCTTGTGCTCCCTGGACGCCAATAGGCAGACCCTGGTCGAGGTCAGAGCATGCCTCAAGGACAGCATGGTAACACACTGGTTAGCACAGTGGCTTCACAGCTTCAGGATCCCAGGTTCGATTCCCGGCTTGAGTCACTGTCTGTGCAGAGTCTGCACGTTCTCCCCGTGTCTGTGTGGGTTTCCTCCGGGTGCTCCGGTTTCATCCCACAGTCAAAAGATGTGCGGGTTAGGTGGATTGGCCATAATAAATTGCCTTTAGTGTCCAAAAAGGTTAGGTGGGGTTACTGGGTTATGGGGATAGGGTGGAGTTGTGGACTTAAATGGGGTGCTCTTTTGAAGGGCTGGTGCAGACTCGATGGGCCGAATGGCCTCCTTCTGCACTCTAGATTCTATGTTTCTATGACGCAGTGATGTTCGTGTGCAGTTTGCACATTCTCCCCGTGTCATAGAACATAGAACATTACAGTGCAGTACAGGCCCTTCGGCCCTCGATGTTGCGCCGACCTGTGAAACCACTTTAAAGCCCATCTGCACTATTCCCTTATTGCCCATATGTCTATACAATGAACATTTGAATGTCCTTAGTGTTGGCGAGTCCACTACTGCTGCAGGCAGGGCATTCCACGCCCTTACTACTCTCTGAGTAAAGAACCTACCTCTGACATCTGTCTTATATCTATCTCCCCTCAATTTAAAGGTATGTCCCCTCGTGCTAGACATCACCATCCGAGGAAAAAGGCTCTCACTGTCCACCCTATCCAATCCTCTGATCATCTTGTATGCCTAAATTAAGTCACCTCTTAACCTTCTCTCTAACGAAAAGAGCCTCAAGTCCCTCAGCCTTTCCTCATAAGATCTTCCCTCCATACCAGGCAACATTCTGGTAAATCTCCTCTGCACCCTTTCCAATGCTTCCACATCCTTCCTATAATGCGGCGACCAGAATTGCACGCAATACTCCAAATGCGGCCGCACCAGAGTGTTGTATAGCTGCAACATGACCTCATGGCTCCTAAACTTAATCCCTCTACCAATAAAAGCTAACACACCGTACGCCTTCTTAACAACCCTTTCAACCTGGGTGGCAACTTTCAGGGATCTATGTACATGGACACCGAGATCTCTCTGCTCATCCACGCTGCCAAGAATCTTACCATTAGCCCAGTACTCAGTCTTCCTGTTATTCCTTCCAAAATGAATCACCTCACACTTTTCTACATTAAACTCCATTTGCCACCTCTCAGCCCAGCGCTGCAGCTTATCTATGTCCTCTGGTACTTGTAACATCCTTCCTCACTGTCCACAACTCCACCGACATTACTCAAATTTACTCACCCATCCTTCTACGCCCTCCTCCAGGTCATTTATAAAAATGACAAACAGCAGTAGCCCCAAAACAGATCCTTGTGGTACACCACTAGTAACTGGACTCCAGTCTGAACATTTCCCATCAACCACCACCCTTTGTCTTCTTCCAGCTAGCCAATTTCTGATCCAAACTGCTAAATCACCCTGAATCCCATGCCTCCGTATTTTCTGCAGTAGCCTACCATGGGAAACCTTATCAAACACTTTACTGAAATCCATAGACACCACATCAACTGCTTTACCCTCATCCACCTGTTTGGTCACATTCTCAAAGAACTCGATAAGGTTTGTGAGGCACGACCTACCCTTCACAAAACCGTGTTGACTATCTCTAATCGAATTATTCCTTTCCAGATGATTATACATCCTATCTCTTATAAACCTTGCCAAGATTTTTCCCACAACAGAAGTAAGGCTCACTGGTAAGGCTTTGGGGCAGCACAGTAGCCTTGTAGATAGCACAATTGCTTCACAGCTCCAGGGTCCCAGGTTTGATTCTGGCTTGGGTCACTGTCTGTGCGGAGTCTGCACATCCTCCCCGTGTGTGCGTGGGTTTCCTCCGGGTGCTCCGGTTTCCTCCCACAGTCCAAAGATGTGCGGGTTAGGTGGATTGGCCATGATAAATTGCCCTTAGTGTCCAAAATTGCCCGTGGGGTTACTGGGTTATGGGGATAGGGTGGCGGTGTTGACCTTGGGTAGGGTCCTCTTTCCAAGAACCGGTGCAGACTCGATGGGCTGAATGGCCTCCTTCTGCTCTGTAAATTCTATGATAATGGTCTATAGTTACCAGGGTTATCTCTACTCCCCTTCTTGAACAAGGGGACAACATTTGCTATTCTCCAGTCTTCTGGCTCTATTCCTGTAGACAAAGATGACTTAAAGATCAAGGCCAAAGGCTCAGTAATCTCCTCCCTAGCTTCCCAGAGAATCCTAGGATAAATCCCATCCGGCCCAGGTGACTTATCTATTTTCACACTTTCCAGAATTGCTAACACCTCCTCCTTATGAGCCTCAAGCCGTTCTAGTCTAGTAGCCTGAATCTCAGTATTCTCCTCGACAACATTTTCTTTTTCCTGTGTGAATACTGACGAAAAATATTCATTTAGCACCTCTCCTATCTCCTCGGACTCCAAGTACAACTTCCCACTACTGTCCTTGACTGGCCCTACTCTTACCCTAGTCATTCTTTTAATCCTGACATATCTATAGAAAGCTTTAGGGCTATCCTTGATCCTACTTGCCAAAGACTTCTCATGTCCCCTCCTGGCTCTTCTTAGCTCTCTCTTTAGGTCCTTCCTAGCTAACTTGTAACTCTCGAGCGCCCTAACTGAACCTTCATGTCTCATCTTTACATAAGTCTCCTTCTTCCTCTTGACAAGTGTTTCGATTGCTTTAGTAAACCACGGTCCCCTCACTCGACCACTTCCTCCCTGCCTGACAGGTACATACTTATCAAGGACACGCAGTAGCTGTTCCTTGAACAAGCTCCACATTTCCATTGTGCCCATCCCCTGCAGTTTTCCTCTCCACCCGATGTATCCTAAGTCTTGCCTCTTCGCATCATAATTGCCTTTCCCCCAGATATAACTCTTGCCCTGTGGTATATACCTATCCCTTTCCATCACTAAAGTAAACGTAATCGAATTGTGGTCACTATCACCAAAGTGCTCACCTACCTCCAAATCTAACACCTGTCCTGGTTCATTACCCAGTACCAAATCCAATATGGCCTCGCCTCTCGTTGGCCTATCTACATACTGTGTCAGGAAACCCTCCTGCACACATTGGACAAAAATGGACCCATCTAATGTACTCGAACTATAGCGTTTCCAGTCAAGCTTTGGAAAGTTAAAGTCCCCCATAACAACTACCCTGTTGCTTTCGCTCCTATCCAGAATCATCTTTGCAATCCTCTCCTCCACAACTCTGGAACTTTTCGGAGGCCTATAGAAAACCCTTAACAGGGTGACCTCTCCTTTCCTGTTTCTAACCTCAGCCCATACTACCTCAGTAGATGAGTCCTCATCAATCGCCCTTTCTGCCACCGTAATACTGTCCTTGACTAACAATGCCACCCCTCCCCCTCTTTTACCACCTTCCCTGAGCTTACTGAAATATCTAAATCCCGGCACCTGCAACAACCATTCCTGTCCCTGCTCTATCCATGTCTCCGAAATGGCCACAACATCGAAGTCCCAGGTACCAACCCATGCCGCAAGTTCACCCACCTTCTTCCGGATGCTCCTGGCATTGAAGAAGACACACTTTAAACCACCTTCCTGCCTGCCGGTACACTCCTGCAACTTTGAAACCCTACTCATGACCTCACTATTCTCAACCTCCTGTATACTGGAGCTACAATTCAGGTTCCCAAGCCCCTGCTGAACTAGTTTAAACCCTCCCAAAGAGCATTAGCAAATTTCCCCCCCCAGGATATTGGTACCCTTCTGTCCAGATGTAGACCATCCCGTTTGTAGAGGTCCCACCGACCCCAGAATGAGCCCTAATTATCCAGAAATCTGAAACCCTCCCTCCTGCACCATCCCTGTAGCCACGTGTTCAACTCCTCTCTCCTTATTCCTCGTCTCGCTATCACGTGGCACGGGTAACAACCCAGAGATAATAACTCTGTTTGTCCTAGATCTAAGTTTCCACCCTAACTCCCTGAATTCCTGCCTTACATGCCCATCCCTTTTCCTACCTATGTCGTTGGTACCTATGTGGACCACGACTTGGGGCTGCTCCCCCTCCCCCTTAAGGATCCCGTCTGCGTGGGTTTCACCCCCACAACCCTAAGATGTGCCGGTTAGGTGGATTGGCCACGTTCAATTGCCCCTTAATTGGGAAAAAAAAAATTGGGTACTCTCAATTTTTTTTTAAAAGACTGGCAGCAGTAGGTGGAGGGGGATCCTCAGGGGATAGCTCCGCTTGCACTCCCATCCAGTGGAGTAGCCCGGGGGCCATCGGGCCTTCCGAGGGAGGAGGGGCCAGTGACTCCTGAAGGGGAGGTGCCGGAACACCGCAGCACCTCAGACCAATCCCTTCCTGTTCTGGTGCACCTGGAGGACAATGGGCAGAACAGGGTGACACCATACCACCTGGGACACCCGAGCAGGGACCATCCAGACCCAGTCGCCCCAGAAGACGGCCACCCATGGGGACCGAGGTCGCAGGACTGGAATCGCAGCGGGCCATCTCCATTACGATGTACCATTTGGGGATCCACCTAGATGTAACGTTAGGGCGCTTATGGCCAGAAAGTTAGACACCAGCTAAGTTGGCACGGGTGCAGGGAGGCGGTTCCAGGGTTTTGACCCAGCGACAATGAAGGAATGGCCAATATATTTCCAAGCCAGGATGGTGAGTGGCTTGGAGGGGAACTTGCAGGTGGTCATGTTCCCATTGCAGAGGTTGATGACAATAATCTTTATTGGCGTCACAAGTAGGCTTACATTAACACTGCAATGAAGTTACTGTGAAAAGCACCTGGTCGCCACACCCCGGCGCCTGTCCGGATACACTGAGGGAGAATTCAGAATGACCAATTCACCTAACAACACGTCTTCAGGACTTATGGGAGGAAACCAGAGCACCCGGAGGAAACCCACGCAGACACGGGGAGAACATGCAGACTCCGCACAGGCAGTGACCCAAGCCGGGAATCGAACCCAGGACCCTGGCGCTGGGAACCACTGTGCTACCGGGCCACCATTCAGCGGACTTTAACTTGAGTCCGCTGAATCGTGCCAATATCTCTGCTTCATCAATTTTCTAACTTGCCATGTTTCACTATTTACCTCTAAATCATTCAATATTCTCTGATTTAAGGGTTTTGCAAGCGCTGTTGAAGGAACCTTGGTGAATTTGATCAAAGTTGTAGGTTTTATGGAGTATGTTAAAAGGGAATCAAGTGGAGAGGTTTTGGAAGGGTATTCCAGAGCTTACGGCCAAGGCAACTGAGAGCACACCCACCAATTGTAGACCGATTAATATCAGTGATACACACGAGACCAGGATTAGAGAAGTGCAGGTATTTCACGACGTTGTGGCGCTGACTGAGGTTACAGAGATAGGGAGGGCTAGGGCCATGGAGTGATTTGAAAACAGTGTTGGGAATTTTAAAATCGAGGTGTTGCTTAACTGGGAACTGTAGGTCAGTGAGCACATGCGTGATGGGTGAATTGGGCTGGCTAGTGCTGCAGAGGTGGCTGATCTCCAGTTTACAGAGGGTAGAATGTGGGAGCCCAGTGTGGAGTGTGTTGGAATAGTCAAGTCTGGAGGTGACATGGCATGAACGCGGGTTTCAGTAGCTGCTGAGTTGGGACAGCGATGAAATTGGGCATTGTTACAGAGGTGAAAACAGGTGGCCTTAGTGTAGGTGCAAATACAGAGTCTCACCATGTGTCAAATATGGCACCGGGGTTGTGAAAAGTCTGGTTCAGTCTGAGACAGTTGCCTAGGAGAGAGTTTATGGCCGGAACCAAAAACATTAGAAAGAGGAAATTCCTGCTCAGCCAGTGCTGGATATCAGATGAAAAGCAGTTTGACATTTTTAGAGTAGGGGGAAGTGGTAGTTATATATGGTAAGTTATATAATGTAGGAGGGTGAATTCTCCGCAGACCCAGCCAAGTGTTCTTGGTGACGAGCTGTCGCTGACAGGGGGATTCTCCGTTCCGCCGCTGGCGAATGGAATTTCCCTTCATAGCCACCCTGCTGGGAAACCCGGTTGATACCGGAAGATTTATTTTGACAAACAAAAGTAAAGGCCGCAATCCGGCATACAGCACATAAATCCCAGCCGTGACTGCCGAACTGCCCGGTCCCTATCTGGGCCGGCTTTTAAGTACAAGATTCACGAGCCCCAGCTGCTAGGCCTCTGCCCCTCAGCGGGGGAGCTCGTATTCCACGAGCCCCACGTGGAAATCAATTCCTTTCTATAGAAGGTAGTGAGTAATGGAGCATGATGTGCCAACGGGAGAATTAGAGCTGTGGGTTGGAAGGAACTTAGGATTGTCAGGAACTCCCTGCCTCCAGTCACACATTCCTTCCCTCACCAAACTCACTCCTGCTTCAATCCCTCACAATTCGCCCTCCCATCACCTTGCTACCAACTCCTTTCTCCCACCATCACCGTTACCTCTTCCCTTTCGAATAATCTGTTGATGAACCATTTCCCTGTTTCCCTTTCTGATCTCCTCATTAACCCTCTTTCCATATTGAAATCCTAACCAGGATAGTGAGAGTTCAGGAGCTAATTTACACACACCTGTTATTCCACTCACTCTTCTTCGGTTCCTACCCATTATCAAGAAAAAAAATAATTTTGCTTGCTTTCAAAATACAACTAACTCTTTTCAAAGAAATAAAATGAGAGAATTTTAGAACCAGCACCAAGAGAGGCCATTGAGTATGCCCTTCCTGTGCCTGTGTTGGCACTTTGCAAGATCTATCCGCTGACTTCCAATCCCCTACACTTCCCACATAGCCTTTTCCCTTTGAGTAATTCTCCAATTCCCTTTTAAATTGAACATGTTTCCATCAGGTTTTCGCGAAGAACCTTCCAGATGGAACAACTCACTGTGTAAAAATGTATTTCCTTATGCTGATCCTCCTTCGTTTGCCAATCATCTTCATTCTGTGTCTGCTGGAAACAGTTTCTACTTATTTACTCTATCAAAACCATACATTACTTTTAACACCTCTATCCAATGGGTGGCACGGTAGCACAGTGGTTAGCACTGTTGCTTCACAGAGCCATGATCCCAGGTTCGATTCCCTGCTGGGTCACTGTCTGTGCGGAGTCTGCATGTTCTCCCCGTGTCTGTATGGGTTTCCTCCGGCTGCTCCGGTTTCCTCCCACAAGTCCTGAAAGACGTGCTTGTTAGGTAATTTGGACATTCTGAATTCTCCCTCAGTGTACTTGAACAGGTGCTGGAATGTACCGACTGGGGCTTTTCACAGTAACTTCATAGCAGTGTTAATATAAGCCTACTTGTGACAATAAAGATTATTGCATAATCTCCTCATAACCTTCCCTCCCCAACAAACCTCCATTCCTCAGTCTCCCTCGCACCTGCCAAGCCCCATTACTCAATCTCTCTCACTCGCATAACTCCAATTACCCTGTTTCTCCCTGAGTCCCCATGCCTCTCTCTTCCCCCAAGCTCCCGTTGCGCAGTGTCCCCCTCTCTCCCTAAGCCTCTATGCTCCAGTCTCTCCCTCTCCCCCCAAGCTCCCATTGAGCAGTCTCCCCCTCTCTCCCTAAGCCTCTATGCCCCAGTCTCTCCCTCTCCCCCCAAGCTCCCAATGCGCAGTCTCCCCCCCTCTCCCTAAGCCTCTATTCCCCAGTCTGTCGTTCTTCCTGATCCCCATCTGCAGTCTCTCCCTAAGCCTCTATTCCCCAGTCTCTCGCTCTTTTCCTGAGCCCTCATTTTTCAGACTCTTCCTCTCTTTCAGGGGGTTCGGAGGAGAGAGGGAGAGACTGCCAGGTGGGGGTTCGAGGAGAGAGGGAGAGACTGCCAGGTGGGGGTTCGGAGGAGGGAGGGAGAGACTGCCAGGTGGGGGTTCGAGGAGAGAGGGAGAGACTGCCAGGTGGGGGTTCAGAGGAGAGAGGGAGAGACTGCCAGGTGGGGGTTCGAGGAGTGAGGGAGAGACCGGAGGATGGGAACTCAAGATGAGAGAAATTGGTCAATGGGGGTTCGGGAGAGGGGGTGAGTTTGGGAATGGGGGATGTTATATTACGTTGTTACTCTTTGCTTCACTCCCAGAATGGTCTGATGATTGGATCTCAATGAAACTATCAGTCTTCAATTTAAAGCAAATAACATTAAATGAATAACAAATATAAATACTCATGTGTTCGTTCACTTCACAGAACTATAACTGATGATAAAGTAAATCAGAAGAAGTATTAATTATATTTAACTGCACGTGCTAACTATGCTATATCTCTCTAACACTCTGTTGTCTAGTCACTCCTGGTTCGAAGAGAGGGAACTTCAGTTTATATACCTGAATCGAGTGCTGCCATCTAGTGGTTGTCTTACACTATGATGCAGTTGTTAACCCTTTACATACCAGCAGATATACAAATCACTACATCCCCCCTTTTTTAACATATTTTCTGTTCCTCAAAGAAAAATGTATAACTATATAACAATGAATTATGAGATGTATATCAGTACAAAACATAAAAGAATAATGTCTATACATAATAATTTGCTGTATTACAAGTTCAGTCTGTTTGGTTTCTTTCATCGTCTTGTCGATCTTCTGAGTTGACGAGGTGGTGATGATGAAGTTTTCACTGGCTTGTGCATGTCATCAGTATCTCTGGTATGCATCAACGTGTCATGAAAAATTGATTCAGTCAAATTTAAATCAGGAATAATTTGGTGTTGTGGTCAAATCTTTTGTAATGCCTATTGCTGCGTAGAATTGTGCCTTCTGCTGATTTCACTATGTAGGAGCATGGAGCTGCTTGCCTTATGATTGTTACAGGAGCAGACCAACCTCCATCTGGAATTTTTATTCTTACAACGTCACCTGGAGTGAGTGGTTCCAGTTGAGATGCATGCCTGTTGCAATATGACTGTTGACGTGAACGTTGCTGTTCTATCTTTAACACTGGCAAGTGATCTGGACCCTACAGTTGAATGGATGGTAAAGTAGTTCTGGGATCCTGATTCATCAACATTTCAGCCGGTGAAAGACCAGTAGATAGTGGTGTAGCTCTATAAGATAACAACACAAGATGGATATCCGACACCGAATCCACAGCTTTGCTGATTAACTGCTTGACTGTGTAAACACTCTTCTCTACCTTACCGTTGGACTGAGGGTAATGAGGACTGGATGTCACATGCGTGAAGTTGTATTGCTTTGAGAACTCAGCCCATTCACTGCTGTCAAAGCATGGCCCATTGTCCGACATGAAGGTGTCAGCTATGCCTTGAAAATGTTTCCTTGCATGCTTTAATAACTGATTTTGAAGTTAAATCTGGAAGTTTCATTACCTCTGGATAATTAGAGTAGTAATCAATAATTAAAACATAGTCACGACCAAGCGAGTGAAATAGGTCAATTCCTACTTTGGCCCAAGGAGATGTAACTAATTTGTGTTGTTGCAGAGTCTCCTTGCATTGCGCAGGTCGGTGTTTTTGACAAGTTTCACAGGACATAACCATGTCAGTTATGTCTCTATTTATTCCCGGCCAGTAGGCTGCCTGTCTTGCTCATAGTTTACACTTCTCGATCTCGAGGTGTCCCTCATGAATCTGATCAAGCAACATACAACAAAGACACAAAGACATAGTGGAATTACTATTCGGTCGAGTCTCAAGAGTAGTCCATTTACGATCGTCAGATCTGCTTGAACGTTTCTGTACTGAGGATCTCGCCCTTTCAGTCACCAATGTTGAAATGGTGAATGACCCTTTGTAGTGTAGCATCCTTCTCAGTTTCAGTTCTGATTAAGTTTAACTTCTGATCTGACACACGTAGGTTTTCTGCACAGAGTTGCGCCTGAGCTTCGGCATCAAATACGAATTCAAATGGTGGACTGACAGACGCGATGGAGCATGATCGAGTATCCGCAATAATTAAATCTTTCCCTGGTGTGTAAATTAGGTTAAAATCATACCGTCGTAGTTTCGTCATGATCCTTTGAAGTCTTGTCATCATGGCATTGAGATCCTTGTCGATAATGTGGACCAACGGCCTGTGATCCATCTCAACTGTGAATGTGGGAAGCCCATAGACATAATCATGGAATTTGAGTATTCCTGCCACTAGACCCAGACATTCCTTCTCAATTTGGGCTTTTCTGCATTCCGTCGCTGTCATTGCTCTTGAAGCATATGCTACTGTAGCCACATCCTGACTTAAAATGGAAAACTGCAAAGGCTGAAGAGAAATTCAGTCAACACAGGCAAAGACTAGCAAATACAGAAATCATGTATATTGAAACCTGCAAAACACCCAGACGGCACTGAAACCAGCAGCCATCTGCATAGTAATGCAGCAGCCATCTACATAGTATTGTGTGATTCCCAGACACAATGGCAACAGTTAAGGTAAACAAAGCCAAGCCAGACTTCTCGGCGCCAGCAGGAGCCAAGACAAAGGAGGACCAACGGACACTTAGGGACCGCCCAGCGATCAGGGAACCGCTTCAGCATTGGAGAAATCGATCCAAGTGATCGGAAAGTAGTCCAATCACTTGGAACCAGGTACGGGGTCCGCCCCGAAGGGCGGGAAGCCCCATGGGACTATAAAGTAAAGCCCCCAAGTTCAGATCATCCTGGCAGGGTCACTCAGCAGCGAATCAACCCTTGAGAGTAAACTGCCCAAGCTGCCGCATCAAGCAAGTAAGTCTCAAGTCAACGCTTGCTACGAGATAGGCGCTCCTAGCTACCAGTCCATACCAGCTTTTGAATCCTGCAGACTCAGGACCTGAACAAAAGGTCATTTGTTCCCCTGACCTGGTGGGCCAGTCCAAAGCTAAGTATAGGCCTGTTAGTTATAGTAATAGCCTAGTAAGTAGAATTTCTGCATCAGTAGTGATTGACTGTGTATAATAAATATGTTTTGATTTGAATCTTATTAATTGGTGTGTTGAGTTATTGATCAGTACTTGAACTTGAACCTCGTGGCGGTTTCATAAAGATACCTGGCGACTCTAGAGCAAAGGTTATAAAACAGAGCCAATTGAACCAACCAAAAGTTACCAACATATTACTGGCGACATCCTGACGGGACCCAATCTAGAAGTGACTTAACCACTCCGGGAGAACCCAAAATTTGAATTAGAAATCCAATTGGGAACAGAAAAACCACAAGTGTTCAAGCAGTTCTGATCAATCCTCATAATTCAGAAGTGTGTTAATGCATGCGTAACTAACAGGGCAATCAGGTAAACTGATAGATTTTTTGTTGCAACAAAACTGTCGGGAGTTTGTATTCCAGAAAATAGCGAAAGCCGTACCCGTAATTACAGCACCGCCTTAATACCCCTTGTTCCAAATTTCAAGAGAAGTATTCAGAGAGGAAAGGTGGCAATGCAGGCAATGCAACGCCTCATGAACCCCGAAGAATTCGTGGTCGCAGCGACCAGCAGTAGAGTAGGACAGTGTCCCGTTTGGGAAGAGGAAATCAGAAAGTACCTCAAAGGGAAAGGATGGCCCCTGTGGAGAGAATTCTGTGACAATGAGGAAACAGGTCCCGGGAGTATAGGACATACTTGGTGGGAGAACCTGAGCGAAATCCATAAGAAAAGCTTGGGAAAAGCTTGCAAGCCGATGGCAATCGTGTCCTGTTTGGCACAATTGCGAGGCACAGAGGAGGTCATTCGGACGCTCCGTAGCGAGATAGAGGAGGCACATCGAATGAGTAAGGTCGATGTGAGCGAGATAGAGAAAGAGAACCTAGAATTAAGTAGGAAGTTAGCAGCAAAGGACGTAGAGGTGGATGATGCCAAGTGGGCACACCAGTCTTGTCTGGCGCACTTAAGCAGCTCCCAATCCAAGTACGGAAAGGCCTATCAGGACATGCAACATGCAGTCCTGGTACGAGAGGAAACAGAGAGTAAGGTAGAGGCATTGCAGAGGCAGTGTAGTGACCTGAAGGCAGCGTTAAGAGCACTCCAAACTACCACCACAGAGCAAAGACAAAGCTCATTAGACCACGCAAAGTGCCGGAAGCAGATTGCAGAACTGCAATCTCTGCTTTCAGTTCAAAAAGGATTCCAGGAAACCTTTGGATCACAGTTAGATGAGGAAGACGGCCCTGATTGGGAAGAATTGAATGAGACAGCGCAGAGATATGTTCAGGGAACATGTGCGCAGGGAAAGCCCCAGAAGAGAAAAGCGCCCCAACCCCCCACAGAGCAGATAGTTCAGGCTCCAATGAACCCAGTCACCACCCACCGTACAGCCACATCGGACGACACGGAATTTCTGTACACCACCCCCTTAACAGTGACCCAATTACGGGACCCGTGCGATAAAATCAAACCGTTCCTCCCCATCTCAGACCCCCACCACTTCTTTGCCAGAGTAAAACAGCAGGCTACCATGCACGGCCTGGATGAGCGAGAGTAAGTAAAGCTCACAGTTTTGAGTTTAGACCCTTCGGTCGTAGCAGCCCTTCCCGGCCCACAGAATGTAGGAGGAGGCACCCTTGCAGAAATGCATACCGCGATCCTAGACGCGATCGAGTATAACAGAGGTGACCCCGTAGATAGCCTCAATAAGTGCAGGCAAAAGAAAACCTTGTGGATCCATTTCGCAGCAGTTTTCGGAGACTTAGACCGCGCCCATTTGTCCCCAGACAACATGGCCAAATGGACCCGCCTTCTTATCTCCCATGCCACAGAAACAGGACAAAAAGCTTGTGCCAATTATGATCCCTCAGAGGAGGCTCACAATGAGAAATGGGTCGTAAAAAGATTGTCCCGCACCTGGGAGCAATCTGTTGAAAACAAACCCACGAATAAAAATCCCGAAGAACAGCAGGCAGAAGCAGACATACACACAGTTAAGGCACACCAGAACCCCGCATGGGTAAATGAAGGCAGGAACAGCCCCCCACAAAAGCCACAGGAGTGTTACAACTGTGGACAGTTAGGACACTTTGCACGAGAGTGCAATGCCCCACAAAAACAACAGAGAGCCCAGCAGACAGGCACTCTAAATAACACCAGGACAAAGCCAATACATAGCGGTAGCACCTGTTCAGATCAGACGGACCTGAACGGAACGGGATGACGGTGTTCGGGCTCCCCCAGTTGGGTCTGCGACACCCTTTGGGATAGGTCCGGCCGACCAGTAGTTGCAGCAAAGATACGGGGACAGCCCATCGAGTTTCTCTGGGACACAGGAGGGTCCCGCACCACAATCAATTCCTCCACCATGTTTCAAAAGGACACGTGGCCCACTACAGCCACCATCACCCTCAGCGGCTTTACAGGCCACTCACGGCAGGGACACATCACAGCCCCTGTACCCATTCAAATCGGCAATATCACCACCAGGCACCCCATAGTTTTAGTCGATCTACCCCACACGGCAGAACACATTTTAGGCATAGATTTTATGAATTCCCACAATCTGTCCTTCGATCCAGTCAATCAATGTGTCTGGAAAATGGCAAAATCCGCAAGAGCCCCCGCAACGCTCACAATAGGAGAATATGCAAACACGATTAGCACAGTAGGCGAATTTTGGTTTGACCCGACCACAATTAGCACAGACAAGCAGGTTAGGGCAGTTCTGCAGATGCACAGGACAGCATTCGCGACCCACAAACACGATTGTGGCCGGATGACTGGTTCCGTTCAAATCACAGGACCTGACCCTAGACCCCAAAAGCAATACGGATTTCCCCAAGAGGCAGAGGGAGAAATCGCAAAAGTTATCGACAGCTTATTAGAGCAGGACATAGTCAGATCAGTAGCCTCCACTAATAATGTCCCGATTTGGCCAGTGAGAAAGCCCGATGGATCATGGCGACTGACCATCGATTACCGGGAACTCAACAAAGTCACCCCCGCAGCAGCCCCCACGGGAGCCACAAGTCCCGAGACGATGCTCAAACAGGGACTCAACTCACAATACTTTATAGTTTTGGACGTCAGTAATGGATTCTGGTCCATTCCATTGGCAAAAGCGTGCCAATACAAATTTGCCTTCACTTTTAAAAATCAGCAGTACACGTGGACATGCCTTCCACAAAGATTCCACAACTCCCCCTCCATTTTCCACCGACAGTTGGAAAATGGTTTGTCAAAATTTTCTCGCCCCGAATGTCTGGTCCAGTATGTGGACGACCTATTACTGCAGACAGACACCAAGGCAGAGCACATCGAACTTCTGGCCGAACTCTTAGCACTCCTACAAGAAATTGGTTGTAAAGTAAACCCCCAAAAGGCCCAGATTTTTAAAAACAAGGTGATATATTTGGGTACAATTATCACACATGGTAAACACGAGATCGAGCATAAAAGAATTGACTCGATTGCTAAATTGCCCCTTCCCCAGAACGTTTCAGCCCTCCGGTCGTTTTTAGGACTGGTTGGCTATTGCCGAAACCACATTGACGGTTTCGCCAGCAAGGCAGCACCTCTCTCAGACCTCCTAAACAAAGGAGCCCCCTGGGAATGGCTTCCGCAGCATACGGATGCTGTGGACTCTTTGAAAAGAGCACTCATAGCAGCCCCCGCACTACAAGTTCCAGACCCGCTTTCCCCCTATGCGATAGAGGTAGCAAGCACAGACCGCACCCTTTCGGCTGTGCTCCTCTGGGAACGGCACGAACAGTTAAGGCCCGTGGCTTACGCCTCCAGAGTCTTAGATGCTGTGGAGCAGGGATTTTCAGCCTGTGAAAGGCATCTGCTCGCAGTTTTTTGGGCAGTACAATATTTTTCATACATAACCGGACTGAACCCCATCACAATCCTGACGGAACACACCCCCACCCAACTTTTACTGGACGGACGTCTTAAAAACGGTACAGTCAGTCAAATAAGAGCAGCCAGATGGACCCTTCTTTTGCAGGGATGGGACATCACTGTTAAAAGGACCAAGACCCACACTTTCTTAGCAGATAACCTTCAGTACCCAGGCACCCCCCATGAATGTGAAATCATCTCACCGCATCACAACACAGGCCCCTTTATTGCGAAAACACCCTCCAGAAAGATAGGTAATCCAACCCAGAGCCCCCAGCACACAGACACGTGCGAACCCATAAGAATATATGTGGATGGATCTTCCACAATATTAGAAGGGAAGCGCATAACAGGATGCGGTATTTATGTCGAGGTTGGAAGAAATCGCAATAAAACTCCCAGGACACTTAGGCATGCAGGCGGCAGAACTAGCAGCCGTGGCGTTCATTGTAGAACACCCAGAATCCTTCCCCAGCCCAGCAGACATATACTCGGACAGCCTCTATGTCTGCAACAGCCTTACAGAGTTCCTACCCCTGTGGAAAGCAAGAGGATTTGTTTCCGCAGACTGAAAACCCCTCCCCTCAGCCCATTGCTCCGTCACATTTTAGAAAAAGCACAGGGCAGGACTTTTGGAAAAGTTAAAGTTCATCGTCACCATCGTTCCTCCCATCCTGGAAATATAAAAGCCAACGCACTGGCAAAAGCAGGTTCCAGGCACGGATATTTTTGGACATCCCCCGAGAGCGCACCAGTGAATGCAGTTCAGGTCTCGCAGACTAATATCGAGGATTTAGTGCAGGCCCAGAAGCAGGATAGCAATCTCAGGGAGATTTTCAAAGGAAGATTCCCAGCACCCTATGATAGATTTTAAAATGCTCTGACCACACGACGGTGTGGTGTTAAAAGACACCCTTTATGTGGTTCCTGAACAGGACAGGAATCAGCTCATTTGTTTGTTCCATGATGGTCATGGACATCAGGGAATTGATCCCACTACAGCCCACCTCAGGCAGCTCTGTTGGTGGCCCAGTTTAAAAGAAGACGTAACGCACTACGTTGAGAATTGCCTTATCTGTGCCCAGAACAATCCGGACAGATACGCCAAGAAAGCTCAACTTAGTCACACCCGCCCCGTTAATGGCCCCTGGACTAACCTCCAGATTGATTTTATAGGACCATTGCCCCCTTGCAGGAGTGGTTATGAGTATGTATTCGTTGTGATAGACACAAAATGGGTAGAGGCATTCCCATCCAGAATGAACACGACAAAGCCCACAGCCAAGATTAGTTAATTAACTTAAAAGTTGCTGTTTGGTTTAGAAGAAGGTGAATTTTCAATCAGCTTTAAACAAAGCTTCTACTTGTAGGCACTTGCAGCTGGAGCTTGTTAATTAATTAATTGGATTAGGCCAGTTTTCAGAGGCTAGATTCACAGTATAAAAGTGATCCTCTACAGTGCAGACTTTGTTTGCACTGAGTGCTGGATTTGGTGCATTTGAGTGCTATAGTAAGAGTTTGTGACTGAGGGAGTTGGGTGAGGAGGGAGTAAGGTGCTCCTTTCATTTTGTTTCCTACATTTCCGCAAATAGTGAGAAGTGAGCCAGGAGTTTACAGAGAGTGAAGCTGACTGGGAGCAGAGTCGGAGGGCGGAGATCCAGTTGGTCCACAGGGCAGCTATATTCTGTAAGGTAAGAGGGGATGGAGGCTAGGCCAGTTGCATGCTCCTCCTGTAGGATGTGGGTGGTCAGGGATACCATCGGTGTCCCCGCTGACTATACCTGTGGGAAGTGCACCCAACTCCAGATCCTCAAAGACCGTGTTAGGGAACTGGAGCTGAAGCTGGATGAACTTCGGATCATCCGGGAGGCAGAGGGGGTGATTGAGAAGAGTTACAGGGAGGTAACCACACCCAAGGTACAGGACAAGAATAGCTGGGTTACAGTCAGGGGAAAAAAACAAACAGGCAGACAGTGCAGGGATCCATCGTGGTCGTTCCCCTTCAAAACAAGTATACCGTTTTGGATGCTGTTGGGGGGGATGACCTACCGGGGGAAGGCCCTAGCGGCCAGGTCTCTGGCACTGAGTCTGGCTCTGGGGCTCAGAAGGGAAGGGGGGAGAATAGAAAAGCAATAGTTGTAGGAGATTCAATGGTTAGGGGAATAGATAGGAGATTCTGTGGTCGCGAGCGAGACTCCCGGAAGGTATGTTGCCTCCCGGGTGCCAGGGCCAGGGATGTCTCGGATCGTGTCTTCAGGATCCTTTAGGGGGAGGGGGAGCAGCCAGAAGTCGTGGTGCACATTGGTACCAACAACGTAGGTAGGAAAAGGGGTGTGGAGGTAATAAACAAGTTTAGGGAGTTAGGCTGGAAGTTAAAAGCCAGGACAGACAGAGTTGTCATCTCTGGTTTGTTGCCGGTGCCACGTGATAGCGAGGCTAGGAATAGGGAGAGAGTGCAGCTGAACACGTGGCTGCAGGAATGGTGTAGGAGGGAGGGCTTCAGGTATTTGGATAATTGGAGCGCATTCTGGGGAAGGTGGGACCTGTACAAGCAGGACGGGTTGCATCTGAACCAGACGGGCACCAATATCCTGGGAGGGAGGTTTTCTAGTACTCTTTGGGAGGGTTTGAACTAATTTGGCAGGGGAATGGGAACCGGATTTGTAGTCCAGCAACTAAGGTAGCCGATATTCAGGACGCCAAAGCGTGTAATGAGGCAGTGGGGAAGGGAACACTGACAAAGGAGAGTACTGGCAGGCACTGAGATGGGTTGAAGTGTGTATACTTCAACGCAAGAAGCATCAGGAATAAGGTGGGTGAACTTAAGTCATGGATCGGTACTTGGGACTACGATGTGGTGGCCATCACGGAAACTTGGATAGAAGAGGGGCAGAAATGGTTGTTGGAGGTCCCTGGTTATAGATGTTTCAATAAGATTAGGGAGGGTGGTAAAAGAGGTGGGGGGGTGGCATTGTTAATTAGAGATAAGATAACAGCTGCAGAAAGGCAGTTCAAGGAGTATCAGCCTACTGAGGTAGTATGGGTTGAAGTGAGAAATAGGAAAGGAGCAGTCACCTTGTTAGGAGTTTTCTATAGGCCCCCCAATAGTAGCAGAGATGTGGAGGAACAGATTGGGAAACAGATTTTGGAAAGGTGCAGAAGTCACAGGGTAGTAGTCATGGGTGACTTTAACTTCCCAAACATTCAGTGGAAACTCTTTAGATCAAATAGTTTGGATGGGGTGGTGTTTGTGCAGTGTGTCCAGGAAGCTTTTCTAACACAGTATGTAGATTGTCCGACCAGAGGAGGGGCAATATTGGATTTAGTACTTGGTAATGAACCAGGGCAAGTGATAGATTTGTTAGTGGGGGAGCATTTTGGAGATAGTGACCACAATTCTGTGACTTTCACTTTAGTAATGGAGAGGGATAGGTGCGTGCAACAGGGCAAGGTTTACAATTGGGGAAAGGGTAAATACGATGTTGTCAGACAAGAATTGAAGTGCATAAGTTGGGAACATAGGCTGTCAGGGAAGGACACAAGTGAAATGTGGAACTTGTTCAAGGAACAGGTGCTACATGTCCTTGATATGTATGTCCCTGTCAGGCAGGGAAGAGATGGTCGAGTGAGGGAACCATGGTTGACAAGAGAGGTTGAATGTCTTGTTAAGAGGAAAAAGGAGACTTATGTAAGGCTGAGGAAACAAGGTTCAGACAGGGCATTGGAGGGATACAAGATAGCCAGGAGGGAACTGAAGAAAGGGATTCGGAGAGCTAAGAGAGGGCATGAACAATCGTTGGCGGGTAGGATCAAGGAAAACCCCAAGGCCTTTTACACATATGTGAGAAATATGAGAATGACTAGAGCGAGGGTAGGTCCGATCAAGGACAGTAGCTGGAGATTGTATATTGAGTCTGAAGAGATAGGAGAGGTCCTGAACGAGTACTTTTCTTCTGTATTTACAAATGAGAGGGGCCATATTGTTGGAGAGGACAGTGTGAAACAGACTGGTAAGCTCGAGGAAATACTTGTTAGGAAGGAAGATGTGTTGGGCATTTTGAAAAACTTGAGGATAGACAAGTCCCCCGGGTCTGAAGTGATATATCCAAGGATTCTATGGGAAGCAAGAGATGAAATTGCAGAGCCGTTGGCAATGATCTTTTTGTCTTCACTGTCAACAGGGGTGGTACCAGGGGATTGGAGAGTGGCGAATGTCGTGCCCCTGTTCAAAAAAGGGACTAGGGATAACCCTGGGAATTACAGGCCAGTTAGTCTTACTTCGGTGGTAGGCAAAGTCATGGAAGGGTACTGAAGGATAGGATTTCTGAGCATCTGGAAAGACACTGCTTGATTAGGGATAGTCAGCACGGATTTGTGAGGGGTAGGTCTTGCCTTACAAGTCTTATTGAATTATTTGAGGAGGTGACCAAGCATGTGGATGAAGGTAAAGCAGTGGATATAGTGTACATGGATTTTAGTAAGGCATTTGATCAGGTTCCCCATGGTAGGCTTATGCAGAAAGTAAGGAGGCATGGGATAGTGGGAAATTTGGCCAGTTGGACAATGAACTGGCTAACCGATAGAAGTCAGAGAGTGGTGGTGGATGGCAAACATTCAGCCTAGATCCCAGTTACCAGTGGCGTTCCGCAGGGATCAGGTCTGGGTCCTCTGCTGTTTGTGATTTTCATTAATGACTTGGATGAGGGAGTTGAAGGGTGGGTCAGTAAATTTGCAGGCGATACGAAGATTGGTGGAGTTGTGGATAGTGAGGAGGGCTGTTGTCGGCTGCAAAGAGACATAGATAGGATGCAGAGCTGGGCTGAGAAGTGGCAGATGGAGTTTAACCCTGAAAAGTGTGAGGTTATCCATTTTGGAAGGACAAGTATGAATGCGGAATACAGGGTTAACGGTAGAGTTCTTGGCAATGTGGGGGAGCAGAGAGATCTTGGGGTCTGTGTTCATACATCTTTGAAAGTTGCCACTCAAGTGGATAGAACTGTGAAGAAGGCCTATGGTGTGCTAGCGTTCAGAAACAGAGGGATTGAATTTAAGAGCCGTGAGGTGATGATGCAGCTGTACAAAACTTTGGTAAGGCCACATTTGGAGTACTGTGTACAGTTCTGGTCGCCTCATTTTAGGAAGGATGTGAAAGCTTTGGAGAGGGTGCAAAGGAGATTTACCAGGATGTTGCCTGGAATGGAGAGTAGGTCTTACGAGGAAAGGTTGAGGGTGCTCGGCCTTTTCTCATTAGAACGGAGAAGGATGAGGGGTGACTTGATAGAGGTTTATAAGGTGATCAGGGGAATAGATAGAGTAGACAGTCAGAGACTTTTTCCCCAGGTGGAACAAACCATTACAAGGGGACATAAATTTAAGGTGAATGGTGGAAGATATAGGGGGATGTCAGAGGTAGGTTCTTTACCCAGAGAGTATTGGGGGCATGGAATGCACTGCCTGTGGAAGTAGTTGAGTCGGAAACATTAGGGACCTTCAAGCAGCTATTAGATAGGTACATGGATTACGGTAAAATGATATAGTGTAGATTTATTTGTTCTTAAGGGCAGCATGGTAGCATTGTGGATAGCACAATTGCTTCACAGCTCCAGGGTCCCAGGTTCGATTCCGGCTTGGGTCACTGTCTGTGCGGAGTCTGCACATCCTCCCTGTGTGTGTGTGGGTTTCCTCCGGGTGCTCCAGTTTCCTCCCACAGTCCAAAGATGTGCAGGTTAGGTGGATTGGCCATGATAAATTGCCCTTAGTGTCCAAAATTGCCCTTAGTGTTGGGTGGAGGTGTTGACTTTGGGTAGGGTGCTCTTTCCACGAGCCGGTGCAGACTCAATGGGCCGAATGGCCTCCTTCTGCACTGTAAATTCAATGATAATCTATGATTAATCTAGGACAAAGTTTCGGCACAACATCGTGGGCCGAAGGTCCTGTTCTGTGCTGTATTTTTCTATGTTCTATGTTCTAAGATCTTAACCCACCACATCCTTACGAGATGGGGACTCCCCCGCAGCATTGAATCCGACCAAGGTTCCCATTTTACGGGACGTGTCATGAAGAACGTCCTCACGATATTTGGCATTGCCCGAAAATTCCACATCGCATACCACCCCCAATCGAGTGGTATCGTGGAGCGCATGAATCGGACTCTAAAAGCTACCCTCCGAGAAATGGTCCAGCAAAACATCACCACTTGGGATTCAGTCCTCCCTTTTGCGCTGATGTTTTTGCGAAATACGGTTTCAACATCGACAGGTTGCACCCCACACACCCTCATGACCGGACGCCCCATGAAAGGCACAGAATTTTTATTGGGATTAGATTTGACCAGCCCCGAAGTGACGGCCCTCACACACGAGAAAGCAGTAGAACAACTGGTAGAGAATGTTAAAATGGCTCAGCTAGCAGCCGCGGTAAGATTAGGCCCATGAAAGAAACAGAGCAAGGCCTGTTTCGACAAAACAGTGCATGCGACTGAGTTTGAGGTATGACAGCAGGTCATGCTCTCCATCTATAACCCCAGCACATTCCTGTCACCTAAATATTCGGGTCCGTACTCCATTGCTGACAAAGTAAGCCCCTCCGTCTATAAACTTAAGTACCCCAACGGAAAGACTGCGTGGTTCCATATCAACCAGCTTAAGGCATATGGCCCACAGTCCAACCATGCACATCACGTCATGCTTGACGCAGCAGACCACACCCCACCCACAGCCAACGTATCCCTACCATCCCCCAACACGCCCACCACATCCACGGACTCGCACTAGACTCCACCCCTGAACTCTAGACTCTGCCCCAGAATGCCCACAGACAGCAGCAGCAGAGACAGCGACTGTGACACAGACAATAGCCACAGCATGCCTCCTTACTATCCCCATGCAACAGGACCCTCACCCAGCGAATCTGACCACGATTCGAGTGATCCCTTCCTCATCACATTCCTCAATAAACCCCACCAAAGACCACCGCCCTACGATTCCGACCCCGATTCCGTCCCCACAGAACGAGACACCACCTTTTGCCACCGCGATAACTCATACAGGCTCGTCCGGAACGACGAGATGGACCCCAAATCACACCATACAGCCCTATCAGCCCTAAAACATTCAAGAGTATGGCATCCGGGAGAAGATGACGACTTTGAGTCTGACTCCCAAAACGAAAACCCCTTTGCGACTCTGTTCGCAACTGATAACTGAGGTGTCCAGATGATGTTTTAAAAAGGAACCACTTGGGAGAAACGGTGTCCTTTCTGATGGAACCTGCAGCATGTTTAATGTTGTTTGTTACTGTTGGTGTTAAATGTTGTTTGTAAGATCGGAAATTTTTCCACGGCCCCACGCCTTATTTGTCAGCAGAAACCGCTGAGAACTTGCCAGCACACTCATCGCTGAGAGCTTGCCAAACCCCCCGTTCATAACTGCCCTTCTGGTTCGAAGGTAGAACCAATACGACAACCCCCCACGATGACTACATTTTTGCCCGTTCTTGTCGGCTGCTCAGGCAGTGGAGAAACGGCATTGGTCTCCGCCCTGCCTGAGGACCCCTCCTCTGGTCAGCTACGCTTGGGTAGAGCACACACGGCATTGGTCGCCGTCATACCCGGGGATTCCATCCAAATCTTACCCATCGCGGCCCATACGCACCTCATTTCGGCACTTTTGGTTCAAAAAGTTTTGGTTTGTTTTCAGGCGACCCTTAGGTTGCCAACCCTATGCTATTTACATCCTCAAACATTTGGATGGTAAATCGCACAGCCTGCGAGACGGCTCGCACTGTTTCAGTATTTTTAAGTGTGTCTTGTCCTGAATATTCGGTTTAAATTTTTTTTTAAATGAGAGTCACACATGGTGACAAATTGTAAAGGGAGAATTGGCACTGAAGGACAGACATACTATCATACGAGATATTAAACCAAGATAGTAACAGACACTATGCTTGATCCCACAGAACCCCAGAAGCTCCAGCGAAGAGAAGAGAAGAGAAAGAAAAAGAACTATGAGGACATCCTCCGTGTTGCTCATCACCCTAATGAACATTTGGTTGCACGCAAACGCGAACCCCCTGACCCCAAACCCCCCCAGCCGTTAATGATTCACTTCCCCATAGCACCCAGAGCCCGGTCACAAGCGACACCACACCATCGTGGTGTGACAGGTTTATAACCTGGTACTCCCTGTCCTACTTAATAGAATCCCTACTAGTATTGGCGATACTCTGCTGCATAGTGCAGACTATCTGCATGAGGAAATGGAGAAGGAGAGCCTACCGCGCTCGCACCCCGGTATATAGGATAAGATCCCCTATTTTTGGTTATGACCAGACCCCCGACCCCCGCGATCTATAATAAAGGACATTCGTTTGCATTCTTCTGTAAATAAAGTACGAAGTCTTACAACACCAGGTTAAAGTCCAACAGGTTTGTTTCGATGTCACTAGCTTTCGGAGCGCTGCTCCTTCCTCAGGTGAATGAAGAGGTCTGTTCCAGAAACACATATATAGACAAATTCAAAGATGCCAAACAATGCTTGGAATGCGAGCATTAGCAGGTGATTACATCTTTACAGATCCAGAGATGGGGTAACCCCAGGTTAAAGAGGTGTGAATTGTACCAAGCCAGGACAGTTGGTAGGATTTCGCAGGCCAGATGGTGGGGGATGAATGTAATGCGACATGAATCCCAGGTCCCGGTTGAGGCCGCACTCATGTGTGCGGAACTTGGCTATACGTTTCTGCTCGGCGATTCTGCGTTGTCGCAGGTCCTGAAGGCCGCCTTGGAGAACGCTTACCCGGAGATCAGAGGCTGAATGCCCTTGACTGCTGAAGTGTTCCCCGACTGGAAGGGAACATTCCTGCCTGGTGATTGTTGCGCGATGTCCGTTCATTCGTTGTCGCAGCGTCTGCATGGTCTCGCCAATGTACCACGCTTCGGGACATCCTTTCCTGCAGCGTATGAGGTAGACAACGTTGGCCGAGTCGCACGAGTATGTACCGCGTACCTGGTGGGTGGTGTTCTCACGTGTAATAGTGGTATCCATGTTGATGATCTGGCACGTCTTGCAGAGATTGCCATGACAGGGTTGTGTGGTGTCGTTGTCACTGTTCTGAAGACTGGGTAGTTTGCTGCAAACAATGGTTCGTTTGAGGTTGCGCGGTTGTTTGAAGGCAAGTAGTGGGGGTGTGGGGATGACCTTGGCAAGATGTTCATCGTCATCAATGACGTGTTGAAGGCTGTGACGAAGATGACGTAGTTTCTCCGCTCCGGGGAAGTACTGGACGACGAAGGGTATTCTGTCGGTTGTGTCCCATGTTTGTCTTCTGAGGAGGTCGGTCCGGTTTTTCGCTGTGGCGCGTTGGAACTGTCGATCGATGAGTCGAGTGCCATATCCCGTTCGTACGAGGGCATCTTTCAACGTCTGTAGATGTCTGTTACGCTCCTCCTCGTCTGAGCAGATCCTGTGTATACGGAGCGCTTGTCCATAGGGGATGGCTTCTTTAATGTGTTTAGGGTGGAAGCTGGAGAAGTGGAGCATCATGAGGTTATCCGTAGGTTTGCGGTAAAGCGAAGTGCTGAGGTGACCGTCCTTGATGGAGACGAGTGTGTCCAAGAATGCAACTGATTTTGGAGAGTAGTCCATGGTGAGTCTGATGGTTGGATGGAACTTATTAATGTCATCGTGTAGTCATTTCAGTGATTCTTCGCCGTGGGTCCAAAGGAAAAAAATGTCATCGATGTATCTGGTGTATAACATCGGTTGAAGGTCCTGTGCGGTGAGTAGGTCCTGTTCAAACTTGTGCATGAAAATGTTGGCGTATTGGGGTGCGAATTTGGTCCCCATGGCTGTTCCGTGCGTCTGAATAAAGAACTTGTTGTCGAAGGTGAAGACGTTGTGATCCAGAATGAAGCGGATGAGTTGCAGAATTGCGTCTGGAGATTGGCAGTTGTCGGTGTTGAGTACTGAGGCTGTTGCAGCAATGCCGTCGTCATGGGGGATGCTGGTGTAGAGTGCCGAGACGTCCATTGTGACGAGGAATGTTCCTGGTTCAACTGGTCCATGGGTGCTGAGTTTCTGTAGGAAGTCCGTCGTGTCGCGACAGAAGCTGGGTGTACCTTGTACGATGGGTTTCAAGATGCCCTCGATGTAGCCAGAGAGGTTCTCACACAGGGTCCCATTGCCTGAAACGATAGGGCGGCCTGGTGTGTTGGCCTTATGTATTTTCGGGAGGCAGTAGAGATCTCCAATGCGGGGCGTACGTGGGATGAGAGCATGTAGGGTGCTCTGAAGATCTGGATCCAAGGTCTTGATCAGTCTGTTAAGTTGGCGGATGTGTTCCTTGGTCGGATCTGCGGGTAACTGTCTGTAGTGTTCTTGGTTGTTCAGTTGTCGGTATACTTCTTTGCAGTAGTCCGTTCTGTTCAGTACGAAAGTGGCCCCTCCTTTGTCTGCTGGTTTGATGACGATGCTGCGGTTGGCCTTGAGAGCGCGGATGGCGTTGCGTTGTGCTTGGGTGACGTTCGGGGCTGTCTTGTGAATGCGACTGATGAATCTGGCATTGACGCGACTCCTGACGGCTTGAGCATACATGTCGAGTCTAAGGCAGCGGCCTTCCGGAAGGTTCCAATTCGACTCTTTCCTCTTCGGTTGCCGCACCGCAGATCTCTCGGTCTGCTGTTCCGGTTCATTGGTAGTCTGCTTGGGTTCGCTGTTGGCCTCTTGGGGTCTGTGGAAGAATTCCCGGAGCCCGGATGAATTCATCAGGCGAATGAGGCTCCGGGAATACTTCCACAGACCCCAAGAGGCCAACAGCGAACCCAAGCAGACTACCAATGAACCGGAACAGCAGACCGAGAGACCTGCGGTGCGGCAACCGAAGAGGAAAGAGTCGAATTGGACCCCTCCGGAAGGCCGCTGCCTTAGACTCGACATGTATGCTCAAGCCGTCAGGAGTCGCGTCAATGCCAGATTCATCAGTCGCATTCACAAGACAGCCCCGAACGTCACCCAAGCACAACGCAACGCCATCCGCGCTCTCAAGGCCAACCGCAGCATCGTCATCAAACCAGCAGACAAAGGGGGGGCCACTGTCGTACTGAACAGAACGGACTACTGCAAAGAAGTAGACCGACAACTGAACAACCAAGAACACTACAGACAGTTACCCGCAGATCCGACCAAGGAACACATCCTCCAACTTAACAGACTGATCAAGACCTTGGATCCAGATCTTCAGAGCACCCTACGTGCTCTCATCCCACGTACGCCCCGCATTGGAGATCTCTACTGCCTCCCGAAAATACATAAGGCCAACACACCAGGCCGCCCTATCGTTTCAGGCAATGGGACCCTGTGTGAGAACCTCTCTGGCTACATCGAGGGCATCTTGAAATCCATCGTACAAGATACACCCAGCTTCTGTCGCGACACGACGGACTTCCTACAGAAACTCAGCACCCATGGACCAGTTGAACCAGGAACATTCCTCGTCACAATGGACGTCTCAGCACTCTACACCAGCATCCCCCATGACGACGGCATTGCTGCAACAGCCTCAGTACTCAACACCGACAACTGCCAATCTCCAGACGCAATTCTGCAACTCATCCGCTTCATTCTGGATCACAACGTCTTCACCTTCGACAACAAGTTCTTCATCCAGACGCACGGAACAGCCATGGGGACCAAATTCGCACCCCAATACGCCAACATCTTCATGCACAAGTTTGAACAGGACCTACTCACCGCACAGGACCTTCAACCGATGTTATACACCAGATACATCGATGACATTTTTTTCCTTTGGACCCACGGCGAAGAATCACCGAAACGACTACACGATGACATTAATAAGTTCCATCCAACCATCAGACTCACCATGGACTACTCTCCAAAATCAGTTGCATTCTTGGACACACTCGTCTCCATCAAGGACGGTCACCTCAGCACTTCGCTTTACCGCAAACCTACGGATAACCTCATGATGCTCCACTTCTCCAGCTTCCACCCTAAACACATTAAAGAAGCCATCCCCTATGGACAAGCGCTCCATATACACAGGATCTGCTCAGACGAGGAGGAGCGTAACAGACATCTACAGACGTTGAAAGATGCCCTCGTACGAACGGGATATGGCACTCGACTCATCGATCGACAGTTCCAACGCGCCACAGCGAAAAACCGGACCGACCTCCTCAGAAGACAAACATGGGACACAACCGACAGAATACCCTTCGTCGTCCAGTACTTCCACGGAGCGGAGAAACTACGTCATCTTCTTCACAGCCTTCAACACGTCATTGATGACGATGAACATCTTGCCAAGGTCATCCCCACACCCCCACTACTTGCCTTCAAACAACCGCGCAACCTCAAACGAACCATTGTTTGCAGCAAACTACCCAGTCTTCAGAACAGTGACCACGACACCACACAACCCTGCCACGGCAATCTCTGCAAGACGTGCCAGATCATCGACATGGATACCACTATTACACGTGAGAACACCACCCACCAGGTACGCGGTACATATTTGTGCGACTCGGCCAACGTTGTCTACCTCATACGCTGCAGGAAAGGATGTCCCGAAGCGTGGTACATTGGCGAGACCATGCAGACGCTGCGACAACGAATGAACGGACATCGCGCAACAATCACCAGGCAGGAATGTTCCCTTCCAGTCGGGGAACACTTCAGCAGTCAAGGGCATTCAGCCTCTGATCTCCGGGTAAGCGTTCTCCAAGGCGGCCTTCAGGACCCGCGACAACGCAGAATCGCCGAGCAGAAACTTATAGCCAAGTTCCGCACACATGAGTGCGGCCTCAACCGGGACCTGGGATTCATGTCGCATTACATTCATCCCCCACCATCTGGCCTGCGAAATCCTACCAACTGTCCTGGCTTGGTACAATTCACACCTCTTTAACCTGGGGTTACCCCATCTCTGGATCTGTAAAGATTTAATCACCTGCTAATGCTCGCATTCCAAGCATTGTTTGGCATCTTTGAATTTGTCTATATATGTGTTTCTGGAACAGATCTCTTCATTCACCTGAGGAAGGAGCAGCGCTCCGAAAGCTAGTGACATCGAAACAAACCTGTTGGTTTGTTTCGTACTGTGCTCACCCCAGTCCAACGCCGGCATCTCCACATCTTCTGTAAATAAAGAAATGGAAAGATTGTACAACCCTGTGCTTGGCTGCCAAGCCAGGAAAAATGTAAATGCTGCTTTCATTTTGTATTGTTTAGGAAGTTAATATGACTGAATGTTTGAGTGAGTGTAGTTTATTGAGGACAGTTAGAGGTACCGTTTTTAAAAATTTTGTAATGCATGTCCCTGTTTTGACATAGCGCCACTTAGAATGTTAGTTCAAATTTTTCTTGCATAGGTATGGTCAGTGTAGAGGCCATAGAAGAGTGCTCTCTGGGTCAGGGAATGAAGACAGTGCAGTTATGTGATCCTTCACGCTTTGCCTTAGGATCACAAGGAGGGAGTGTAGCCATCTGAGTTGGCCACTTCCCGACTTAAAATGGAGAACTGCAAAGGCTGAAGGGAAATTCAGCCAACACAGGCAAAGACTAGCAATTACAGAAATCATGTATATTGGAACCTGCAAAGCAACCAGACAGCACTGAAACCAGCAGCCATCTGCATAGTAATTCAGCAGCCATCTACATAGTAATATGCGATTCCCAGGCACAATGGCAACAGTGAAAGTAAACAAGGCCAAGCCAGACTCTTCGGCGCCAGCAGGAGCCAAGACAAAGGAAGTCCAACGGACACTTAGGGACCGCCCAGCGATCAGGGAACCGCTTCAGCATTGGAGAAATCGATCCAAGTGATCGGAAAGTAGTCCAATCACTTGGAACCAGGTACGGGATCCGCCCCAAAGGGCGGGAAGCCCCTGGGGACTATAAAGTAAAGCCCCCAAGTTCAAATCGTCCTGACAGGGTCACTCAGCAGCGAATCAACCCTTGAGAGTAAACTGCCCAAGCTGCCGCATCAAGCAAGTAAGTCTCAAGTCAACGCTCGCTACGAGATAGGCGCTCCTAGCTACCAGTCCATACCAGCTTTTGAATCCTGCAGTTTCAGGACCTGAACAAAAGGCCATTTGTTCCCCTGACCTGGTGGGCCAGTCTGAAGCTAAGTATAGGCCTGTTAGTTATAGAAATAGCCTAGTAAGTAGAATTTATGCATGAGTAGCAATTGACTGTGTATAATAAATGTGTTTTGATTTGAATCTTATTAATTGGTGTGTTGAGTTATTGATCAGTACTTGAACTTGAACCTCGTGGCGGTATCATAAAGATACCTGGCGACTCTAGAGCAAAGGTTATAAAACAGAGCCAATTGAACCAACCAAAAGTTAGCAACACTACAGGAACCCAATATGAATTGTCGTCTCTCTGTAAGAGTACTGCGCCTATCTCATCCTGACTTGCCTCAGTGGATATTTTGGTTTCTCTTTTAGGATCAAAGAAAGGTAGTATTGGTGCAGTCATGGGTTGGAGTTTCAAATCTTGCCACTCTTTCTGATGGCCGTCTGTCCATTCAAAAGGTGTAGACTTCTTTATTAAGTGTCTTAAAGCTGTTATTCTTGCTGACAAGTTGGAGACAAACCTGTCTAGAAAGTAGACAAAACCTAAAAATCTGAATACAACCTTTTTGTCTTCTGGTATTTTCATGTTCTGAATAGCTGCAATTTTTACATCATCAGGTTGTACACCATGTTAAGAAATGGTATCTCCTAAACATTTAAGTGATGACTGTCCAAAAGTACATTTAGATTGATTGAGCTTGAGGCCATATTTGTTGATGCGCTGAAACACTTGGTTTAGTTCAGTGTTCTTCAAATTTTTTTTCCGGAGACCCATTTTTACCAACTGGCCAACCTTCGGGACCCACGCCGGCCGACCTGCGCGACCCACCATTTTCTCTTACCTTGTTTGCTGCTGACGAAAATGGAGGAAATGGTTTTGGGTCCCTTTGGCCCTTGTACACGCTCGTCCAATGGAACCTGTTGGATGAAGGTGAAGCCTTCTGGTGTCGGAAAGTATGGAGTCTCCATCTGTCCAAAGTTCTGAATTTTTTTCCTGTAAAATTTTATCACACAAACCCCCCCCCCCCCGAACTTGTAAATAATAATAAAAAATAAAATGAGTAAAATAAATGAAAAAAATGAATAAAACCCCCCCGAACTTGTAAAGAAAATAACATGAATAAAATAAATGAAAAAAATAAAAATTAAATGAATAAAAACCACGACAGAACTTGTAAAACAAAAAGGTGCAACTGTTTAAAAAAATAGCGGCCGCACAGCGCATGCGTGCTGATCATCGTGCGCGCATGCGCAATGCGGCCAAATTTTTATTTTTAACATGTTCGCGGCCGCTTGCAGCTGGTGTTATGAAAAGCCAGCTGCTGCGCGGGGATTTGCGCAATCGGGAGCGCCACGGAAACCGGCTCCACGACCCTCCCGACAACCTACCTGCGGGTCGCGCCCCCGACTTTGAAGAAGGTTCAGTTGCTCAATATGCTCTTCTCTGGTTGTACACCAAATTATGATGTCATCAACGTATATCCTCACACCTTCTATTCCTTCCATCATTTGTTCCATGATCCTGTGGAATATCTCAGATGCCGATATGATACCGGAAGGCATACGATTGAAACAAAATCCTCCAAAGGGCATGTTAAATGTGCAGAATTGTCTGCTCGAGTCGTCAAGTTGCATTTGCCAAAATCCCTGTGATGCGTCTAACTTCGTAAAGGTGCGTGCATTGTCATCTCACTGGTGATCTCCTCACGTTTTGGAATGGGATAGTGTTCCCTCCTTATGTACTAATTGAGATCCTTGGGATCAATGCAGATGCGAAGATCGCTGGACGTTTTTTTTTACGCAAACCAATGAAGGGACTGTTTAGCACAGGGCTAAATCATTGGCTTTGAAAGCAGACCAAGGCAGGCCAGCAGCACGGTTAAATTCCCGTAACAGCCTCCCCGAACAGGCGCCGGAATGTGGCGACTAGGGGCTTTTCACAGTAACTTCATTTGAAGCATACTTGTGACAATAAGCGATTTTCATTTCATTTCATTCAACTGATCCAGTCAGTCAGTTTAGCGACCCGTGAGATTATCCCTTGGTTTTGAAGTTGGCCTAGTTCTTGTTTCATCCTTTCTCGTAAAGGAGCAGGAATCTTCCGAGGTGGATGTACCACTGGCTTGGCGTCCTTCCTGAGTAGAATTTTATATTGGAATGGGAGTGAGATACCCTCAATTATGACTCAGGAGAGAAGATTGATAATTCAAAAGCTTTAATTACCAGAGAACCAGACAGCTGGCAAGAAGTGTGCTCACTGCACTCTGCCCACTGAACGTAACCTTATATACAGTACACTGGGGGCAGAGCCGGACGCAGAGTCCCCCAGGGTTCCAACCTCGATTTTAAAGGGGCCTACGCATTAAAGGTACATGTGTATACAGATATCATTCATCACATTCACCCCCTGTTTAAAAAAAACGCATAGTCCATCGGGGGTGAAGTGGAATTACATGTTCAGTCTTTTGGGTGGTCTGATTGTCCGTGTTGACCTTCGTAGCTCTGGTGGTGGTGCAGTGGATACGGTTGTCCTCGGTGGTGGTATATCCGGGAGCACAGTTGTCTGAGCCTTGGTCCGCGTTGGAGCAGGGGGTTATCCGGGGTGACTAGGGTGATTGGTGCCGGTACCGGCTGGGGGGAGGGGGGTGCTATGGGGGGTCACTGTCAGTGGGCGAGTCAGTGGGCGAGCCAGCGGGTGCCAGGTCTCGCAGGGAAACGGTGCCCTGCCTGCCGTCGGGGTGCTCAACGTAGATGTATTGAGGGTTTGCGTGTAGTATTTGGACCCTCTCGACCAGCGGATCTGTCTTATGGCTCCTCACGTGCCTCCGGAGTAGAATTGGTCCTGGAGTCGTCAGCCAACGTGGAAGCGAGACCCCAGAGGTGGACTTCCTGGGGAAGGCAAACAAACGGTTGTGAGGGGTCTCATTCGTGGCCATACAGAGGAGCAACCTAATGGAGTGTAGGGCATCGGTTAGGACCTCCTGCCAGTGGGCGATTGGGAGACTTCTTGACCGTAGGGCTAGAAGGACAGCCTTCCAAACTGTCGCGTTCTCCCTCTCCACCTGCCCATTTCCCCGTGGGCTATAGCTGGTCGTTCTGCTCGAGGAGAGAACAACGCAACTCATCGCTCATGAACGATGTACCCCGGTCGCTGTGGATATAAGCGGGGAAACCAAACAGTGTGAAGATGATGTGCAGTGCCTTGATTACGGAGGCCAAGGTCATATTGGGGCAGGGGACAGCGAAGGGGAAGCGGGAGAATTCATCGATGACAGTGAGGAAATAAATGTTGTGGTTGGTGGACCGGAGGGGCCCTTTGAAGTCCGCGCTTAATCGCTCAAAGTGCCCAGAGGCCTTTACCAGGCGGGCCCTGTCTGGTCTGTAGAAGTGTGGTTTGCACTCTGCGCAGATCTGGCAAGCCTTGGTCATGGCCTTGACCTTCTCGGTGGAGTAAGGTAGGTTGTGGGACTTGATGAAATGGGTAAGCCCAGGTGACCCCGGGTGGCAGAGGTCATCGTGGATGGCCCTCAGGTGGTCTTTTTGCGCGTTGGCGCACGTGCTGCGGGACAGGGCATCTGGGGACTCATTGAGCTTCCCCGGACGATATGTAATATCGTACGTGTAGGTGGAGAGTTCGATCTTCCACCTCAGAATTTTATCATTCTTTATTTTGCCCCGTTGTGCGTTATCGAACATAAAGGCGACCGACCGTTGGTTGGTGACAAGGGCGAACCTCCTACCGGCTAGGTAGTGCCTCCAGTGCTGCACAGCCTCCACTTTGGCTTGTGCCTCCTTCTCGACTGCAGAGTGTCGAATTTCCGAGGCGGTGAGGGTTCGGGAGAAGAACGCTACTGGTCTGCCTGCCTGATTGTGGGTAGCAGCCAGGGCGACGTCTGATGCGTCGCTTTCTACCTGGGAGGGAATGGTTTCATCCACCGCGTGCATGGCGGCCTTGATGATATCGGCCTTGATACGACTGAAGGCCGACTGAGCCTCAGCCGTCAGGGGAAAAACCGTGGTCTTAATGAGTGGTCGGGCTTTATCCACATATCTGGGGACCCACTGGGCATAATAGGAAAAGAGCCCCAGGCACCGTTTGAGTGCCTTGAGGCTGCGGGGGAAGGGAAGTTCCTTAAGGGGCGCATGCGGTCGGGGTCTGGGCCTAGAACCCCGTTTTCCACGACGTAGCCGAGGATGGCTAGCCGGGTTGTGTGGAACACGCATTTCTCTTTGTTATATGTCAGATTGAGGGCCCGGGCGGTCTGGAGGAACTTCATCAGGTTTGCGTCGTAGTCCTGCTGGTCATGGCCGCAGATGGTGACGTTGCCCAAGTACGGGTATGTAGCCCGTAAACCGTACTAGTCCACCATTTGATCCATCACCCTTTGGAAAACGGAGACTCCGTTTGTGACGCCAAAAGGGACCCTGAGGAAGCGGAAAAGCCGTCCGGCTGCTTCGAAGGCCGTACAGGGGCGGTCCTCTGGGCGGATAGGGAGTTGATGATAGGCAGATTTTAGGTCGACCGTGGAGAATACTCAATACTGGGCGATTTGGTTCACCATTTCTGCTATGCGGGGAAGTGGGTACCCATCGAGTTGCGTAAAGCGGTTTATGGTCTGACTCTCGTCCACCACCATACGTTGTTTTTCTGCGGAGCGGACTACCAGTACTTGTGCCCTCCAAGGGCTGTTGCTAGCCTCTATGACCCCTTCTTTTAGTAGCCGATGAACCTCTGACTTGATGAAAGTCATGTCTTGGGCACTGTACCGCCGACTCCTGATGGCGATGGGCTTACAGTTGGGGGTGAGGTTCGCGAAGAGTGCAACTTTGAGTGTCGCCAAGCTACATACTGTGAGCGGGGACAGTGGTCCGCTGAACTTCAGTGTCAGGCTTCTGTGGCTGCACTGAAAGTCCAGACCGAGCAGCAGGGGGGCGCAGAAGTGAGGGGGGACATAAAGTTTAAAACGGGCGTATTTGCCACCTTGAATAGCGAGGTTCGCGACACAATACCCCGTGATTTGGACCGAATGAGACCAAATCTCATGCGACGGCGATAGTTTGGGAGGCGGGATAGGTGCGCAGGGAGCAGCGTCTTACCGTGTCTGGATGGATAAAACTCTTTCCTGCTCCTGGAATCAAAAAGCCAGGGGGTGTCGCGGCCGTTGACTTGAACCTGCATCATTGAGTTTCGCAGGTGCTTCGGCCGAGATTGATCGAGCGTGATCGCTCCTAGTTGCGGGCAGTCAGAGTCCTCGGTTGAATCGGACTTGCAAAATGGCCTCCATCGTCGGTCGCACGTGTTGGGTTTTGAAGATGGCTGCCGCCAAGATGGCCGCCCCCATGACTCGCACGAGGCCGATGATGAGTCGAAAGTAGGCGTGTCCAGCCGCCGTGTGGCCGCGTTGCGGGGCCTGTGGTCCCGGCAGTTCGATTTCTGGGCCCGATGAGACTTTTGTTTCTGGCCTTTGGGCCCAGCCAGGCAGACCTTTGCGAAGTGCCCCTTCTTTCCGCATTTGTTGCAGATAGCGGAGCGGGCCGGGCAACGCTGGCGTGAGTGCTGGCCTTGCCCACAGAAATAGCACTGGGGGCCCCCAGTGTGAGCGGGTCGCCGCGCGGCGCAGGCCTGTAGCGTGGCCGAGTCTGGAGGGGATCGAGAGGGGTTCGCAAGGTCCGTCGAGTACGTGCGTAGATTATGGTGGGCCACTTCCAGGGAAGAGGCGAGCGTTACCGTGCCTTGGAGGTCCTTCGCTCCGTCTTCTAGGAGCCACT